>NC_142871.1:125063636-125366666 GCF_051225735.1 Oryctolagus cuniculus
CTGGCTCCGCAGGCAGCAGCTTTACCTACTATGCTAAGCACCATCCATCTCCCTAGAGTCTTAAAGCATTCAAGATGTACTTGCTGAATAAGTAAAGGAGTTTAAAAAGTGAATGCAAATTGTAGTTATTACTTTTCCAGTTTTCCAGATGAAGACACCTAATATGCAAAAACTTTGAGTGTAAGAAGGCAGTTGCCAAACTAAAAATGTGCATCAACTCTAGGAAGGGAGGGCTGATGTGATATGAGGGGGGTTGTTTTGGGGATTCTGCTTGTCTCACCTTTGTTAATCTGTTTCACCTGGGTATCAGGTTTTATTATCATACTTTTTCCAATAACATGGTTTAAATCCATTTCCTATCAAAATAATCCACTAATTCACATGGAAGTTGAAAAATAAGCACCACATATTTTTCTCACAGTCATTTCTGTTTTAGAAAAGATACTTTGAAGTTAAATAATTTTCTAATTAACATTGTATATGTGAAAATAAAATTAAATGAATATTTTTCAGACAACATTCAAGTGAAACATTTTCAGATCATAGCCCTCACAATAATATGCTAATTCTTTCTGGAATTGCCTTTATTATAAGTTTACTTAAAATTTTTTTTAACCTAGATTTTCCTTATTCTTTGTTTTCGATTCTGCTGATTAAAGCCATTATCCCCTGCCCACTACCCACCCCAGACCCTGGTCAGGCTTTCCTAGTAGTATGTCAGCCGGCATGAGTGAGAGTCTTTCACAAATCTAGTTTGTAAGTTGTAACTGTCTCTGTTTGTAGAAACTTTGTATTCTAGACCTCACAAAATATTTGGTTATCAGATGTCCAAACATGTTTTTTCCCCAACAAAGACACACATGACTTGAAAAAGCTGGGTTATACTGGGCAGCTAAATAAATACTGTCATCCCTCACAGCCTTCCCCAAGATAAAAATTTAAAGCTTAGTTCAGTGGTCACTTCATCACGGTCCACTTTGGAATATTGGTTTTTGTTTTATCAGAATAATTTTTATGTTCTGACTTTTTTTTAAGAAAAAAATCTTGATTTTTTAAGTGAACATTCCTGAAAACTTGTTTCTATTTAATGCTGTTTTGCATATACCTAGAAGATAGATGAAAGACTAATCTGAACCTTATCTTTATATTATAAAATATCATACTACATATATCTGGTTGATCTCCAAATATTGGGTATATATAGTAAGAAAGATTTTAAACAGGAAAATATTATTAAAGAAAATCATTTAAACTTTGTTGTTTTTTCTTCCTAATTTAAATTGCCACTTGCCACACTTTAGGCATTTTTATTTAATAAGTTAAAAAATAATAGCTTTTCTTTAGAGTTAATTTCTGTTTCCCTAAACTGTCTTTTTTTACATTATTGGTATTGGGAACTTCAGAACATTTGTGGAAGTTGAGATTAAAGGGCAAGTTTATTTTGTACAGGACAGTGTTAAAATCCATGTAGATGAGGGGGTCTTTAAAAAGTTCATGAAAACTGTATTTGAGAAAACTGTTCATGGACTTCAAAAATTTTTTGCACCTAAACATATCTTTTTTAATGCCATTTTCCACAAACTTTTCCAGTACTGTAATATATCTTTAGGTATTAAAAAGAGAATAGTGTTTATTTTAGAGCTTTATGAAATACATCCTTCAAGTCTATGCTTTCAACAGCTTGTTTAGGATTTTTATCTACCAAGTACAACATCTGAGCACCTTCAGAAACACTTTATATTGATTGTTTTTTCCTGTGTTTTGACCACACTTCCTTCTTTCTTTAAATATCTAATAATTTACAAAAACAAAAAACTGGGTCTTGTAGATAATATATCTTAGCAATACATTATTTCAGAATCACTACCAACTCTGGGGTGTTCTTGGCATTTTTGTTTACTTAGTGACTTGACTAATTATATAGTTATCTTCTATTTTGTGTATAGCCACTGAAGTCCCTGTGTATGTTTTTTTTTATTGTTTTTATGATTAAAATTGACTTTTAATCATTGGTCAGCAAGTGTTTAAGGTCGGCCAGTGATTAAAAGTCAGTTAGAAATTTGCTGGGAAATCTGTGTGTGTGGTCGTACATACATTCAAAAGTCAAGTGGTTTACAACTCTACTGTCACTTTCATGTCTTCATAATCAGCTTAAATGTACAGGTCTCATGATTAATTGTCGATAGCCAGACAGCCAGAGTCCTTTCTGGTTTTTCCTAAGTATATATGTATCCACATGTATGTCTAAGCCTTCCAGATCCCCAGGAATATTTTGAGGCTTTTTGAAACTCCCTGCAACTGCAGAGGGACAGAAAAGATTTATCTTTTCCTTACCTGATTGCAGGACTCATGATTTAGGTTCACACCATGAAAGAGATCATCAAGAGAAAAGTGAACATATTTATTTAATATAATTTTTTTGTTGTTTTGACAGGCAGAGTGGACAGTGAGAGAGAGAGAGACAGAGAGAAAGGTCCTCCCCTTGCCGTTGGTTCACCCTCCAATGGCCGCTGCGGCCAGCGCACTGCGGCTGGCGCACCGCGCTGATCCGATGGCAGGAGCCAGGTGCTTCTCCTGGTCTCCCATGGGGTGCAGGGCCCAAGAACCTGGGCCGTCCTCCACTGCACTCCCTGGCCACAGCAGAGACCTGGCCTGGAAGAGGGGCAACCGGGACAGAATCTGGCACCCCGACCGGGACTAGAACCCGGTGTGCTGGTGCCGCAAGGCGGAGGATTAGCCTAGTGAGCCGTGGCGCCAGCTATTTAATATAATTTTTATACCACACAGAAGCCTTCAGAAATGAAGATCAAAAAACTTTAATTTTGTGTTAAATTTGTTGAAAAGTGCACAGTTGTACAGGAGCCCATTGGATAAAAAGGGATACGATTAATAGTGATAAATTGAGGGGCAGGCATTGTGGCACAGCATGCTGAGTGCTCCCTGGGTTACCCCATCCCATATGGAGTGCTGGCTCTGGTCCTGGGCATCTATTCTACTTTCCTCATGATTCTTCCTGAGAAGCGGTAGGTGATGGCTCAGGTGCTTGGGCCCTTAACACCCATCAGGGAGGCTGAGGTCCTGACCTCTGCCTGACCTCACCCTGACTATTGTAGGTGTTTATGGAGTTTATGGAGCCAATGCACAGTTATCTCTCTGTCTACCTACCTCTCTGTGTCTTTTGGGTAGGTAAAAAAAAAATTAATATATATTTAAAAAACAGTAGTAGTAAGCTTGGGGAACTTAGCAAGACCTGTTTCTTCAGATCCTTTGTTCCTATGAGACATTCCTTTCCTCTGGACATAGGACACAGGAGAGCCTTTATAATATTATGCAGAAGAAAACCAGAGAATTCTTTTGTGGCCTGCTTGAAGAGGCAAGCAGAAGGTCAGGGCAGTCTTCCTTCTACTTAAGGAAGAAAAGATTTCTCATCCATAGCAAGGTTCACCTTATAGCAAAAGACAGATTGTTAGAGGATGATGAAGGTGATCTCAGTTCCTGTCTCATGTCGAAGAATTTCCACACGGACAGGGACAGTGACCAAAGCAAGATTTATTTGAGAAATTTCCTGCCTCAGTAGGCAGGAGAAGGGCTCCAAAGGAGAAATTGCCTGGGAAACTTGCCAGTGCTGGGTCTTTTATATACAAAATTGGCTGCCTAGATTTCACCAATCAAGGGAGAAGCAGAATAACAGGCCAATCAGAGGGGTAGAATAACAACCAGTCAGAGGGCTGAGATAACAGTCAGTAGAGGGCTGGAATAACAACTAATCAGAGACAAGGACAAAATCCATCAGTGGGCTGGAGTTGTAATCCTATCTAGCCTGCTCATGATAAAACTAAAAATCCACCAGAGAGGGTGGGATTGGTAAGCTTATCTAGCCTATACTCATGATTAAAAAAAATAATAATACATATTGCTATATACAGGCAGCCTCCGGGAGGAGGTAAGCACTTTGTCCACTCTTAAAAGGACTCTATCCCCTTTTCTCATCCTTATAGGGACCTTACCTAACTGCCTGTTAGCCTGACTGCTTACAATATTAACAAGAGAAAACATGCTCATTTATATAATTTACATTTTACATGACATGAAAGCTTTGTGAAATGACCCCTCCCCATTTAAAAAAAAAGTGGAAATCTGTTTTTTCGGACAGTCATACAGAAGTATACTTGAAGGACAAACAGATAATGATAATAAACTAGAGTGAGCACAGCAAGGCCTTTTTTTTTCTTCAGATTTTTCTTGGCATTTATTTGTCTTTATTCTTTCCCTCTGGGTATAGGATGAGAGTCTATCATATGAGAGTCTTCAGAGGAACTAGGAAAGAGAAAAGTGGAAGAATATCCTTTCTAGATGTTGTGTTTTTTTTTTTTAAATAATTCATTGATTGATTTGAAAGTCAGAGTTACAGAGAGAAAGAGAGATACAGAGAAATCTTTTTTAAAAAAATTTTATTCAAAAAATACAAATTTAATGCATTTCATATGTTCAAATTTTGGAACATAGTGATTCTTCCCACCCTACCTCCCTGCCAATACTCCTACCCTTCTTACTCCTACCTCTCCCATTCCCATTCTTAGGTTTTACAAAGATATATTTTCAGTTAACTTTTTTTTTTTTTTGACAGGCAGAGTGGACAGTGAGAGAGAGAGACAGAGAGAAAGGTCTTCCTTTTGCCGTTGGTTTACCCTCCAATGGCCGCCGCGGCCGGCGCGCTGTGGCTGGCGCACCGCGCTGATCTGAAGGCAGGAGCCAGGTGCTCCTCCTCCTGGTCTCCCATGGGGTGCAGGCCCCAAGCACTTGGGCCATCCTCCACTGCCTTCCCAGGCCACAGCAGAGAGCTGGCGTGGAAGAGGGGCAACCGGGACAGAATCCGGTGCCCCGACCGGGACTAGAACCCGGTGTGCCAGCGCTGCAAGGTGGAGGATTAGCCTACTGAGCCGCGGCGCCGGCCTAAGAGAAATAGATCTTGCATCTGCTGGTTCACTCTTCAGATGGCCACAATAGTCAGTCAGGGCTGGGCCAGGCCAAAGCCAGGAGCCAGGAGCCAGGAACTCTATTTAGGTGAACATAGTGATTCTGTGTGGGTGGCAGGGACCCGAGAACTTGGGTCGTTTTCCACTGCCTCTCCAGGGAGCTGGGTTGGAAATGGAGCAGCCAGGACTTGAACCAGTGCTTACATGGGGTAAAGGTGGTGGCTTAGCCTACTGAGCCACAACACCTGTCCATTTCTAGATTTCACAGCCTGTTTGAGAACAGAGGGATGAAGAGAAGTTGTGAGGGGTCTTCCAGCTTCTGTTATTTTTTGCAATTTACAAAGTGCTGTATTTTGTAGTAGTGTTTCCCACATCCCAGTGGGCTGATTTCTTAAAAGCTAAGGAGCTATATTTTGGAGTAGCATGTCCTGAAACCATTAGCTGTGTTTTGCAGATCTCTATTTTTAGGCCTTTTGGCTGTCACATTTGTAGCCCTGGACAGCTGTAGTGCTAGTATACCTGACTACTTGCCACCAAGTGCTATCCTTTTGAGAATCACTTATGAACAGGCATTTTCCACAGAGCTCCAAATCAGCATCTTTTCCCCTAGTGCCAATAACACTGATGCTCCACAACCCATTGGAACTGTACGAAGGAGAAGAGATTGATGATTATAGCCCAAAGTAATACACCATGTACCTTGCCTTTCTTCACATGATTCAGCCATTTCCATGTATAAATGCTATGCAAAATACTATATGTATTTGATTACTTTATAGAGTTCTGAGATGGTTGTCTTAATAATTTTGTGAATTTATCTTTTTTATTTCTTTAGGGGAGAGTGTTTGGCCATGTCCTCACTCAGTTATTCTTATGACCTGTTGACTATTTTTAGCATTAGGAAATATTAAAGTCACTTAGAATGTCATGAAAAAAGGTGTGTTGTGAACCTTTTTTATCCTCCTAGTTTCACTCTATTTAAAAAGCTGATTTTAAAAAATTTCCTAGGTAAAATAAACAGCAGAAAGGTTAATTTGTACTAAAAATTGTTTTGCAAATACTGCAGTCAGAGGATAAGTATGCAAGAATGGCAGGCTCTTCTTCATGGACTATTTTTTAGGAAGTCTGTCATCAAGAATATTATTATAGAGTGGGGCACTGTGGCATAGCTGATGAAGATGCTGCCTAGGACACCCACATCCCATATCTGAATGCCAGTTCCAGTCCTGCTGCTGCTTCCAATCCAGTTTCCTACTAATGTAGCTGGGAAGCATCAGATGCTGACACAAATACTGTCCCTGCCGCCCAGATGGGAGTCCCCTCCGTTTGGTACCTGCATCCTTTATCAGAGTGCCTGGGTTGGGTTTACGCTACTCCACACTTGTGATCTAGCTTCTTGCTAATGTGCCCTGGAAACAGCAGATGATGGTCCAAGTACTTGGGTTTCTGCTACCCATGTGGGAGACCTGGATGGGGTTTCCGTGTTCTGGCTTTGACCTGGCCTAGCCCCAGCTGTTGCAGGCAGTTGGGGAGTGAATCAGCAAATGGAAGATGTATGTCTCTCTCTGTCTCTCCCCTCTTTCTGTCTCATTCTGCCTTTCAAATAAATTAATTAATAATAATTCTTAAAGAAAAGGCTGTCATTAAAATCTAACGATGAATAACTGATAGAATTGATTGATACAGGCCAGATTATAGGAGAGTTGCTGAGAAGTACTTCTCGGGCCTTCTCAAGGAATGTGAGGATGATCAAATTGCATCAGAAATTAACTGGTCATTTGAACAAATAATGTGATGTCCCCGCAAATGAAATATTTGATTTTTGAGATGTTATATAATGCTATAATTTTGTGACTTAGTAAGAAATAGGTATTTGGTCTTCATCTCTGGTTTCTGGGATAGCTTCTAACACCCTTGGAATTTCTTGGGTGATAGATGTTAAAGAAGCATCTTCTGTTCATAATAAGCCCCTTTCAGCCATACCAGACTTTATGCTAATGAGATGACTCTTGGAGTATGGGATTGGTTGACAGGGGAACCAACCTTGTGATTAGAGAGTTGGAAGTATCAGAACCACTTCCCAGCCTCCAAGGAGGAGCGAGGAACTAGAGATGGACTTAGTCACCAAAGGCAGTGATTCAATCAATCATGCCTATATGGTGGGATCTCCACCAAAACTCTAATGAAAGGGGTTTGGAGAGCTTACAAATTGGAGAGTACGTAGAGATTGTAGGGGCAAAGGGAAGTTTTCTCTATGCCCTCCAGTGATAACGCTGGAATAAACTACCTGAAACAGATTAAATAGGAGGGAAAAGCATACAAAAGGAGGGAGATCCTTATGATGAACCTGTAAACATAAGTATTTCTGTGAGTTTTGTGCATCATTCAAGAAAATTTTTAAGCCTGAAGAGGTTGTTGTCGGATCTCCCAATTTATAGCCAGTCGGTTGGAAGTGCAGGGCACAACCTGGGATTGTAATTGACTTCTGAAGTTGCAGAGCAGGGAAATCTTGTGGGACTGTACCCTTAACCCGTGGGGTCTGAGCTAATTGCAGATGGAGTTGAACTGAATCATTGTAGACTCAGTTAATATCTAGAGTTGGAGCTGTTTAATGTGAAGGAAAAATTCACATATCTGTTAGAGATGCATTGTGTTATTGTTAAGAAAAACAAGGTTTTCTTTTGGCTTTAAAATTTAAAAAAAATATTGAGGCAGATATACACACACACAGATACATATATACACAGACATGGAGAGAGAAAGAGAGGGAGTTCCCAACCACTGGTTAACTCCCCAAATGTCCACAATGGCCAAGGCTGAGCTGAGGCCAGGGCGAGGAGCTGGAAACTCTAGCCAGCTCTCCCCCGTGGGTGGCAAGAACACAATTGCTTGAACCATCACTGCTGTATCTCAGGGTCTGCATTGGGAGAAGACGGGAATCACGAGCTAGAACTGGGCATTGAGCACAGGTACTCTGATCCACAGGGATGTCATAACTGGCATCAGAACAATGCTAATAAACGCCCCACCCTGGTTTTTTCTATTCAATGCACATCTAAGTTTTGGAATTCTGAACTATGTGTATGTCTCTTAGTGTGCAGTTTTATGTAAGAGATTGATGATTGTCTGTGGGTCACAGTAACAGTTGCCATTCATTATTTATTCATCCATTCATTCACCAGGTATTTATTGAGTGCCTACCATATGCTAAATACTTTTGTAAGTGCTGGAGATATTTCCTTGGAACACAGCAAAAATTCCTACCTTCCTGGGGCTTACAATGGTACAAATAACCTTTCTGAGTGTTTTTTATATGACCAGGTTGTTGGCATTTTACATATATTAACTCATTTAATCCTTACCGTATCCTGAGATTGGTACAATCTCACTTTATAGATGAAGAACCTGAGGGAAAGAGTTGTTAACTGATTTGTTGAGGATTACAAAGTTTGGGAGCGGACACAGATTAGCTTCAACAACTGTCACTCTAGCAAAATCAAGTCATCAAATAAACTCCAGTGTAATCTGTCAGGCAACTTAAGTCAGTGTTACAACAGGGTTATACAGGGTGTTATACAGGGTGTATAAAAGGTTACACAGGGTGTATAAAAGCAATGCATAGTAGGAATGTGGCAAACACTGCTGCCTTGGTATGGTGAATTATTGTCATCCAGATCTAGTGTTGCCCTTTTAAAAGTCATTTTCAGAAACAGTTGGAAGTTTGGACTTTATATGAAGCCTCTTGTTTTTTAGATGTTTCAAAATAATTTACCTGTCAGTGACTCTATACAAGTCCATGAAAGCATGTCTTTGTGCTTGATAGGATGCAAGGGATTCAGTTTCCTACCACTTGCTCATATTTTTTTTTTTTAGATTTATTTATTTGTTTGAAAGTGAGAGTTATACAAAGAGGAAGAGAAAGTGAGAGTTGCACAAAGAGGAAGAGAGAGAGAGAGAGAGAGAGAGAGAGAGAGAGAGAGAGAGAGAGGTCTTCAATCCTCTGATTCACTCCCCAATTTGCTGCAACAGCCAGAGCTGCGCCGATCCAGAGCCAGGAGCCAGAAGCTTCTTCCAGGTCTCCCATATGGGTACAGGGACCCAAGGACTTGGGCCATCTTCTACTGCTTTCCCAGGTCATTGCAGAGAGCTAGATCAGAAGTGGAGCAGTTGAGTCTTGAACCAGCGCCCATATGGGATGCTGGCACTGCAGGCGGCGACTTTACCTGCTATGTCACAGCGCTAGCCCCGATCATATTTTTAAGACTATCTCTATTATGATGGTCCACATCTGTCTCCTTAGATAATTATGGCACCTTAGGAATGCATCTAAAAATCAGCTGCTTAGCTCATCCCTCAAATTCCTGTTTTCCTAAAAATATTTTATTTCTCATGGGGAGGATATAGCTTTCATTCATTTAATGCAACTAAAAAGCAGAAAGTCATCGTTGACTTAACCAGTCTCTCTGTCTCTGTCTCTGTCTCTCTCTCTCTCCCTTCACACTTCTTTATCCATCACATACGTCGTTGTCCTCCTGTGCTTATTTCTTGTGTCTGGAATGCCCTTGTCCTTTTCATGCTCTTCTCCCCACCCCTCCCTTCTGGTCTTACTTGCCCATTAAACCATGGTCTGCCTAGGGGTAAGGACCACATTTTAGTCATCTTTGCATTCCCAGCCTCTGGTGTAGCGTCCAGTACACAACTCAGGAGTTTGGGAGAAGGTATAGTCTCTGGGTTTATTTCTCATGACCATAGGACTAAGGTAATGTCTGTTAGTAATAATGGGGCATTTTCTAAGAACTGTGTTTATGTGGAGGTTTTGTTTTGTTATTGCTTTAAATTTGGTTAAATACGAGTGTCTGAGTCAAAAGTGTTTAATTATATTGACAATTATCCACTGAGAAATGCAGACTGTACAGAATTCCACTGTTTGTATGATTGGATTTTTTTTGCACAGCTATTGAAAGTTATTCATACCATAATTTGGAAATTGTGTTCAGCACATTCCTAGAAAACCTTTCAGTGAAAATTGGTATGAGTAATGTATCATAAGAGTCTTTCTTAGCTCTTGTTACCTTCTAATAAGCAAAAATGTATGCCTTTCTTTACTATTAATTTAAATTTCATAATAAATATAATATCAACAAAGCCAAATTATAACAATCTTATTTGAGGTTTTTTTTTTTTTTTTTTTTTTTTTTGAAATTATTTCCTGTAAGAGACAGATTGTCCCTGTCTACCAGTTCACTCCTCAAGTACTTGCAATGGCTGGAGCTGCACTGGGGCTGAAACCAGGATCTGGAACACAATCCAGGTTTTCTACCTGGGTGTCAGGAACCCAGTTACCTGAGCTGTTACTGCTGCTTCCCATGATCTACACTGGCAGAAGGCTGGAGTCAGGAATTAGAGTTGGAACTTGAACCCGGGGACTCTAATGTGAGACACAGGTGTTTAACCACTAGGATAAATGCCTGCTCCTAAATATACTTCTTAAAATTCCTGACTACTTAATGCATAATCTCCCCACTTCATTAATGATCCTATTTCAGAAACTACGTTTCAAGTCTTATCACTGACTCTCTTAAAAAAGAGTTTTTTGTTTACGTACCTACTATCACTACATATATTATTCCACCAGACAATGCCACCAAATGCCTAGACCATTCCCACTAATTTCACAAAAGATTTTATTTTCTGTCTCTTTGCCCTTCTGCCATCATATTTCTTTTAAAAGTCCTGGTCTTTTCAACAACCACATATAGATGGTTCTTCCAATACCCTGGCTGTTCTGGTTTTTATTTCCTCTTCTCCAGTGGTATTGTGTTCCAACTTACTTTAGCCATTAATTCTATAGTTGTGCCCAAGATTTTGTTGTTAGCATAACTGTAACCTCTATATAACTTCAGTCTTCAGCTTAAACCATTCTACTCTCCCATTATCCCTGTCTTAATTTTGGATTTCATATTCAATATTTTTGATCACTCCCTTGCACATATATGCTGAAATTCCTTGGCCTCTGTTCCTTTGTCTTATTCACCTTGCAAAACCCGGGGTTGGTTGAATTCTGCTCTTCATCATTAGCAAGACAAGGCATCAGAAGTGGAGTCAGGACTTGAACCAAGCATTCTGATACAGAATTCAGGTATCCCAAGCAGCATGTTTACTGTTGTACGGAAAGCCCACACATTTTTAGTTACAAAGGCTTTAGAGTTTTAATAGTCTAGGTAGGAATAACCCTCCTTCATTATTCTTCTCTTTTCAGATTTTTCTCACTATTGTTGCATAATTGTTTTCCTGGCACATACACAATAACTAGTAAATAGGTTCTTACTTTAAAGTATCAGAGCTACTCTCTTCTGTGCCTCACAAACTGATTGAAAAGGTAGTTGCAAAATACTCTCGATGACAGCATTTTAGACATTTAGACAGACTGCTCTAAATAACAGTGTTTTTTTTTTTTGAGATACTAACATTAGATATATTTCAGAAAAATTCATTTATTTAAGGTAAAATTTTTATGAAATATAATAATGTCTGTTACAGAATGGCTGATGGTTCCATTATTAAAAAAGAAAGAAATGAAAAAAACTAAGAGCTGTGTTTATGTGTATACTCACACAATATACATATATACCTGCATGTATTAAAAGTTCATAGCCTTATTAAGTACAACTACATGATTATTTCCCATGAACAAGACAGTTTGAAACTATGACAGTGTTTTAGAAGAATTTAGATGTCTTAATACTTGAATATTTTTGGCTTAAAGGACAGTATGACCCCTCCTTCCCCCCAACAAAAAGATCAAATTCCTGAGTTAGTGAGGAAAAGGCAGTTTCATTTCTTATAACAGTGATTCTCAAAGTGTGGTCCCCACAGACCACTCATGATCTCCTAGGATTCTCTGGGTGGTCTACCAGCTGGTTTCTTGCAGTTCTAAGGTTTATAATATGACAGTGTCGGTAGTCTGTTTTATGGCATGGATTAATAATTTACTTATGGCATTTCTAAAGTATTTTTGCAGATACCATTCTTCCCATGAGTAATGATGAGGTTTTCTTCTTTAGTGGCATAGTGGTTATAGGTGGAGTTCGTGGTCCACTCAGCTTTCATCGTATGAAATAATGTAATTTGAAATTGAGAGTTGCTACCTGAGAGATGTCAAACTCTTTATATAATTATTAAAGCTTTGAGGAATAGTACTTCAGTGCCTATTGTAGATGAAAACATTTTCTGTTTTTAAAGACTTTATGTATTTATTTGAGAGGTAGAGTTACAGAGAGAGAGAGAGAGATCGAAATCTTCCATCTGCTGGTTCACTCCCCAAATGGCCGCAATATCCAGAGCTGGGCATATCCAAGGACAGGAGCCAGGAGCTTCCTCCGGATCTCCCATGCGAGTGCAGGGGTCCAAGCACTTAGGCCATCTTCTGCTGCTTTCCCAGGCCATAGCAGAGAACCGGATTGGAGGAGGAGCTCTTGGGACAGGAACCAGTGCCCATATGGGTGCCAGTGCTGCAGGCAGAGGCTTAGCCATCTACAGCACAGCGCCAGCTCCAGTAATGAAAATAACTTTTAAAAAACTGAAATTTCTGTTCATGTGTTTTAAAATGACTTTTGGGGGACAAGTGCTGTGGTACAGCGGGTAAAAGCCAAATAAAATAAATCTTTTTAAAAAAATAAAATAAAATCACTCTTGGATTGGCCAGAGGATGGTGGTGGCTCTATTTTCAAAGTGTGGGAGATGCCATCCAAGAACCTAAGACCTAAGAACCTAACAATCTAAGATAATACTTTGGTTTAATAGACTGAAGTCACCTGGGCTGAATCTCAGCAGGAGACCTGTATTTATTCCTGACTCTAGCACCAAGTAACTGGGAGACCATAATCAAGCTGTTTTCCATCTCTAAAGCTGTTGTTATCAGCAAAAGTGTTAAAAGGTTTGTTTTCCCACAGTTAAATTCTTAGTGTAGTGCTTGATGTGTTAGTCATTCATTCAATAAACAATGTATTGTATGTGCATTCTCATGCTACTTACCAGGGATGCAAAATTGGATAAGATGTGATTCCTAACTTCCAGCTGTTTGGTAGATAAATCCTGGCAATGGTAAAGGAAATCTGCTCTTTCAGTATAGTGCCATCATTTACTCAGTAGTGCTGTGGGCATTCTGAGAACTAGCGGGATTAAGGGAGGATTCCTAGAGGAATATGAAGCCTGAATCAAGTAGTGAAGGTTGGTTGGCTAGACAAGATTGGGATGGCCGTTCCATCTTGATCAGTAGATTCTCAGGCATACCAGCAAGACTTCTGTGGACAGCTTTTGACCCACGGCAGTGAACAATACATAAGGGGAAGGGGAGAGGGACTTAATAGATCAATAAATGGATATTACCTTGACAGTAAAATTGTCTACTATTGTTGCTGTTCTTTTATTACTAGTAGTCTCATTTTAGATGCTTAGATGAATGAGAAGGAACTGTAACAACTCAACTTAAATGAAATAAATGCAGCTCCCTTTGTTACAAATGAAAGTACAGAATGATGTCTTTTTCTTAATTACGCATACCAGAAATTAATAAATTCTAGTAATTTGCATACTTCTGAGTCTCTCATTTTTTGAAAGGCAGTGTGTACAGTCCTTGAAACCCCTGAATTGTTTGCATACATTTATTCAGTTTTCCTCCTAGAGAGTAAAGGTCAAAATTGTGTCTAGCATGTCCCAACAATCATTAATTTGAAATTAGTGAAAGCTGAATTACTGTGATTTTATCAAAAGTAATTATGCACAGCTAGAATCATATCATATTTACTTTTTAATTCATTTTTTTCAATCCTTTGATGTGCATGTGTGGCTTCCCACCCTGAAATAGGTTCCTTAAAGACAGGCTGGGACTTTTTAGCTTTCTAGTTTTCCTCTCCTTTGTATTATTATTAATAATATTATTTCAGCTACTATAAATAGCATCCACTATAGTGTTCTCCATGTAGAATAAAGCAGATGTTCAGAATTTATGTCAGAAAGGAGCATTTAACTTAGTGTAAGCCTGATTATTCCTTGTGGGAGTTTTGCCCAAAGAGGAAACAGTCTCTGTTAAAAGAACCAACAGCATTAAGACCACTTATTTTTTGCATGTGTGTGTTGCTCTAACTTTGATGAAGAACAAAATGAAATTAAGCAGGTTAATTGAGGTAAAGGCTTTATATCTTTTTTTGTGTGGTAGTCCAAAAACCCATTGAGACAGGAAAAATTCTTTTAGTATAGACTGTATACCACATAGCTTTAAATATTTGGAAAAGGTTCTGGAACAGTGCCATTGTGTAAAATCCTTCTTTCAATGAATAAAGGGATGATTCTTTAACAACAGAGAAATACAGATATATAACTTAACTATTAGTAGTTTGTGGAGCACTAGTACAAGGTTTCCTTAATGATCACCATATATGAGTATCAGATCTACACCAAACCTGTAGGAATTTGACTGAATGTATTTTTTAAGCAATTTTGATGTGTATCTTGGAATTTGTTTTAAAGATTTATTTATTTGAAAGGCAGAGTTACAGAGAAAGATCTTCCGTCTGCTGGTTCACTTCCCAAGTTGGCCATATTGGCCAGAGCTGGGCCGGGCTGAAGCCAGGAGATGGGAATCCCAGCTAGGTCTCCCATGTGGGTGGCAAGGGGTCCAAAGTCTTAGGCCATCTTTCACTGCTTTCCCAGGGGACATTAGCAGAGAGCTGGATCGGAAGTGGAGCAGCCAGGATGTGAACCAGTACTCATGGGATACCCGTGTTGCAGACGGCTTAACCCACTGTGCCACAACACTAGCCCCAATAAGGTGGTGTTTTTATTCCACATTTCAAGTGAGGAAGCTGGAGACCAGAGAGACATAATTCCTGAACCCTGAGATAGACATATTTTTTATAATATCCTATTGATGCTGGTTTTAAGGCTTGTGACTAGTCAGGAGGAAATGTTTAGATTTTAAAATAAGGTGGGGGATAGAATAAGGTATGTCTTCTCTTTGCATATTGTATACTTCCTGGCAATTTCCATTTCATATGTAATTTTTCTGATTTGGAAAGTTTGCCATTTACTGTTCATTAATTTTCCAGATTTATAAACAGATGACCAACACTGTCCTTTATGAGTTGGCTACTGGTATTTTTTTATGTCCTCCTTTGTTATTATTTTTCTTTAAGCATTGTCATCTCTGTATTTCTCAGACATGCCAAGTTCTTCTATCCAGGGCTCTGTGTATATTCTTCCTTCTACCTGGCTGATCTCCATCATTCCCTCCCACCAGTGAGTGCTGTTGGAATGGCTAGGGACCAGTATTCTTTAGGTCTCAGGTATCAGCTAAAATAGAATGCAATCAGGCATCCCTTGGCACTATTGTTAATGTAGATATCTACCCTGCCTCCGGCTCTATTTCAACAAATTGATTTTTTTCTTTGTATCTTTTTTTTTTTTTTTTGACAGGCAGAGTGGATAGTGAGAGAGACAGAGACAGAGAGAAAGGTCTTCCTTTTGCCGTTGGTTCACCCTCCAATGGCCGCCATGGCTGGCGGGCTGCGGCCAGCACACTGTGCTGATCCGAAGGCAGGAGCCAGGTTCTTCTCCTGGTCTCCCATGGGGTGCAGGGCCCAAACACTTGGGCCATCCTCCACAGCCTTCCCAGGCCACAGCAGAGAGCTGGCGTGGAAGAGGGGCAACCGGGAAAGAATCCAGCACCCCAACCGGGACTAGAACCCGGTGTGCCGGCGCCGCTAGGTGGAGGATTAGCCTACTGAGCCGCGGCGCTGGCCAAGTATCATTTATTTTGACTTGTTAAACCTTTCATTTATTTTTTCCTTTGATAAAGGGATTATTGCCATTTTTTCCACTATGGCACACCGCTTCTAGTGTAGTACTAGTAAAGAGGAGGTATGCAAAGCCATAACCTGCTTTAATCTTCATTCTGTAAGACAAGACACAAAATAGACACCAGTTCTCTAACAAGATGTGTTTGTCAGAATTTTGAAATGGAGAAAATAAACTACGTGTCATAATTGTGAGCTAACTTTTTTCACCATACTTACAAGGATGCTTAAAACAATTGGTGAAGAATGGAATTAAAAGATATGTATTTTGGTGTGAAAAAAATAGAAATTCATGCATAATTTTGTGTAATATACATTTTCCATTAACTTTCCTGAGTATCTTCTTTTTAAGATGTATTTATTTATTTGGACATTAGAGTTACAGTGAGAGAGAGCAAGAGAGAGATGAGAGAGATCCTCCATCTGCTGGATCACTTCCCAAATGGCCATAATAGCTGTAGCTGGGCCTGGCCAAAGCCAGGGGCCTGGAACTTCATCTTGGTCTCCTACATGGGTGGCATGGGGCCATCTTCTGCTGCTTTCCCAGGCACATTAGCAGGGAACTTGAAAGTGGAGCAACCAGGACAGGAGCCTGTGCTCATATGGGATGCTGGTGATTAACCTGCTGCACCTCAACACTGTCCCCAAAACCAGACAGTTTACTCTTTGAGAGCAAATGAAAATACAATAGAAATGATATTCAAGAATTTGAATTTCTATTTGAAAATTTGTTTTAATTTTTTTTGAAGAGCTTCTACTCCATGTTTATAAGGGTGTTAAAGTATTAGGAGCAAATAGAACTTTGCAAGTATGTATTTTGCAAATACAGGTCAAAGGTTATGATTGCTATTTTAATAATCATTCATAAGGTCATATCAAAACTTTGATATGTTATATCAAAAATGTAACTGATCATAATTTTTGTGTTTCTATGATTGTTCTTTATGTGTATTGTGTTATTATGTACTTAAAAAACTAAGTTCATGTTCTGTTTTGAGTGCTGTTCTTTTTTGCTTTGTTTTTTTCTTATAACATGGCAAATTTTTTTGCACTCTATAGTTTCTAGATTTTTTTTAAATTATAGGAGACCAAGAATCAGTAAACTATGACTTATGGGCCAAATCTGGCTCTTTGCCTGTTTTTATAAATAGTTTTTTAGGACATAACAATTAGCATTGATTTATCTGTTGTCTGTGGCTGGTTGCATTCTACAACAGCGGAGGTGAATAGCTCTAACGGTGAATGGCCTTGGCCAACTCCTGCTGCAGAGCATATAGGTAAGGAGGGGCAGTGACTGCATCTTCGCACTGTCCATTCTCTTAGTCCCCTGATGCAGTCTAACCAACTGCAAAATCCTGTTGCCAGTTAAAAATGCAGAAAGACTTTATTCTTATTTCCTTAACAGTTGTATGAATTTGCAACATCCTGTAAGTTTTATTCAGGTATGGAAAAGATAAATTCTAGCTAATAGCTGTTCTTTCAATCTGTGCATAGGTCTGAGTTGTTTCATTTATTTATTTTTAAGTAAGCTGATGGAAACAGATTTCAGAGCAAAAACCAATTTCTAAATATTATGGAAACACTCTTAAATCAATCATAGCAAGCATATTGCTTCATTTCTCCTGTAACTTTGATATTTTGCTGTTTTGTTGTTGATTTTTGTTTAAAATTTTTCACACCTTAGTAAAATATATGTGAAATGTTTAGACAATGCCCAGCCACATATTAAAACACTTTTCTTCCCAGAGGAAGAATAGCAATTTATTCTAGGGGTGTTGTAATTTAAATGGTCTTTTTCTTCCTGTTTCTTGGTCCAATGTAATTAAATAATAGATTTTATTTCATAACTTTTCAAAAGCAATAAAGAGGAAATTATGTTCAGCAGACTTGTTTATTTTTTTCCGTGCCCTTCTAAAGTTTAAATGGGATCCTTTCTCTGCACTAAAGGGAAGTGAAATAGCCCTTTCAAATCAATGTCCTTGGGAAATGAATGTTAATTAAAAAATAAACTTTAAAGAACAGTCACATAATTTTCCCCTGGAAATATGTGATAATGAATCTAAGCTAGATGCTACTAAGATTTTAATAACTTCAGTCATTTAAAAGTCAGTACCATGAAATATATATACACCCAGTGAAATGTAAGAATGAACTGGCAACTTAATCCTTATAAGTTGTTTTTATATGAAGAGATATCAGGCTATCCTTTGAAAAATAATGCCTTATCTTCAAATTGTATATGTATATTTTTATGTGCTATATGCATTTTTCTTATTTATGTTAATAGTTTTTCCTCCTAGTGTTATAAAAAATAATTGCAGATTTGTAGTAAAGAAGTCCTGATGCTTTTGAGAAAAAACCAACCCGGAGCTTCTTATATATTTACTTTTAAGGTCATAGTGATAGCTATTTGTAAATATCTTAAAGCCAAATTTGGGTTCAGTCACACTTACCCAGCCACTGTTATCAATTTTTTTCTATTTTTCAGGTCAGAGAAGTTATCAAATTTTGAGATTTTTTTCCTAGTGAAACACTCATTTCTTATTATTAGAAAAAGTGATGTAAAAATTAAAAATGCAGTTTGTTAATATGATTAGCTAGTTTGATCCTTCAGCATTTCATTTTCATAAACATCTCCCATACCCAAGTATGTGTGAGCTATTGTGTGGGTGTTACACATGCAGATTTATTTTCATTTTGTGTTTACAACTTAGATTATACTTAGATTTTGAGCAAGCCTTGACGCTTATGCTAAGTATTTCTGAGCAAGCCAGCTGAAGGTTTCTCTGTCAGACCCATGGAGACAAATTTTAGGTCGTTCATGTGGTAACTAAAGTCAATTAATGTTGGGGCTGGCACTGTGGAGCAGCGGGTTAATGAAGCGCCGGCATTCCATATGGGTGCCAGTTCTAGTCCCGGCTGCTCCTCTTCCAATCCAGCTCTCTGCTACGGCCTGGGATAGCAGTAGAAGATGGCCCATGTCCTTGGGCCCCTGCACCCACATGGGAGACGCAAAGGAAGCTCCTGGCTCCTGGTGTCGGATCAGCACAGCCCCAGCCATTGAGGCCATCTGGGGAATTAACTAGTGGATGGAAGACCTCTCTCTCTGTCTCTACCTCTCTCTATAACTCTTTCAAATAAATAAAATAAATCTTTAAAATAAAAGAAAAAAAATCACTAATGTTTTATCACAGATATGTCTGCTTTTTAATATTTTATGTCTTCTCTTTTCCTGTAAATAAAACTTTACTTTTACAGAATTTGTGTCATTACCATCCATACAAATTGTAGTCTGCTGTTTAATAATTTATCATTACAAATCTCTCCTGTTATCAAATATCTTTTAAAACATTCTGTTTAATGCCAGTGTAAAATTCTATTGAGAGTGATCTCCTATTAATGAAAGTTTAGACCTTTCCTGTGTTGTACTGTTTAAACAACCTACAAAATACCATCCATATTCATAACTCGCTATCAGTATCTGGTGACTTTCTGAGATAAGTACCTAGAAAGCAAATAATGAAAAGATACCATGTTAACTTCCTCAGTACATATTGTGAAATTGCCCTCTGTAAGATTCTGTCTCTCTAGCAGTGAAGGAACTTCACTTCTGAATTCCATCCTGCCAGGAGTATTATCGCTTTCAAAATCTGCTGATTCCAGATGTATAAAGTGACAATTCGTGGTTGTTTTAATCTTTATTTTTGATCACATTGGTCACTTATATTGTTATGAATTTTTTGTTCATATCCTGTGCCCATTTTTTTTTTTTTTTGACAGGCAGAGTGGACAGTGAGAGAGACAGAGAGAAAGGTCTTCCTTTGCCATTGGTTCACCCTCCAATGGCCGCCGCGGCCAGCGCGCTGTGGCCGGCGCACCGCGCTGATCCAATGGCAGGAGCCAGGTACTTATCCTGGTCTCCCATGGGATGCAGGGCCCAAGCACCTGGGCCATCCTCCACTGCACTCCCGGGCCACAGCAGAGAGCTGGCCTGGAAGAGGGGCAACCGGGACAGAATCCAGCGCCCCGACTGGGACTGGAACCCGGTGTGCCAGCGCCACAAGGCAGAGGATTAGCCTAGTGAGCCGTGGCGCTGGCCCCATTTGGTTTTTAATGTTGTACTGGTTGTCAGTTTCTATGTGCTCTTTACATATTTAAGATAGCAACTTTTTTTATCAACTCCTTTAAAAACATTTTTCTGCTTTGTACCTTTCAATTAGGCTATCTTATGCCAAAAATGTAATCCATTTCACTGATTTTTTTTCCCTATAATTTCTTCTAATGCTTTGTGGTTCAAAATTTCTTCTTGAGCTCATGTGCCTATATTAAGATTAATTCATTCATTTGTTAACATTTAAAATTACTCAATTATTATTTGTTTGAGTGTAAGAAACAAGATAGTGATCTAACTTTGTTATGTCTCCTCACACAAACATACATACAAAAAATTTTAACTGAATATGTCACTGTGTTCATACCATAAATGCTTGTCTTAGGGAATGTTATTTTCTGTTTGGTTCTCATGAATCCCTAAACCCATTACCTTCCTGTTACCCTTCCATATATCTTCGTATTTTCATATTCCTATGTAGATATATGTATAATATCCATAAATAAGAACATAGAAATGGTGCTTTCCCCATTGTTACTTGCTTTATACTAAAAGTCTATATTATGCACATTTTTCTGTATATTGATTTTCTTGCTAAAGAGTATTTCATGGCGGTCCCTTGAAGTCAACTAGTGAAGGTATTTCATTTTTAAATGGCTATAGAATATTCCATAGATACACTATAATTTATTATCTTTCCACTATTGATATGCATTCTCTTTGTTTCTATCATATTTGATTAATCTTACTGTATGTTGTCAGATTGTTTCCCCAAAATGTTAGAGCAATTCTAACTTCTGCAAATGCTATTTCCTCATATTCTTACTACCAGTAAAAGTTATAGCTTCCTTTAATTTTTGCCTGAATATTGTCTGTGAAGAAATGCTTATTTTCACTTTAATTTTCAATTCCCTAGCTACTGGTAATTTTGAACATCTTTATTTGTATTTGGGTTTACTGTTCTTTAAATTGTCTGTTTCTATCTTTGTCCATTTTTCTATTGAATTACTTGTTGTTTAAGCATACTTTTATATTTGCATATAAGATTTTTTAAAATATGCTATGAAGTGTGGAAAAATGTTATGTAATCACATGTTTCTATTTTCCTTTCTGAGCTTCATGCTTTCAGTAAGGATGCCCCCCCAGTCGTTAGATTATTTATGTTGTACCTTAGATCATCTGACAAGATGTTTGCTTTTTGGTGTCATTTTTCTTTTTTTTAATGATTTATGTATTTAATTTGAAAGAGAGTAACAGAGAGAGAGAGAGAGAGAGAGGTCTTCCATCTGCTGGTTCACTCCCCAGATGGCTGCAACAGGCAGATCTGGGCCAGGCCAAAGCTAGGAGTCAGGGGCTTCTTCTGGGTCTCCCACAAGGGTACAGGGGGCCAAGCACTTGGGCCAACCTCTGCTGCTTTCCCAGGCAAGCAGGGAGCTGGATCAGAAGTGGAGCAGTTGGGACTCCCAAGTGGTGCCTACATGGGATGCTGGCATTGCAGGTGGTGGCTTAACCTGCTATACCAAAATTTTTCTTTCTTGGTGTGTCACTAACCACCTCAAAATGTAGTGGAATACAAAACAAAAATCATGTTATTATTTCTCGTCATTCAGTGACTTGGCTCAGCTGGGAGTTCTGCTTTTCTTGCATGAGATCTCTCATGTGATTGTAGTCAGATGGCACCTGCAGGTAGGTCATCTGACGCCTCAAGCAGGATTCCTAGGAAGCCCTTTCTACTTGCCATTGCAGCAGGGCTGTACCCATCCAATCTCCCCCTGTGATTTCTCCAGCTTGATCTCACATCCTGGCGCCAGGCTTCGAAAGCACCAACTGTGCAGAAACTGTGGTGTCTTTTATTCCCTAGGCAGGTAAATCACAGAACATCACCTCCTTCAGATTCTGTTAGTTAGAACAAGACACAGGCCAGTCCAGATTCATGTGGCAGAGAGCTACCCAAGGGCATAAATTCAGGATTGCCTGTTCACTGAGGGCCTCTTTGGAAACTGGACCCTGCAATGTCTGTATTTTCTTTGTGAATTTCTAGCATGGCAAAGAATGTCTTTTCACCCACAGATTGTATACCTAGTTTCCTCGGTCTTCATTTACAATTTTTTTCATTTTATTGTTTATATTTCAAATTTTTAATTCATCTAGAATTTTGTTTTATATATGGTATAAGATAAAATCTTATCTTCTTGTTTCACAAAGTTAGCTATGGTTGGCTATGGTAGTTTAACTAATTCCCTGCTTTCCCACTAAAATAAACTATCCCTGTTATTGTATCTTAAATTCTCATGTATTTCTGGATTCTCATTTTTATTCCTCTAGTTCCACAGGATATCTCCTCCTTCCATTCTATTCCTTTGTGTTTCGTTCATCACCCTTTTTAGCTGAAACATTTCCTACCCCAACCTCCTAATACAGTCATATCATTATTTTCAGTTAGCTTATTAGGCATTGTTTTGATTTTGAAATCACTTGAATTCATAGCTGAGTTGTATGGTATATTTTCACTTTTTATGTAGAATTCTTGTTTTGTTTTCCTTGCAATCATTACCTTATGCATTGTTTAGTTTTCTATGTATCTACCAATAATTGGTACCCAGTTCCCAACAAGTGTGAATCTCCTGGCAATATAATTAGAAAAAATTATTTCTCACAGTTTCATCATTTTGGGGAATACCTCTCTGAGATCCTTCCATCTGCTTACTTCAAAAGTTCCTCTTGGGTCCATCGCTGTGGCACAGTGAGTTAAAGCCCTGGCCTGAAGCGCCGGCATACCATATGGGTGCCGGTTCTAGTCCCGGCTACTCCTCTTCTGATCCAGCTCTCTGCTATGGTCTCGGAAGGCAGTGGAAGATGGCCCAAGTCCTTGGGTCCCTGCACCCACGTGGGAGACCCAGAAGAGGCTCCTGGCTCCTGGCTTCGGATCCATGCAGCTCTAGCCGTTGCAGCCATCTGGAGAGTGAACCAGCAGATAGAAGACCTCCTTCTCTGTCTCTACCTCTCTCTGTAACTCTGTATTTCAAATAAATAAAATAAATCTTTTTTTTTTTTTTAAAGTTGCTCTTTAGGCTTGCCCATCCTACCATCCTGGGATCCATCTTTACATCTTGGAAGTAACTTTGTTTTCTGTTAGACTTCTTATGTTCTACATTACTTTCTACAAGGGACTAAACCAGTGAAAAATCTTTTTTGGTTCAGTCTCTTATTTTGCTAGAACATTTTCCAATAGCTTTGTAAAAAGGAGTCTGTAAGTGGTGAATAAAAATTATGTATATTAGCCAGCATTGTGACATAGTGTGCTAAGCCTGCATCTGTGGCACTGGCTTCCCATATGGGCGCCAGTTCAATTCTGGGCTGCTCCTCTTCCAATCCAGCTCCCTGGTAATTGCTTGGGAAATCAGTAGAAGATGGCCCAAGTGCTTAGGCCCTTGCACCCACGTGGGAGACCAGGAAAGTCCCTGGCTCCTGGCTTCGGATTGTCCCAGCTCCAGCCATTGTGGCTATTTGAGGAATGAGCCAGCAAATGGAAGACTTTTCTCTCTGTCCCTTTGTTTGTAACTCTACCTCTCAAATAAGTAAATAATAATAATAAAAAACACTAGCTTACTCTGCCTCCACAAATTTTTGATAATTTTGCTATATGTGAAAACTTTCAGATGACAAATTATTTTCTTTTAGAATTCTGAATATATTTCCCCGTTATTTTCTGTTATTCAGGGCTGTTGTTGAAATGACAGCTTAATTATTTTCCTTTACTTATTATCTTCCTCACCTCTGTAAATTTTCAGTATCTACTATTTGTCCTCAGAATTCCAAAATTTCATGATCTCATGTCTAGAATGTTTTAAATTATGTGCTCTCTCTCCCCAAACTTGGTTACTTTCTGATTTCATCCCCCACCATTCTCCCCTCTCTTACTTAGTATGCTGTTGCCTTAGGAGCCTTCTTTCCTTTCTGCCAGCGTGTTCAAACATGGGCTTGCCTCAGTACCTTTGCACTCCCCGTTCCCTGTTTAGAATGTTGTTCTCTCCAGATACCCTCATTTCCTTCTAATTTCTGCCGAAGTGTTACTTTAAGAGTGAGTGCTGCCTCTAGTGTGTCTTATCCTACTTATTCTCTTTCTTTTGGCATAGGAATTATGATGTTATAATGACAATAATCTTTATCTATTTTGTTCAGTGTCACATCCCTGCTGTCAAGAATTTTGCCTGGTTAGAAAGTAAAAAAATTAAATACAAATGTAAATAAGAAATAATTATGGCTGACTCTCAATGGATATTTGTGAATTTATGTTGAATGTGATTTGCTGTGTTTTTTTTTTTCATTTATTAAACTTGGAGTTGATTTAATCTTGAATAGTAATGTCTTCATTTCTGAGAAATTTTCTTGAATTACCTCCTTATTAATTTCTTCATGTCTATTTTTCTCTTTTCCTCCCAGAACTTCTGTTTTGGATTTTGGAACTGTATCAGTCCTCTAATTTTCTTATCTTTATGATCTTTCATTCTTGTCTTAATTACCTATTATGTTATATTATATATTACCTTTATGTGATTTAGAAAAGCAAATAAAATGCAAAGGGAGTTTTGCACGCATTGTTAGTGACTCTATAATAATTATTCATCATTATTCAACTGGCAGTATCCCAAAAGTACACACAGGGGTGAATGTTTGGCCACGTGGTTAAGGCACCACTTGGGACACTGACATCCCATATCAGAGGACCTGGTTCTTTTCCTGGCTTTGCTCCTGATTCTGGCTTCCTGCTAATGTGCATCTTGTGAGTCAGTAGGTAATGGCCCAAGTAGTTGCCACCCACTTGAAAGACCTGGATTGAGTTCCTTGCTCCTGGCTTTGGCCTGGCCTAGCCCTGACTGTTGTGGGCATCTTGCGAGTAAACCAGTGAATGAGAGATTTCTTCCCCCACCCTTTATCTCTCTCACCCTTTTTCTCCTTTCTTTCCTCCCTCCCGTCTGTCTCTGTCTCTGCCTTACTGCTTTTCAAATAAGTAAAAAATGAAGTTTAAAAATATTTTTTAAAATGTATAAATAGCTTTGCATAGTTTTTCACCTCTAATTCATACCCATGACTGTGCTATACATCAACTAGACAAATATATGACATAAATATGTATGGATGTGGGGGGACTCCAGATTCTGTCCATATATTACCCCAGAGTCCAGTTAATTGGTTAAAATTTTTCCTCCCATCTCTACCCTTATCTAATAGGGAGGCAGAGAGACTAGGTGCTAGTAGTTTTCACTTTTAGCTATTCAGTGCCTTTAGGTCAGAAGACAGTAAGGATAGAGAAGGAATAAGATTTATTGAAAGCCTGAAATTAGAACCTATACCAGACTTCTTCCATGTGCGATTTTTTTTTTTTTAATTTGAAAAGCAGGGTTCTGGGAGGTGGGGGCAGGGCTGGGGGAGAAAGAGAGAATCTTCCTTTCACTGGTTCACTCCTCAAATAACAGCAACAGTCAGGGCTGTAACAGGTTGAAGCCAGGAGCCAGGAGCCAGAAACTCCATCTGGATCCCATGCATAGATGGTGGATCCTAGCTACTTGGGCCATCATCTGCTGCCTTTCCAGGCACATTAGCAGGATGCTGAATCAAAAGCAGAATAGCTGGCACTCCAACTAGTATTCTGATATGGGATGCCAGAGTTGCAATGACAGCCTAACCCACTTCATCATAAGCCCTCTATATGTAATTTAAAATGGCCTGTACACAATCTGAAATATAGGCATTATTATATCCATATTTAAAGTAGGAGGTTCAGAAGTAGGTGATTGACTTATTCTTTAAGATACCCATGCCTCATATTGTAGTGCCTGGGTTCAATGCCAGGCTCTGGTTCCTGACTCTAGCTCCCTGCTAATGCAGACCTTGAGAGGCAATGGTGATAGCTCAAGAAAGTGAGTTCCTGCCACCTGCGTGGGAGACTTGGATTGAATACTTGGCTGCCGGCTCTGGCATGGTCCAGACCCAGGCATTTTGGGCATTTGGAGGCTGAATCACCAGATGGCATCTCCCATTCTATTTGTCTGTCTTTCTGCCTCTCAATTAATTAATTTTTAAAGTAGGGAAATTGAAGGTAAGAGTCATTGATTATCTAGCCCAAGGTCACATAGTTCTGCTACATTAAAATGACTTCTCAAGAATTTTTGAAAGAACTTCTATATGTTCGATGGGTATATCTGTTATAGAATAGATGAATAACTTTCCACTCTAGAAAAAAGAAAATGGAAACTTGACCCTTACCTTTCATCCTGTACAAAAATCAACTCAGAATAGATCAAAGACACAAATGTAAGATCTGAAACTGTGAAACTACTGGAAAGAAATCTAGGTGAAACAATTTCAGATGTCTGTGCAGGCAGCAGTTTTTTGCATTAGATGCCAAAAGCAAAAAGAGACATATGGGTTTATATCAAATTTAAAAGCTTATGCAGAGCAAGGAAAACAAAAAACAGTACAGATGTAACCAACAGAAAGGGAAAAAATATTTGCAAACTATTCATCTGATAAAGGACTATTATCAAAATCTATAAGGAACTTAAAAAAATTCACCAGGTCTTGCGTTGTGGTATAGCAGCTTAAGCAGCACCTGCGACACCAGCATCCCATTCGGGCGCCAGTTCCAGTCCCAGCTGCTGCACTTCCAATCTGACTCCCTGTTAATGAACTCGGGAAAGCAGCAGAAGACGGTGCAAGTGCCTTTACCTATGCACCCATATGGAAGGCCTGGATGAAGCTCCTGGCTCCTGGCTCCTGGCTTTGGCTTGGCCTTGACCTGGCCCAGCCCTGTCTTTGAGGCTATAACTCTTAAAAAAAAAATCAACAACAAAAATCCTTCTAAGTAAAAACATAAGATTTGAACAGACATTTCATAAAAGAAGACATACAGATGGCTAAGAAATATATGAAAAATACTTACTATCACCATAGCCATCAGGAACATGCAAATCAAATCCATAATGAAGTATCTCACTGCAGTTAGAATTTTTACTATCAAAAAGGCAAAAAAATAACAATTCTGGAAAGGATGCAGAGAAAAAGAAACCATTATGCACTCTTGGTGAAAATGCCAACTAGTGCGGTCATTGTGGAGACCAATATGGATTTTTCTCAGAAAAACTAAAAATGAATCTACCATATGACCCAGCTAATCCCACATCTTGATTTATATCTGAAAGAAATGAAATCAACCTATCAAAGAGTTACCTGCATTCCCATGTTCATTGTAGCACTATTCACAATAGCCAAGGCATGGGATAAGTGAATGAAAAAAATAGATGCATACACATACACACACACACACACACACGAATGAAATCCTGATATTTGCAGCCAGATGGATGGAACTGGAAGTTAATGATAAGTGAAACAAGGCACATACAGAAAGACTAATACTACATGCCATCTATCATATGTAGAAGTTTATGAAAAAAAAAAAAGTCCATTTGAACCCAAAATAGTGATTCCTAGAGACCAGGAAAGGTGGAGGGGTGAGAAAGGGAGGTAGAATAAAAGATATCAAGACATAATTAGACAGAAGTAATAGGCTCTAGGGTTCACAGTACAGTGGGACCATAATGTATTATCTCCTATAGAGGGAACAGAAGGAGAGAAGCTGGTAGACTACAAATATAGAGGAAGAATATGGAGGTGGGGATGCTGACTGCCTGATTCAATCAGTTTATGCTGTATGCATCTGTTGATATATTGCACTGTGTCCTATAAAGGTGTACAAGCATTACTTGTTGATAAAATTTTTTAAAAATATTGAAAAAAGCAATAAATTTTCCACAAAAACTGACCATTTAATAGTTCACAAAAAGTTAAATAACATGAAAAGTTGAAATTGTGCAGACTGTTAGTATTTCACAATACACAGTAGCCATTAATAACAGAAGTTGAAAATTACTTGTAAATAAGCAATGCATGGCTCATTAAAAATATTTACACAGGAATGTTTATGGAAATTTATCAGACTTATAAAACTCCATAAAAATTGTGTTAAACTACCAACTTTGTTTAAGTCCTGTAATGTACTGAATGTTGATCGATCAAATTAGTGAATTTTACATATTATATATACATTTACATAAAGAAACTATTATGATATAGAAAATTGGCTATTGTCTGTGAGATATAATCAAACAGGAAATCCCATCTTCATCATTTTAATGTCCTGAGCTACTGTTTTCCTTACCTGAAAACTGTTTCAGTATCTACTTAAAAGTCTTTAAGATACTAATATTACTTAACCTCTAAGGTTTTTGCAACGATTAGATGCTTTATGTTCTTGTTTCTCATTATTTTTTAAAGAAAATTATTACTTATCTGAAATTAGTATTTGGCTATGCATTTGAATTTTATTAACTAAATCTGGTAAACTTATTTTTTCAAAATTTATTATTTATTTGAAAGAGAGAGAGATTGATCTTCCATCTGCTGGTTCATTCCCCAGATGCCCCCAGCAGCTGGTGCTGGGTCATGTAGAAGATAGGTGTCACAGACTCCATCCAGGTCTCCCAACTTGGGTAGCAGGGACTCAAGGACTTGAGCTCATGCTGCCTCCGATAGTGTGCATTAACAAGGAGCTGGATCAGAAGCAGAGACAGGGGTTAGTCCTAAGCAGCCCAGTATGGGATGCAAGTATCCCAGATGATGGCTTAATCTGCTGCATCACCATGCCCATTACTTCTTACTCTTAGTTTAATGCTTCCTTTTCTTAAATTTAACCTTGGAATTTGAAGTTTTGCTCAGTGGGTCACATTGTCTGTTTTGTAGAGGACACTTTACTCATTTCTGTGTGTCAGTTGTCCATACAGAAGTGTTTCCGCAGGGAGTTGGCTCTGGTGAGGCTCTAGATAAGTCTGAACCCTCATGATTCTGCTGTCTTCTCTGATCCTCCAAATCCTTGTTTCTCCCTTCCTCACGCTTCTCCATCTATAGCAGGCTCATCTCTTTAGATCTGTTTTGACGTCTGACTTCTGGCTGAGTTTAACCAGTGGGACGCTGCAGGGGATCTGAGAGTGGGGTGAATGTAAGGCCAGGCTTGGTTGCATCCCTATCAGATGAACTTCTTGAGCCTCTGGAATCAGGTAATCGATGTCCCCTGTTATGCCTGGTAAGCCTGGGTTTTAATAATGGTTTTAATAACACTGTTAGAGCTGTTGGGGGCGGGAGGAGTACAAAGTGAGTTATGAAGAGAGTGGCAAAGAGCTGCCACAGTATTTCTGATGGCTTCCCTAAAACTTCTCTCCCATCTTTGTAAATAGTTCCTGAATTAAAGTCTTCTCAAATTACCCTTCCTAATGATGCTGTTTCCCTACAGGCCCCTGACTTATAAACATATATTAAAATAAATATTTATGATTTCCTATGGGATCATCTCCAAAGATGCTCTAGACACACATACATTAGCAGAGATCCTGGCAGATAAATTCTAAAAACTAAAGTTTTCTCCAAGTCCTGATTAGAGACTAACAGGCACAGTCTGATTTGCCTTAATGCCAGAAATTCATCCTGGCTCCTATTTTAAGTGAGCATTAACTCCAGAGAAATGGAGATGTTTTCTTTCAGCTTTTCAGATAATCTGTAGCAATGCCTTTGAGACTCTATTAAGATTAATTACCTTAATGTAGCCTGGCTTCTTAGTGCATCTTTTGCAAGGGTTTTAGCTTAATATACTCTTCAGCATAGTTGCTGCACTGTAGTACCTATCTCATAATTCTGTTTCCAGCATAAACATGTAGAATATGTTTATTTTAGAGTAAACTTTTTATAATGGTGATAACATCTATTGTCATTTATTATGCATTTTAAAAAAATTATTTAGTTTTATTATTTAAGAGGTGGAGAATTTCCATTCACTGGTTCTCTTCCCAAATGCCCACAACAACCAAAGCTAAGCCTGGACAAAGCCAGAAGTCAGGAACTCAATCCAGGTCTCCCACATGGGTGGCAAGGTCCCACCCCTTGAGCCTACACCCTCTGTCACATGCCTGCTTTTATTGTACGTGTCAACTGAAAAATAATCAGCCTATCTGCCCTACAGGGCTAGGTACTATGTTTTCATTAGTTTTCAAATTGTTTTTGTTGTTGTATGCTTTCTTGCTTTGTTTTGCTTCTGCTTAGCATAATTTCCAGTCCTCAGCCTTCTGACTGCCTTATACTGAGTGTTCAATACATAACATGCTGCATGAATAAACGAGGGGCCAGCATTGTGGCACAGTGGATAAAGCCACGGCCTATGATGTCAGCATCTCAAATATATGCCAGTTTGTGTACCAGCTGCTCCACCTCTGATCCAGCTCCCTGCTAATGGCCTGGGAAAAGCAGCGGCAGATGGCCTAAGTGTTTGGGACCCTATCACCTGTGCAGGAGACCTGGATGAAGCTCCAAGCTCTTGACTTCAGCCTGGTCCAACCCTGGTCATTGCAGCCTTTTAAGGAGTGAAACTACAGATGGAATCTCTCTCTCTCTCTCTCTCTCTCTCTCTGCTTTTCAAATAAATATTTAAATAATACATAAAATAGATATTTTAACCTCTGTGCTTGCCTATTTCAGTGTAGCCTCATCTGCAATACTGTAGTTTGAAGATTTGCCATTCTTTGGCTTCTCTTCTAATAGTGTCTCTGCCTTGAGAATCAACTGAAAAAAATAAAAGGCTGATAAGTGCTGGCTACTCTTACACTTTGGGCATTATCCTTTCTCTTTTTCTTTCTTCTTCTTCTTTTATTCTTTTTTTTTTTTTTTTAACTTTCCTGCAGGATGATTGGTATTGCTCCTGCCATGTCTGTTTTGGTGAGTTAGTTCAACCTCATTCTAATGACCACATTCACATATAGGATCCTGCAATCCCTAGCCTTTTTTATTTATTTTTTTCTCAAGATTTTTATTTATTTATTTGAAAGTCAGAGTCACACACAGAGAGAAGGAGAGGCAGAGAGGGAGAGAGGTCTACCATCTGCTGGTTCACTCCCCAGTTGGCCGCAACAGTCAGAGCTGCACCAGTCTGAAGCCAGGAGCCAGGAGCCTCCTCTTGGTCTTCCCACGTGGTGCAAGGGCCCAAGGACCTGGGCCATATTCTGCTTTCCCGGGCCATAGCAGAGAGCTGGATCAGAAGTGGAGCAGCCGGGAGTTGAACTGGTGCCCATATGGGATGCCGGCACTGCAGGTGGTGTTTTTACCCATTGCGCCACAGCACCGGCCCCCATCCCTAGCCTGCTGATTGCAGTTTCTATGCCTTCTCTCATGCATCTGCCGTAGCAGTAATTCACTTGAATATATTTTACTTCATTCTAACACACTTTAAAGGAGACTGCATGCTGGGAGGGAAGCGTTCTTGTTGTAAAGGGAGTGTTACAGAACAAAGTGGTAAATGGTAAGCTGGCTGAAGTTGTCTGGGGTACCCAGGCAGCACAACAGAGAGTGATTAACTCTCTGCTTGAGTCAGAGAAGACCTCAGAGAGGTGGTGATGTTTCTCTTGGGTTGTTATAGGCTATAAAGTTCTATCTTCTGTATGCTATTTGCTTTCTCAGAATATTTGAATGAGTATTGTTAGGTGAAAAACGTCATGATTTTGGTTTGAATAACCAAAGCTAAAGCATTTTCTCAGCCTACCAAATTATCAGTGAATTCTCATTTCCTTTTCTGTATACAATGCTGTTTTCCCTTCTCCTGGCCCAGAGCCAGCCTTTTCTTAAGCAGTATCTTTTGCTTCAGTAATGCTTGATGGATCTGCATCTGTCTGCATTGCCTTATTTTACTTGAGCTTCACAATGGTCTATGAGTGTAATAAGATCTATACTATATCATCTTCTTGATCCCTTTTGAAAAACCTGATACTGGATATAAGGTTGACATCTGGGCATAGGAAACCCGACTTTTCATTTAGTTTTACATATACTACATCTAATTTGATAAATACTATATACAACATGTATTACTTTTCCTATGTAAGCAATCTCTGGATAAAAAATTTGAATAAGGTTTACAGTCTCTTACAGACTGAAGGGAAAGTATATCCAAATTATCTCTGTTCATCATATGATAAAAGCAAAGGGCAGATGAGAAACAGAGACCAATCTTTTACGCATTCATAAATGCATTGCTATAATCCCATTTTGCAATTGTCTTTGGCTTTCAAATGCATCTGGAACTGTTGGGTGTGTAGAATACCGAAATAATTAACTATGTCACCTGCTGATTTGTAAACCATGGAAAACACTAAGATAAAACAAGTCATTAATGCCAAATAAGAGGCCAATCTGATACTTCTTTCCACCTTCATACAGTTAATTGGGTCAACTGTTATTTCCACTGCTATGACTGAGTGGATTTTCTGTGTAAATTGACTCCCATCTCTACCTCAGATGGTTGTACCATTCCTTCTTGTGAGTCTTTTTTATTTTTCTCATTAATACAAGCACTTACTTGTGGAACTAAAAGAAAATTTACCTAAGGTTAAATTAAAATCAGAAGATGCACACTTGTGGGTGCTAATTGTTGAAGTCTATGCTTAGCATGGAATTGGTCCTCTGTATATAAAGTCAAACTAAAAATGAACAAAAATGAAGGAGATGGGAGAGGTTGAGGGAGGTCGGATGGGCATTGAGGAGGGCGGGTGGGCATGGGGGAAATAACCACTGTGTTCCTAAAGTTGTATCTATGAAAAAGTGCATTCATTAAATAAAGACTTTAAAAAAAAAAAAAAGAAGAAGATGTACACCAAAAGTTGGGAGCTCTTTTGGTGTTCACCTCTCTTTAGTGCCCAGTTGAAGAATCTGTGGACTATAAAGATTAGCTGTTCTGTTACAGGGGCAGGAGTTGGCCTACAGATTCAACTGCTGGTTTGAATGCCTACATCCCAGATATGGGATGTCTGAATTCAATGTCCAGTTCTATTCCTCAGCTTCCTGCAGATGCACATCTTGAGGGATGCAGCAAGGGGGCTCATGTGGTTGGTTCCCTGTCACCCACATGGGAGACCTGGAATTAGTTTCTGGCCCCTGGCTTTGCCACCCTCCTCGCACCCCCATCCTGCCATTTTAGGCATTTGGAGTGTGAGCTAGCAATAGGCATCCTGTCTCTCTTTGTCTGCCTTTCTCTGTCTCTATATCCTCCCCTCTCCACTTCTCCAATAAAAAAAAATCTACAAAACAGAATAAATACTAAGGTGTGGTTTGTATTTCACGTTGCGGTGAATTTTGCCTGAGAAATTGTTGGAGGAACAGATTAATCTCTATCAAGAAAAGCCCACATAGTGTTTCCCTTGAAGTATAGATGAAAGGTACCTGATGCCTTATAAGGAAGTGAGTCTAGTGCTGCACACACATATGTGTTATACATTTCTGGGCATACACAGTATATATATACATGCACAAAGGCACACACATATAAAAACTAAAGATAAAAGCTTTCACATAAATGTACAATAATTATTTAATTTATCAACACAGATTATTTATATCCTGTATTGGTCAGCTCTTTGTCACCATAATTGAATACCTAAAACAAAATACTTATGAAGGAAGGAGGTTTGTTTATTTTGGCTCATGGTGTTGGAGGTTAGCAGTCCAGTATTGGGTGGGCTTCATTGGTCTGGCCCTCTGGGAAGGCCAGAAGATGACCGTATGCACTAGATTGCAGCATGTTTGGAAGAATGATCACATTGCAAGCCAGGAAGCAAATGAGAATGACTGGATCTAACTCAGTTTTCGTAACCACCTTCTCTCAAGGGCTACTTCCAAGAGTTCACTCCCAGTGTCCTAAGAGCTTCCTATTTGGCCCACCTCCTAAGCACCATAATTGGATTATTTTTCTGCTGTCTTAGTACCATTGACTTATGACTGTGGTGTTTCATTTCCAGCATAAGTTCAAGAGCTATATGCTGTTAAAACCATAGCATTCTGCCCCAAGATCCAATTTTTTTATGATAAAGTTAAAATAAGTCATTAATTCTAAACAGCAGTCTGATAATGGTCTTTAATAACTTCGTGAACGCTGAAAGTTAATAAACTTTTTCATGAGTACTACAAAATTTAATTTTTCTTCTCTAAATAAATGTAGGTAAAATTTATTTAGGGCCTACCACATGATAAACATGATCTCATCTAAACATCAAATCATAGATATTTAAAAACTGTTGTGAGAAGCAAATGGCAAGATGGTTTGGGAACTTTTTTCTTTCAAAAAATGATTTTAAATCTTAATTACTTGCAAAATGAATGTGTATAGAGTAATAGCATAGAGATAATATACTGAGTTAGATCATAGAATGGAGGTAATAATCCAGAATTTCCTTCAGGATATACCTTACTGACTGAGGCGGCCGCATCTTAACTGAGCCTCATAGCAGACCCTTGTCCCCTGTGTGGATTAGGTTCTTAAACCCAGCACAAGAAACTGTAGCTCTAAAATTGGTACTTTGTCCATAAATTTTCTCAACAAAAAGACAAAATTATAAAGTTGTTTTTGCCAAAGTAAGGGTGATAGTAGTAGAGATAAAATTAGAAATAAATTTCTTTACTCCCCATAATTACTCTTTCACATTACTTTATTCTTTCCATTTGGTAATTTTTCTAATCATTACAGTGGTCTGTGTGTGGTCTGGTGTAATTCCGTGCTTTTAGTACCCTGATCTAACCATGAAGATTTCGTACCAAACCTATGTTTATTCCTAAACATTTGAGGGTAAGGTGGAATCAGGCTATCTTCGAAAAATTAAAGAAAGTTCTGAAAAAAAGCAACTAACTCAGTCTTTTGTTACATTGTTGTCCTTTGAAGAATCAGGCAATGGCTATCACTCTTTCAGTGGATACTTTTTTAGAAGTATGAGCAGAAGGAAATGTGAAGGAAGGAGCAAGAAAAAATAAGCAGAGAAAGAGGAGGCATTGTTAATGAGAGGAGGAAAGCACACACTTTGTAGGCTACCAAAACATTTTGTGTTTAGAAAATCGCAAGAAATGCAAGTGAAATGTATATCTTAGACTTTAAAAATGTGTGATTTTCCAGATATTGAGTAGCCAAAAGATAGATATATATTATGTTTTACAAATTTAAAATACCTCCCATCTTTCTGAGATTTTAATTTAAATTGTTAAAATTATATTTTCCTTTTATTAGTTAATAGTAAGTAAATTTTAAACAATATTAATTATACTTAGTTAATGCCATAGTATTTAAACTATAACCTAGTTTAGTGTAGTGTAGTATTTTAAGTTTTAATATTAAGTGTAGTATATTTTATTTAAACTGTGATTTAGTGTATTACTTTAATTTTATTAAGAAATTTCTAAAATATCCTTTGCTAATTTTCAAGTTAGATTTGTTTTTTTATTTTAAATTTTATTTAAAGATTTATTTATTGGTTTGCAAGGCAGAGTTACAGAGAGGTAGAGGCAGAGAGAGAGAATCTTCCAACCACTGGTTCACTCCATAGATGGCTCCAGACCCATCTGCATGGGTCTCCCACGCAGGTGCAGGGGCCCAAGGACCTGGGCGATCTTCTGCTTTCCCAGGCCACAGCAGAGAGCTGAATGGAGAAGTAGAGCAGCTGGGACTCAAACCAGCGCCCATATGGGATGCTGGCACTGCAGGCGGCGGCTTTACCCACTAAGTCACAGCACCGGCCCCTGAAATCTAAATGTGTTTAGATTTAAGTTGCTTAGGAACAGCTTATTTGAAAAATAAACTAAAAGAAAACATTAAATGGTTATTACTTTTTGTTTTCTCAATTTCACATTTAAGCAGCAGTTATCAAAGAGTTACTTTCATGTCAAGTTTTCTGTCTACGATGACTATAAATATAGTCATTGTGTCTTGGACATTTTCTAAGCTTTGCAGGCTCACACTGATTATGTCTTGTTAATTTTTTAAGAAAGAAAATATATATGGATTATGTATGTGAATTCTTTGAGCCACGAGGTACTAATAATTATAGCTTTATCATACTTTTTAAAAAATTTGGCTGGTGCTGCGGCTCACTTGTCTAATCCTCAGCCTGTGGTGCTGGCACCTCGGGTTCTAGTCCCAGTTGGGGCACCGGATTCTTCCCAATAGCTCCTCTTCCAGTCCAGCTCTCTGCTGTGGCCCGGGAGTGCAGTGGAGGATGGCCCAAGTGCTTGGGCCCTGCACCCGCATGGGAGACCAGGAGGAAGCACCTGGCTCCTGGCTTCGGATTGGTGCATTGCACCGGCCGTAGCAGTCATTTGGGGGGGTGAACCAATGGAAGGAAGACCTTCTCTCTCTCTCTCTCTCTCTCTCTCTCACTGTCTAACTCTGCCTGTCAAAAAAAAAAAAAAACTTAACTATTTGGCTTACTAGCCTAAACAGAGTAGTTAAAGTCAAATTCAGGCACGTCTTTTACGAATTTATATACTTGTTTATGTTTTTAATATCTAAAGCAATGGAAGACCATTCACTAAGAAACAATAAGGAGGTATTTGATGGGATGATACAAGGTCATATGTTTTACATTTATAGTATTCTGAATGATAACTTCGGTTACAAAGACATTTCCTTTTAAATACATGTTTAATTTTTATCAATTCAATTTTTTTAAAAATGTATTTGAGAGAGAGACTGATCTGCCATCCTCTGGTTCACTCCTCAAAGAACCAAGAATTTTATCCAGTTCTTCCATATGATAGCAAAAAAACAATCATTTGAGTCATAGCTCCTACCTCTTAGGGTCCATGTTAGCAGAACTCTAGAGTCAGGAACCGGAACTAGGCATTGAGCCAGGTTTGGGACATGAGCGTCCTAACTGGTACCCTTACCGCTAGGCCTAACACCTGCCCCAAACACATGTTTGTTTATTTATTTATTTATTTATTTATTTTGGACAGGCAGAGTGGACAGTGAGAGAGACAGAGAGAAAGGTCTTCCTTTTTCCGTTAGTTCACCCCCCAATGGCCGCTGCGGCCAGCGCGCTGCAGCTGGCGCATTGCGCTTATCCAAAGCCAGGAGCCAGGTGCTTCTCCTGGTCTCCCATGCGGGTGCAGGGCCCAAGTACCCGGGCCATCCTCCACTGCACTCCCAGACTACAGCAGAGAGCTGGACTGGAAGAGGAGCAACTGGGACAGAACCCGGTGTGCTGGCGCTGCAGGCAGAGGATTAGCCTATTGAGCCACGGCGCCGGCCCATGTTTAATTTTTAATCCTTAGGTTTTGTCTGAGTGAAGCCTCTGGCTTGGATGTTGTGATACAAATTTGATTTTCTTTGGCAGCTGTTTATTTCCCAGCAATAAAAACATTTTGAAAGGCAAATATAGGTGTTCTTCAATTTATGAAGAGGTTACATCCTAATGAACTAGTTCCAGAGTAGAAAATGTATTTAAAGATTTATTTATTTATTTATTTGAAAGATAAGAGTGACAGAGAAAGAGAGAAAGAAGATATCTTCCATTTAGTAGTTAACCAGGCCAAAGCCTGGAGCCAAAAACTCCATCCAGGTCTCCCATATAGGTGGCAAGAGCTGAAGTTCTTGGGCCATCTTCCACTGCCTTCCCAGGCACATTGGCAAGAAGATGGATTGGAACCAGAGTAGCTGAGACTTGAACCAGTCCCTGATATGAGATGCCAGTGTTACAAGCAGCAGCCTAACCTACTGCACCACAGTCCCAGCCATCAAAAGTATTTTTAATAAACCTAACCTATCAAACATCATAACTTAGTTTATTATAGAGAATTGTTTACTCTTCTGAGTGCAATACAAGGCTAAGACCTGCAACTCACTGCCACTGCCCAGTTTCACAAGAGAGTATTGCACTGCTTATTGCTAACCAAAAAAAGATCAAAATTAGAAGTATGTTTTATATTTAATTCATAAATCTTCTTTTATCCAGTCATAAAGTTAAAAAATCATAAGTTGAATCATTGTGAAATTGGTGACCATCTGTAAATGTTTTTTGGGTGGACCTTTCTATGCAACATAAAGCTTGATTAAGTGATCACATGCGTCTTCCTGTATTCTGAGTAAGAAACCAACCTTGGAGAGAAACACAAACGACTTGGTATTATACATTTATTTCTTAGGACTAGTTTGTATGCTTGGTCATCTCAAAGGTTTGTCGTGAGAATTAAGTTAAATAATGTATAGAGGACATGCAGTATAGTACATTCAATAAAATTACTATTAAAGTAGGAGTGCCAGCTTCCAGTGAAACATGGGTGGTACATGTGCACATCTCAAAACCCCACTAAATAAAGCAAAAATAATTTTTCAGTGCACAAACCTGCAAAGACAAAGAAAATGGGAGGGGAATAAATAACAGACAAGACATATCAAAATCTTCTCAAAACTTACAGTGAATAGTAATGCTAAAGGCTTTATATACTTGTGAAAAACAAAACTTCGGAACTTGGAAAAACTGAAGATTACACTTGATCTTAGCCAAAAGGCCGAGAAGCAATAAAACTCAAGATTAAAGGTACCTCTGTTTAAAAAACAGGAAGATTTGTAGAAAATAATGGAACAATTTTATCCCAGTATCCTATCCAAATCATATATGTAGTCAACTACCCTTTTACCATTCTGGCAAAATACTGTTAAGTTTAACTCTCTGGAGAAGTGAAATAAAAATCTCTCTCATATTAGAGATCCCACATATACATCTATAAGCATGCAGTTCTTAGATATTCCAGAAAGAATCCATAGAAAAGAAGGAAGAAAGCTTTCAAAGTCATTCAAGACAGTTTCCTAGATATGAAAAATTAGAATATATAGGTTGAAGTATCTCTATGGATACCCAGCAAAATATATGAGGAAGATCTTCACCAAGACACGGCATCATGAAATTTTGGAATTTGAAGTATAAAGAGAATGGTCAGAGACATTTCTTAGAGTAAGGGAAAAGTCACCTGAAGGCTTAGGAAGAAGAAGGCATTGCATCCCAAAGAATCAAGAATTTCTCATAATTCAAATATAATCCTGTATTAGAGTTCTCCAAAGAAACAGCACCAACAGGATGTATGTATATAATCAGATTTATCATAAGAAACTTAGGCTGTTAGGGAGGTTGAGAAGTCCCATCACCTTCGGTCGTCAAGCTGGAGACCTCAGAGACAAAGTGTAGATCTGTGGCTCCGACCCAAACACCAGAAGCGTCAGGACACTGAAAGCACTGGTGACACCAAAGGCCAGAAAAGATCAATGCCCCAGCTCATGAATTCAGGCAGAAGTGGTTCCCGGTCCCTCAGCTTTGTTCTACTGAGGTTTATTCACATCTTCAGCTGATTAGATGAGACCCATCTACCTTTGGATGCCTCATCCAAAACTCTTGTTAAAATTCGTTTGTCATTGTAACAACATTGAGAGGTAGGGCCTCTGTGTGGGGAGTAGGCCATTAGTGCTCAGCCCTCCTCAGTGGGTTTGTGCTGTTCTGGGGAGTGGGCTCCTGATGAAAGGCTGAAAGTTCTGCCCCACCCTGGTGGGTGCTCACTTGCCATCCACCACATTATGATGTAGCATGAAGGGCCTCTCCAGATGCTGGCACCATGCTCTTGGACTTTTCAGTGTCCAGAAACCTGAGCCAACCAGACTGACATTATTTATAAATTACCCAGTCTATAGTATTCTGTTATATCAGCAGAGACTCAGAGAGCCATCTGCTTTACTCTGTCCACTGATTGAAATGCTAATCTCATCCAGAAACACCTTCCCAGACACACTCAGAATGTTTGACCCACTGTCAGCACCTCATCACCCAGTTAAGTTGATGCATAAAATAACCTTCACAAATACAGAATGCACAAAGGACCAAAATTATTGAAGCTTCAATGTAGAATTTTATGGGCGGTAAACAAGAAATATAGTGAGAATTGAAGGTATAGGTAAAATTCATGAGTTTGTCAGACTGTAAAGACCGCATTGAAGTTAGATAATAGTGAATTATCATAGACCTTGGAACAAGAATTTGGACATTATATTTGAGGAAGATCATTTTAGCAGTTAAATCTAGGACACAGAACAATTTGGACACATTGAAACGTAGAAACCAGTTCCCAAAAAATCCCCAGAGGCCTGAAATAGGTTAAGTGGAAGTAGAGAGCATGTTTACAACCCTGAGCAAATTAAAACATAAGATCAACAGAAGTTGGTGAAAACATAATATTGCAGAAGAACATTGAACCAGAATACTTGTGTCATTGGTAGTAATGAGAAACTGAGATTGATTTATGGGATCAATGATAAGACATTTGTAATATATATGTATACATATGTAATACATAGGTAATATAATATACCTTTTAATGTTCAAAGAAAATATAAAAAAATGAAAACATAATGAGTTTTAGTATACTGTGGAGTTGTCTTTTTTTTAAACAGTTGTTACAAATGTAATACTATACAAGGAGTCTCCCAAAAGTTCTTGGATAATGCATATCGTAAAAAAATTATGCCTGTTTAAAGTTTTTTGCACCAAGATAAATTAATCTTTTAACTCCAGCTTTCCATGAACTTTATAAAGTACCCTTGTATGTAGAAAAAAAATCAAAAGATAAAAATAAAATACTGTAACTAAATCACAGTTATGTTAGAATAATAATATCTGGCATCAAAATTGTTACTAAATTGCAAATAAATTTCTATTATACTTTTATCCATATAGTTAAGAAAAATTAACTTTTTGCTTATTAAACTAGTGATTAGGCTTAAAGTATTTCTCTAGTCTATCATTTTTATGTAATTTTATAATAAAATTAAGTATGTACTGTTTCTTTGTAATAAAAAATTTATAAAACTGTTAGTTCATGTCTTAATTACTTCCAGCAATACTTGACTTGCTGCAGTGAAAAATAAGTATTCCATTTATTTTCAAAGAATAAGAAATTAAAGTATTTCTTAGACTATAGAATAATCTTTCCTATTTTAGCACTGCAGATTTCAGGAGTTTTGTGATACTGGTTTGCTGTATTGTTTTCACATTAAATGCAACATTCTTGAGCTCAGCACCCTGGGAACCTGGACTGCCAAGTTAATAACATGTTTCTTTTTGTTGCAAAAGATGAATTTTTTTACTCTTTGTGGCAGCCATAGGCTACTATAGGCAGAAAAAAAATTGAGAAGCAAGCCATTGAGTGATATATACATGAATAGGAATTACTTTAACTATGCGATAAAGTTGTTCTCCTCTCATGGTGCCAAAGTGGAGGTCAGGGTTTGGAACAGGTAATTCTGAAGCATAGGATACATCAGAGGTGGGCAGGCCTTGGTGAGTTGACAGGGATCCTTTCACTCCCAGAGAGAGGATAACCAAGCAGAGCCCAAAGCACAGGAGTGCATAGATCTGTGCTGGGAAGGGTACTTTGTTAGCTGACAGAAAGCAGAAAGTCTGGCAAGTAAAACCCAACGTTGAATTTTATGATAGCAGTGTGCTGTTTTGACAAAGGAATTAAAAAAGTGAAATTCTCCCATGTCTTTATTTTGACTGTTCATTCTTTTCCTGGCTAATATGTTGGTAAACTTACATTTTGGAGACTGTTATAAATAGAGAGATTATTTATAGGTAGTGTGGGTAAACTATTAATTGGGACAGCTATTTTAGGAATACATGTTTTTCCTGATCCTTTCTTAACATGAGCAAAGTTACTTGTATCTTTGTAATGTGTTTTTTTAATTTCCAAATCCTTGCCATTCTTCCTTAAAGGAAGCAAAACTTACTTGACTGTGCCGTCTCCTGGTTCTCTGTATGAAGTCAAATGGATATGTAACCCATGTTCTTCTCCACAAGGATGGCATGTATTTTAGACTGTGATGGAAATGTTTTTATTTGAAAAAGCATGTGTACACATACTTCCCTGACAGTCTAGCAGTTTCTAGAAAAATATCCATGCCTTCTAAAAACTGTTAGTTTCTTTTTTGGGTAGATTTATCAACTTTTAAAAAACTTACCTCCCATGATTTCATTTTAAATGGTTCACAGTTAAATTTAAATTTCTATATTTAGGTAAGATTATGTTTATATACCAACCACCAGTATCCAGGAAATTCAGTGGTAAAGCTAACAAAATAGGGAGTTTATAGTCTATTTTGTCCTATGTGTATTTAGAGAAGTTTTGAAGCTTACTTAGCAGAATAATTTAAACATTCAAACAATTTCTTTAGCACAAATGCACTATTTGATTCTATATAATTGTTAAGATAACAGTGTACCACTTTTTAAAGATTAGTTCCCAAGAATATTTGTTAGGTTTATTCCTATCAAAGCAGGATGCATTTAGGAACAGCTTTTATATGTAAATATTTTTATAGTATTTCAGATTGGCTAGAGTTGGTTTGGTGCAATCAGCATGGTTTGATCAAATTTGGAAGAAGTTACAGGCACATTTTTGTAGTGTTTTCCCCAGCATCTTTATTTTTTTCAGATGGACATATTTTATGTTCCTTCCAACTAATCAAAATAAGAAACTATTTGCCTGTGCCAGAAAATAGAACTATCATTTTTCACATTCTTTTATTTTCCAGGTCATTTTCAAGTAAGATTGTGTTTCTAGGACTTCTGAATTCCTGAAAACTCTGAACTTTGTAGATATAAGGGCCCAGATGAACATTTCAGGGGGAATCTAACTTTTCATGCAGTATGTTTTGTGTTGTGCATTCCAGATACAGTTAACTTTTTGTGTGTATGTGATTAGTGTGGAAAGAAATTAATGCAGTCCAGTATTATGATTTATGGACTGAATCTTTTAACCACTGAAGACTTGCCAAAACTAGAAGTATTTTTTTTCCTTTGGATATTAGAAACAGCTACTGTTTTTGTTGATCTTTTAAAGTTCTGAATGGGGCTATTTCAAATCATACCAGCATGGGAGCTCAGATTAATAATATACTTATTCAACTAGTGATACTGAGTGAAACCATTGCTCACATGGGTAGGAAGGATAAAATTTCATAAAATTATTTTCAGGTGCATTAATGCACTTCTGGAAGCTGTGCATGATTTTTCTTTTGCATGAAAGAAATCAATGATTTCTATTTATTGTATCAGTTACAGGTGAGCTCATAATTTAATTGCATTTTTTTATATCTTAAAATATAAGACATTTTGCTTTTAAAAGCAGTAACGTGATTGCTGGATTATTCCCAAAGGTTTTTAATCCTTAGTATATTGATCTGTCTTGATTCATCATGACTGTACTCTATTTAATTTATGTTATTGAGAAAGAGTCCTGAGTTTCCTTTGTTGTTAGTTACAGCAAGCTGCTGAAGTTTCTCAGCTGCGGGGAGCAAGGGTAATTTCTCCTGAAGATCTTCTGTTTTTGATGCGCAAAGATAAGGTAATATAAAGCAATCTCACTGTATTAAAATGCTAGGTGTGTGCCTTAGTATCTCTTATATAAGGAAACTATGGTATCCTTGTTCTTTAGTTTTCAGATTGGAATCAGAACTACTGAATTGATATTTCAGGCTTCATAGTTCAAAACAAAATGGGTTCCCTGTGCAGAATTGCTTTTTATTTTACAACAGCAAATGTGTTTGTGTAAAAGCTATGTTAACAACTGATCATCATTTCTTGCATGTCTATTTAGATGTTCTCATTACTACACAAGATTCACTAAATATTGACTCTGGGCTTTGTTCTCATGAATGAGATACTCCTGAGCAGCTAATTTATTTTTCTTCTCATTTTGTATATTAACATTATCAAGATTATAGGCTTTCATAGGATGATTTTTTTAATTTGAAATAAAAAGTTTTCTGTGACACTAGCTGTAAAGAAGAAGATCCATCAAGATGAATATTCCTATAGCAGAAATATATACCCTAAATTCTATATTTTATAAAGATCTACTTTTCTTACTCTTTGAACTCAGTATTAAAATATTTGAGCTGATATGTATGTCTCATTTTGTCATTATTTTCCATGAATAGCTAGGTATAAATACTCTGTAATATTTCACACGTTCTATAGAATCATCTCTTAGAGGATAGGCAGAAGATATAGGAAATGGCTTCACTGATCTGGCTTAGAAAGTCTGCTTGGCTGAGTTGAAAGAGCCTTTTAAGACGCAGAATTACAAGGTCATGTGACCAGATAGCAAGTTGTAGGATTGCTGAAGCAGAGGTCTCTGCCTAGGCTGAGGCCCGTGCAGTCGCACAGAGCGGACCAAACGCAGGGTCCATGATGAAGGTGAAGTCTAGTTAGTGTGGAGGCTCTAGAAATGAACAGGAAGGAAGAACTCCGAAAGGTAGTGAAGAGTAAGAGTTTGTAAGAATGATCCTTGCAGGATTAAGGAGACATAGGCATCAGGGACCACATAGCAGTGGTGCTTGGAGGAAGGAGCCAGGAAGTGCTGCAGAAATGAGGCCCGTTATGAAACCAGCTGGGGCACACACGCTCGGTGCAGCTCGCCTTTGCACTGACGGAGGTGAAGAGGGGACCACACAAAGTCCACTGACACTTTTTCCTGTCCTTTTGGGCAAGCCAAAATTTTAAATCACATTGACCCTTCAGGAATATCCACCACGTGACGCCGCGCCCTGCTTTTCGGAAGGACCCTTCAACCAGAAGCATGTTGCCAAAAACCAACATAGCTGTGACATGAGAGTTGCCAGTTCTTTTTATTTCTATGCTGACAGGTTCCAAAAAGAATGGAAAGTACCTTATCTAGGTAAAAATCTTAGACAAAATAAAAGCCTGAATAGAATTAAAGAGAAAGAAGGGTTGCAAAAGACCTGTATGCAAGCGAATGCTTTTTCGTCTAATAATAGTTCCAGTTTTTATTCCAGCAGTGCTTATTGACTGCTATGCGTTGTGTAATGCACTGAGCAGCTTCACTCAGTCTCTCCTTAATTCTTCGAACAATAAGCATGTAAAGAGATACTTTCCTGTTTGTAAGTGAAAAAAAAAAAACAAAAAACCAAAGGTTGAAAAGTTGTGTTCTTTCCCTCAGTTGTCCTCCATACAGAAGGAAGATTGTTGTATTTACGTTCTTGTCAGGGCTGTTAAAATACCAGATGATGAGCATGAGAAGGGCTGAATGAGATGCACTCCTTCTCAGCTGTCGTTAGGAATCCTAAAGCCGAAGATGAGGAGCCAGTGGGAATGTGTTCTGTGCACACAGAGAATGAATCCTGTCAGGCACTGCTGAAGTTCAGCAGCCCTGTAACTATTTTAAAAAGCCAATGAAGGCCTTCGTTAGACCTAACTGTCATTCATCAGCTTGGAGATTCATATAATATGTTTCTCAGATTACAGAATGTTTTCCAATCAATTTTTCTAATGAAATGATTCTCAGAGAATAAAAAACAATGATGAGGCTTTGGCTTGGCTTTTGAACGCAGTTGTTATAAACTAATTATCTAGATTTTAAGTCAGTTTTTTAAAATAAAATTTTCTCTTGAATGTATACAAAATTCCACAGCAGAACTATACCTCACCTAGTATGGGGAATATGATATTTATCACAGTCTTCAATAGGGATTTGAAACTTTTTAAAGACAACAAAAAAATGATTATTCTGATTTGGAGCATCTGGACACTTGAAAACGAAAAATACTTTTTAAAAATACTGTTGTAGTTTTTATGTTTAATCTCTTCTGAACATTGTTATTTCATAGTACTATGCTAAGACTTGTTCTGTTTTCCTCAGTGATCCTGGTGTATAATCAGTAAAATAAATAAGAGTCTGAATTTTCTTTTTGCTTCATATTTTTATTAGAAAAAACTTAGAAGACTGTTAAAATACATGTTTATGCGAGACTACAAATCGAAGATTATCAAAAGCATAGATGAGGATGATCTTCTAGAAGGTAACCAAAAATAAACACTAAACAAAAAATAATAGATTATGATATATGTACATTGCATGGAACCTTTGTAGAATGTCAGGATAGATATTTCCAGCAGAAAAGATGTACTTCTTTTGTATAGTGCAGCTTGGAAATTATCCAAAGATTTTATTTATTTGGCAGTTTAATCTTACAATTTTTCTCTTTATGTGAATCCATGAGAAACTTGTATTTGAAATTCTTTCTTTTAATGATATGCATTGTTTCACATCAGGCTTTCATGACATTTAAAAATCATATTGATTCAATACATAATTTTTCTGTGATGGATATGGTGAGCTAGATACGGATATGATGGATATGGAAGCTATTATGTATCTTTGAAATTGATGTATATGGTGTTTTGTTAGTTTATCATGAAAAAATTTGATGTTTTATGATATAAACTTGCTTCATTTTGATGTGCCATTCCTGTGCTGTTTGAAATCTAAAAGGCTTAACACTGAGTAGAAAATTTTCCCTTTCTTGTCTCTCAACTCAATTCTCCAATGTAGAATATTTAGAAAAACATTAATTTTGTAAAATAAAATAATACTAAACTGAAAATATTAAGTACTAAATTATACTTATTGAATAAAAATAAATTAATAATATTTAGAAATATCTAGATTTATGTATTTAAAAATATTTTTGGAAATGGTCCATGTTTTTTATTGATTCCAGTATAGTGGCGTCTATTGTTATGAGCACCTTGATAAGTTAACTGAAGAAACTCTACTACATTAAGGAGAGTTCCAGGGAAATAGAGTCAATAAACTTTGAAAGACAACTAGTTATTTTCATTTACCATCAACAAGTAAAGTGACATAACCTTGGAAAAAAGTTATTTCTGATCAAATGCATCAGTATCACAGTATCACCTATTTAATATTTCCACCATTCTCATATTTCCTGGAAAATATTTCTACAGATGAATTTAAATGCTTCTTTCTATGGAGCACATAAAGATTACAGACTTATAACAAAGCAGACCTGGATTCTAGTCAATCCTAGTTCTCCACTCTATTTCTGACCTTGAGGGTCAGGTTTCTCATGTAAAAGAAGGAAATTATACCACTTAACATGTGGAATTCTTATGAGAGTTCAGTATAATTCATGAAAAGCACTTGATGTATGCCTTCCACTGAATAAATTACGGCTGTTAATACCATGATTTGAACACCAAGGAGTTCAGAGTGGTAAGACTTAATATTCACTTTTGCTGACATCTTGTTAGTTTGATGACCTCTCCTTATTTATTTCAAATCCTAACTCTTTATTTTCATTTATAGGTTTAATTTTGTGTGTCATATAAAAACCACACCAAAATTTTACAAATTAGTTGACACAAATGACAAGACAAAATACTCAGGTAAAAATGTGTCTGTGTGAAGAGTATGGCAGACTCTTCCAAGTGAAATATATTTAATTGGTTAAAAAAAAAACTTTTAAAAATAATCACTTATAGCATCTGGAAATTTCCCTGAGAGCCAAAAAGCAAATGGAGAAACATGTATTCAAGAAAATTGACTAAATCTTGTTAAAACAGTCTGCTCCCATGATCAGTCTCTGCTGCCCAGTTCAATGTGACAGAAGCTGTACTCTGGGAGAGTGTAGCCAACAACACTGGGCTCCCACTCATTCATGTCTCAGTCTAGAGCAAAAGTTTCATCCTGAGAGGGGCAGAGGTCAGCCTCTCTCACTTCCCCAGCTCTATGATGTTCTACCTTAAGCTTCTACAGCTGAGACGACTGGTATTCTGTTCTTTTGCTTATCCCCTACTCGGAGTGGAAGCTCTACATCAGACATGGCAGGCTGAGAACATGGGGCTTTCGCCACCGGTGTACTTTGCTCATAGGCTACAGACCCTTCCCAGGTCGCCACTCTTAGCCCAGGGTTGTCTTTCCAGGACAAGTTGTTTATTCCTCCCACCTTCAGCTCCAGTATAGTGGTACAGAGATGGGGCCCACGGAGTGAGGCAGGCCTGAAGAACAGAGAGCTCTCGGGCTCTGCCTGAGGAGACTGTTTTGGACAGAGAATGTGCAAGGCAGCACTGCAGGCACTGCAGTAAAATGGAGATCTTGGTGGTGAGCAGTTACGGGGAGGCTGGGAGTCCTGTAATACCAGTCACAAGTGAGAGTGGTTCAGCTACAAGTCAGACAGGAAGCACGCACAAGAGTGAAGAGTCCTCCTGGGACCAGAGCAAAACAGAATAGCTGGCAGTACTTGGACTCTTCAAAGGGGCCTCAGCATTATTTAGATCAATCTGTGGAGCAATTTTTGTCTAGGAATATTTTCAAAAACAAGAGAGCAATCAGCTAGCAATTAGGAAAGGTTAACATCTTTGTGTGGTGGTACCAGTAGAGTCTAGCCAGCCAGAAACTTGGGGGGGGGGGGGGGATCAGGAGAAGAGACAGCTGAAGACACTAGAAGCGTAGTCTTCCCTGGGGATGGAGGAGACTGCATCCTCTGAGGAGCTACATCAGAGGCTACACTCTTGCAAGGAAAGAGACTGCATCCTACTGGCCCATCCAAGTCACTACACAAACAACCAAACAGCAACAATTGACTCCAAGAAAGGGAGAGAATTATTATCTGGAATTGCTACTCTAGACAATGAAACAATAGACTTAAAGAAACAAGGATGGGCCAGCGCTGCGGCTCACTAGGCTAATCCTCCACCTGTGGTGACGGCACACCAGGTTCCAGTCCCGGTCAGGGCTCCAGATTCTGTCCTGGTTGTCCCCCTTCCAGTCCAGCTCTCTGCTGTGGCCTGGGAGTGCAGTGGAGGATGGCCCGGGTACTTGGGCCCTGCACCCCATGGGAGACCAGGAGAAGCACCTGGTTCCTGGCTTCGGATCAGCGTGGTACGCCGGCCGTAATGCGCCGGCCACAGCAGCCACTGGAGGGTGAACCAACGGAAAAAGGAAGACCTTTCTCTCTGTCTCTCTCTCTCTCACTGTCCACTCTGCATGTCAAAAAAAAAAAAAAAAAAAAAAAAAAAAAAAGGATGAGCCAACACTGTGGTGCAGCAAGTCAAGCCACCATGCTAGTGTCTGGTATCAGAGCGCTGGTTTGAGTCCCAGCTGCTCTGCTTCTGATCCCGCTTCCTGCTGATGCACCTGGGAAGGCAGTGGAAGTTGGCCCAAGTACTTGGACTTGTCACCCACGTGAGAGACTGGGATAGAGTTCTTGTTTCCTGACTTTGGCCTGTCCCGGACCTGGCTAATGTAGCCATTTGGGTAGTGAAACAGAGGACCAGAGGATGAAAAATCTGTCTCCCCCTCTCTGTTTCTCTTTCAAAGAAATAGATAAATCTTTAAAAAAAAAAAAAAGAAAAGAAAAAGAAAAAAAAGAGAGACACAGAGAGAGAGAGAAGGAGGGAAGGAAGGAAGGAAGGAAGGAAGGACCGACCAGTGATCTGTAAAAAAAAAAAAAAGGGGGGGGTGGAGGGAAAAGTAGAGAATAGAAAATACATTTTGGGCACCCAGATGTTGGATTTAGCAGACAAAAACTTCAAAGTAGCTCTTATAGATAAATATGTTCAAATTACTAACAGAAACCATGTTTAAAGAACAAGAGAAATATATGACAGTGTCTCACAAAATAGAGAGTGTCAATAAGAGATAACCTTTGAAAAAAAAAAAAAAAAAAAGAAAGAAAGAAAGAAACAAATGGAAACTATAGAGTTCAAAAGTAAAGTGACCAAAATGAGAAATTCATTAGAGGGACTCAGTAGTGGTTTTGAACTGGAAGAAGAATCAGTGAAGTTGAAGCCATCATTAAAGATTAAGCAACCTGAAGAACAAAGAGAAAAAAGAATGAAGAAAAATGAATAGCGCTTCAGAGAAATGTGGGGCACTACTAAGTGCATCAGCATATGTATGATAGAAGTATCAGAAGGAAAAGAGGGAAAATGGAGTAGAGAAAATGCTCAGAGAAACAATGACTTAATTTACACTAAGTGGACTAATATGTTGAAAGATAAGACAAGGAAAAAAATCCATAAAAGGTACAAGAGAAATACCTCATCACAAAGAAAGGAGCACCACCAGTATTAGCAGCTAATTTATCACTGGCAATAGAGGTCAGAAAGCAGCGGGATGATATTCAAAGTGCTGAGGGGAAAAAAAAAGTGGTAAGGGAAAAAATTGTCCAATAAGAAACTTGTACCCAGCAAAATTATCTTTCAAAAGTGAGGGTGAAATTGACATTTCAAGATAAACAAACACTGAGACAGTTCCTTGTGATCAGACTCATATTATAAATAGAAGTTCTTTAGATTAGACATAAATTATAGCATATAATAATTTGAATCCACATGCCTGTGAGATAATTATGTTGATAAATACAAGGGAATGCAATTGCATATTCCTTTTCCTTTCTTTTAACTGATTTAAAAATCAACTATGTAATATTGGCTGTATAACATAAGTGTAATATATTTGACAGTAATAACACAAATGAGGTGGGTACTAATAAGGCTGTTTTAGAGTAAGGAAATAACACATAGTGGTATTTCAAATTATAGGAAGAAAAGAATCAGAAATGGCTAATACTATGATTAATATGACAGTCTACAATATGACAATAATTACATACTTGTTCTACTGACACAAAATACTGGAACAGAACCAAGAAGAAATAGAAAATCTAAATAGACCAACAGCAAGAGTTTAAATTACTAGTTTAAAAACTTATTGAAAAGAAAGGCTGGTGGCGTTATGACACAACGGGTTAAGCTGCTGGCATCCCATATCAGAGTGCTGGCTTGGGTCCCTCGCTACTCTACTTCCTGTCCAGCTCCCTGTTAATGTACCTGCGATGGCAGTGGAAACTGACCCAAGCACATAGGGCCCTTGCTACCCATGTGGAAGACCAAAATGGAGTCCCTGGCTCCTAGCCTGGCCCAGCCCAAGCTATTGCGGCCATTTGGGGAGTGAACTGGCAGATAGTCAATCTCTTATTCTGTCTTTCCTTCTCTCTCTCTCTCTCTGTAAGTCACTCTGCCTTTCAAATAAATCAATAAATCATTTTTTGAAATTTTACAAAGAAAAACCCAGAAAGAGATGACTTCACTGTTGAGTTATACTAAATATTTAAAGAATTATATTTAAATATATGTAAATATTTAAAGAAGAATATCTTTTTAATATAAATGTAAAAATCCTCAATCAAACATTAGCCAGCTGAACCCACTAAAATATAAAAAGTATTATAAAGCATGACCACACAGCATTTGTACTAGGAACAGATGATTGCTTTAAACATAGAAAACAATTCCCATAATGCATCATATTAGCTGAATAAAGGACAAAAGGCACATGGTCATCTTAATAAATGTAGAAAAGACATTTTACAATTATTCAAAATCTTTCAAAAACTAGGAAAAGAAGGAAACTTCTTTAACCTGACAAAGGCCATCGCCATGGATCAAATGTTTGTATTCCCACAGAATTCTTTTGTGAAAGCCTGAGCCCCAGTGTGATAGTAGTTATAAGTGGGACCCTTAGGAGATAATTGGCTCTTCAGAGTGAAGCCTTTATGAATAAGCTTATTGCCCTTCTGAGAAAAGACACAAGAGGACCCTGCTTCCTCTCTCTCTCTCTGCTCTCCACCATGCTAGGATATAGTGAGGACACAGTCATCTACAAACCAGAAAGTAGGTCTTCCCTGGTCAGTGGATCTGCCAGCAATTTGACCTTGAACTTCCCAGCTTCCAGCCACCCATTCTATGGTATAATTGTTATAATAGTCTAGGACAGCCATGTAAGAAAACCTCACAGCTAGCGTCATACTTTATGGTGAAAGACTAAATGCTTTCCCTTCTAAGATCAGGAACAAGACAGAGATGTCCACTTGTGTTGCTTATATGAAACGTTGTCCAGGAGTTTTTAACAATCATTCTGAGAAAAAGAAATGAAGGCATCTAGATTGTAAAAGAAGTAAAATTATTTGTGGCTGACTTGATCTTGTGTATAGGGAGTTGTTAAGAAACCCACTGCAAATCTACAACTAATAGATAAGTTTAGAAAGTTTTCAGGATATTAGATAAATACACACAAAAAAATCAAATGTATGTCTATATACTGGCAATTAACAATCCAGTTATGAAATTAAGAAAACAATTACATTTACACTAGCATGAAAATAAAATAGTTTGGAATAAATTTGAGCTAAGGCAAGAAACTGTACACTGAAAACTACAAAACTTTATTGAAAGAAAGAAGGCTTAGATGGAAATGGAAAGACATATCATGTTCATGGACTAGAATAGTTAACATTTTTAATTTGATAGTGCTACCCAACTTGATCTATAGGTTCTACCTGCTTTCTTTGTTGAAATGCATAGGCAGACTCTACCATTCATATGGAAGTGGCAGATTCTGGCATGGAAATGACTCATTTTCCAGATTATCCAGGACCTTGAATAGCCAAAACAATCTAGACACAGAACAGATGTGTAGGACTCATACTTATTGATTTCTAAACTTACTGTAAAGTTACAGTAATCAAGACAGGATGGTACTGGAATACAGATAGACATATTGGTCAGTGGAATGGAGTAGAATTGAAAATCTAGAAACAAGGCTTCACATTTAGGGTGAATTGATTTTGACAAGGGTTTCAAAACAATCCAGTAGGAAAAAAATAGGCATTTGAACAAATGGTGTTGGTATAACAAAATATTCATATACAAAAGAAAAAATGTGAGTGCCTTCATAATACAGTATACAAAAGTTAACTTAGTATTCATCATAGGCCTAAATATAAGCTCAAAATATAAAATTCTTAGAAGGAATTACAGGAGTAAATGTTTATGACTTTGAGTGAGGCAAAGCATTCTAAACATAGGATTCCAAAAGCACAAACAGTTAAAATAAAAAAAGGTAAATTAGACTGGATCAAATTGTAAAGTTTTTGCAATTCAGAGAACATCATCAAGTACATTCAAAAAGGTCCTGGGGCCAGTGCTATGGCATAGCGGGTAAAAGTACCTCCTGCAGTGCTGGCATCCCATATGGGTGCCACTTCAAGTCCTGGCTGCTCCACTTCCGATGTTGTGGCCATCTGGGATTGAACCATCGGATGGAAGACTCTCTCTCTCTCTCTCTGTGCCTCTGCCTTTCAAATAAATAAATAAATCTTCATAAAAAAAGAGGCGGGTTGGCACTGTGGCACAGCAGGTAAAGCTGCCTGCAGTGCCAGCATCTTATGTGAAAAAAAAAAATAAGATCCCACAGAATGATAAGGAACTTATATATAATGTATATAAAGACCTCTTTATATTTATTTGAAAGAGTTAGAGAGGGGGAGACAGAAAGATCTTCCAGCTTCTGTTTGACCCCCAAGATGGCCACAATGGCCAGGACTGGGCCAAGTCAAAGCCAAGAGGTTATTCAGGCCTCCCACATATGTGGCAGAGGCCTAAGTACGTGGGCCATTTCCACTGCTTTTCCCAAGCCATTAGCAGGGAGCTGGATGGGAAGTGGAACAGCCAGGACATTAACCGGTGGCCATATTAGATGCTAGTGTCACAGGCAGCAGTTTTACCCACCAAACCAGAATGCTGACCCCATAAAGAACTCTCACAACTCAACAATAGAAAGACAACCCAATTTTAAAATGGGCAAAGTAGAAGAGGTGTTTGGTATTGTGGTTGAGACATCATTGAGATACCTGCATCCCATATTGGAATGCCTGGATTCAAGTCTTGGTTTCACTCCCAATTCTGGCTTCCAACTAATGTGTGCCCTGAAACACACATTCATGTGCACCCTGGGAGACACATCCAGCAGGTGATGGCTCAAGTCCTTGGGTCCCTGCCACCCACATCAGGGAACTAGATTGAATTTCTGGCTCCTGGCTTCTTCCTGGCATAGCCCTGGCTGCTGTAGGCATTTGGGTGAATGAACTAGTAGATGAAAAATGTCACACTCTCTGTGTGTCTGTGTCTCCATTTGTGCCTTCCTCCCTCATTTCTCTCTCATCACTCATCTCGGTCTTTCTGCCTTTCAAGTAAATAAATATTTTGCTTATTTTTTAAATGGGCAAAGAAACAATATAGGCATTTCTCCAAAGAAGATTTCTAATAACCAAAACACACTGGACAATATTATCATTAGCCATCCTACAATAACTCAAAAACCATGAGATTGTACTTCATGCCCACTAGGATTTTGATCGAGAAGACACTTACAAATGCTGTTGAGGGTGTGGGGAGTTGGAGCCCTTGTTAGTGGGCGTGTCCAATCGTGCAGTCACTTAAGAAAGCATTTTGGTAGTTCCTCAAAAAGTTAAATATAGATTTACCAAGTGAAATAAAAGTTCAAATGTTAGTAAAGTACAATGAGTGGAAATGAAAATACACAGCCAAGAAAAAATTAAACATGAATGTCAATAACAGCATTACTGCAATGGTAAAAAATGAAATGGAAACAGCCCAAATGTTTCTCAAATGTTGAATGCATAAATATGGAAGACTAACACAGAAGAATATTATTTGGTAATAAAAAGGAATTAAATACTAATATATGCTAAAACTTGAATGAACATTGAAAATATTAAGCTAAGAGAAAGAAACCAGTCACAAAGACCACTGTATAGCACGATGGGTAAAGCTGCCACCTACCATGCCAGCTTCCTATATGGGTGCTGCTTAATGTCCTGGCTGCTCCAGTCACAGTTATTTTTATGCATTAAGCTGTGTCAGTTACCTCTTGAAGTATTTACTTTCATTACTGACCTTTACAGTATTTCTCAGAATCATGTTTTGCTTTTAGATAAGTACAATGATAGTTTTATCTCCCAAAAGAAAAAGTGTGAGATCTCTTTAGGTTTCAAATGAATTGCCCCAGTTCTTTTTTTTTTTCTTTTTAAGATTTATTTATTTATTTGAAAGAGTTACACAGAGAGAAAACGAGAGGCAGAGAGAGAGAGATAGGTCTTCCATCTGCTGATCCACTCCTCAATTGGCTACAACGGCTCAAGCTGCGCCGATCTGAAGCCAGGAGCCAGGAGCTTCTTCCGGGTCCCCAACGTGGGTGCAGGGGCCCAAGCATTCAGGCCATCTTCTACTGCTTTTCCAGGCATATTAGCAAAAGTGGAGCACCTGGGACTCGAACCGGCGCCCATATGGGATGCTGGCACCAGAGGTGATGGCTTTACCTGCTACGCCACAGCACCAGCCCGAATTGTCCCAGTTCTGCACATGATACTTTCTTCATTTAATTTCATGTTTCAACCTTGTTATGATTTAGTTGTGTTAGCTTTTAATTTTCTTAGTTAGCCTTAGTTAGTCCATCTGTTTTATTGTTCTTTTATTTATTTTCATATATCTTTTTTTTAAATTTTGTTTATTAATGTCAGAATTTATTACAACTCCCACTTCCCTCTTTTTCCCTCTAGTTTCTTTTGTTATTATTATTTATCATTTACTTGAAAAGGCAGGGCAACATAGACAAAGATCTTCCATCTGCTGGTCCACTCCCCTGTAGATACTATAGATACTATAATAACCAGAGCTTGGCCAGGCTGAGGACAAGAGGTCAGAACCCAGGCTGGGTCTCACCAAGCAGGCACCCAAGTATCTGAACCATCACCTGCTGCCCGCAACATATGCATTAGCAGGAAGTTGGAATCAGAAATAGAGTAAGGTTTGGATCTCAGCACTGTGATATGGGATACAGGCATTTCAAGTGTGTCTTAATCACTGTGTCAAATACCCACCCTTTTCCTAATTTCTCAAGTCTGATTCTTAGCTAACCTGTTTTCCATTGTTCATTTTTAAATACAAAGGCATTTATGCTAGCTTTTTACTGTTGAGCAAAACTTTAGCAATGGCTGTGATATTTTATAAAAAATGTTCTTCTTTTTGTTAATTTCTAGATTACCTGGCATTGAAGTTTTGATTCACTCCAGGGCTTATTAGAGAAAAATGTTTTTAAATTCCCAAGTAGATAGTTCCTTATGTTTTGAAATATTTTGGTTGAATATTATTTAAAATCTCTCTCTTTTTAGAAATTATAAAAGTTTTTATTTTGGGTAAATACAAGGATAGGAGAGGAGAGTTTTACAGCATGAAAACCTGATGTGGAGTCAGTGTTGTGGTGCATTGGGTTAAGCTGCTGCTTATAATGCTGGCATCCCACATCCGAGCCTGGTTCGAGTCCTAGTTGCTCAACTTCCAATCCATCTCCCTGCTAATGTGCTCAGAAATGCAATGGGAGATCACCCAAGTGCATTGGTCCCTGCCAACCACGTGGGAGGCTGGATGGAGTTCTAGGTTCCTGGCTTGGGCCTGGCCCAGCCCTAGGTTTGTGGCAATTTGGGGCATGAAGCAGCAGATGGAAAAGACTACTCTGCTTCATAAAAAAGCAAAAAGAAAACTAGATGTGGCTCCTTTTTCCTTTGTTTCCAATTCTGACTTTGCTTACTAAGCTTGGGTACAGGTGAGGCTGTAGGCCTTGTTAGCAGTCCCTGTGGAGAAATTAGAGTGACACTTTCCTCTCATGATAGACCATACCAGCAGGAAGATAGCCTGAGCTACAAATGAGGAAAGAGAGAAATGTTGGATAGAGTTTGGCCTTCAAGGATCTGTAAGAGCCTAGGGAGAAAGTTGGCATGGGCCTATTAACTCTCACAGGCCAAAGAGGAGTTGCATGGGCTCAATACCCCTGTCCTTGGTGTTGGAAGACTATAAAGAAAAGCCACAGGCAGACTCAGTGGAGTCCCTCAGTAGCAGGGTGGCTGGCTGGCTGCCTGTTTCTACTTTATCTGCTTTGCTTTCTACTGCCTGTGGGTTGCTCTTACTTAGGGCACTGGAATAAGCACACCTGACTCTCAACAGTCAGAAAAGGAATGAGAAGACATCCACTTTAGTGAAGAGTGCAATGTACCAAGAGAGAAGAGAAGGCAGAACAGAATTCCTGCAAAATAGAGTGGGGAGCTAGGTGGCAACTTAAATTTTAAAAACAAAGGAAAGGAGGGGAGGAAGAAAGGTAGAAGGAGAACAGTTAGTGAGATTCAAATGGAGCACAAAGGATATTTTCTAGAGTTAGCACACATAGTTTTCCAACAAAGTCAACAGAGTAAATTTTTTTTTTCTTTTTAAGTCACTCTCCCCACCAAATTAGGGCCTGGAAGATAAAAGATAAAAATTATCTCAAAGCATGTAGGAAAATATAATAAAGACATGAAAATTTTGAAGGAAAAGGGTAAAAGATGTAGAGGATAAATCCTGGGAAGTTGATATGCATATGATAGGCATTTCCAAGAAAGAAAAAGGAAGAGTTGGAGGAGAGGCTATTGCTGAATAAAAGATGGAAGTAAACATCCTTAACTAAGAAAATCTAAGGTTACAGTTTAAAAGGGTCAGTTGAATTCTAGTCTTGTAATGACTAAAGATGCACATCCGGGGCCAGCATTGTGGTACAACAGGTTAAGATTCAGCTTGTGATGCCAGCATCCTATTCATAGTGCCAGTTTCAGTCCCAGCTGCTCCACGTCTGATCCAGCTCTCTGCTAATGCACCTGGGAAGGCAACAGAAGATGAACCAAGTGCTTGCGCCCCTGCCACCCATGTGAAAGATCTGGATGGAGTTCTTGGCTTCTGGCCTTAGCTTGACTCATCCCCAGCTGTTGTGACCATTTGGGGAGTGAACCAGCAGAGGGACTAGCTCTCTTATCTTTCTGTCTTTCCTTCTTTCTCCCAGCTTCACCCTTCAAATAAATAAGTAAATCTTTTTTTTAAATGTCTGAGTAAAATTTCTAATCTCTAAACATAATGAGAAAAATTTTACAAAAAGTTTAGCCTCCTTTACCCCTCAAAAGGAATGACTGAATCAATCAGATTGTCATTGGACTTCTCATGTGTAACACTGGGAGCTAGAAGACACTAGAACACCCAAGAACTTTACAACTAGCCAAACTATGACATATGTCTTTTAGAGCTAAAGAAATACATCTGAAGATATGCCAAAATGCAAAAAATTAATCATCCATGTATCTCATCTGGAGACTTCAAAGTTAGAAAAACAAGAAGAATTGGAAAGAGAACGTGTGTTTTGAGTAATTTGTTTTGTACAGAATGGTTGAAAATTTGTCTCTAAATGATATAGTACATGACAATAAGCAAGATAAATACTAAATTCTTTGAAATACTGTGAATGAAATTCTGCTAGTACTGTATACATAATATCCCTTTTCATCAAATGCCAAAAGGTAGAAGAGGTGAAGAAAAATATTTTTGCAAATGTGTGAGTAGAGAGAGGGAAAATGAAAATGTTTTGGAGGTCTCTTATTACTGGAATGGGGGAAAGATTAGAAGTTTTTTTATTGCAGAAATATTACCTCTTCATGGAGGTATAATTGATACCTGTTTTAAATAATAGTGTACTATTAATCAACACAATAGTAAGATTACTTCGAACATTATTTCCTTGAAATACAGTATCCATGTATTTTCCAATATGGCTTCACAATAATTATTTATAAGTTATTTGTGGAATTGATAAACTTTGTAAGTAAACCTTTGTAAGTTAAAATAGCAATAGATATCTGATGTGATACTCTTCACTCATCTTAATTCAGTAAAATTCTGACTTAAAAATAAAACAAATCTTAGCTACTTTGAAATTGTGAAGTACATTCTTAAATAATTCTAGGATCAATATAAAAAGAAAGCAGTAGGAGCTGGCGCTGTGGCATAGCAGAAAAAGCCACCACCTGCAGCACTGGCATCCCATATGGGCACAAATTCTAATCCTGGCTGCTCTACTTCTAATCCAGCTCCCTGCTAAAGTGCCTGGGAAACTAGTGGAAGATGGCCCAAGTCCATGGGCTCCTGCACCCACATGGGAGACCTAGATGAAGATCCTGGCTCCTGGCTTTGGCCTAGCCCAGCCCTGGCTGCTGGCGGCCACTTGAGTAGTGAACCAGCAGATGAAAGATTCTCTCTCTCTGCCTATGCATCTCCTCCTCTGTGACTCTGACTTTCAAATAAATAAATAAATCTTGAAAGCAAACAAGCAAGCAGGGAGGGGAGGAAGGAAGGAAAGGAAGAAAGGAGGGAAGGAAATACTATATATAGGATTTAATGAGAACAATTTTCGGTGTTGAAATGGGGTAACTTAACAAACTTTGGCTATCAAAACTAGTAAAATATAACAAGAAAAGAAAATCTAATTGAAGAACGTTAAATATAATCTGACCAAATGAACAGAAATTTTCAAACACAAATACAACAATTCAACCAAAATTAAGAATTAAAGTTGGGGCTAGTGTAGTGAGTAAAGCTACCACCTATGATGCAGCCAATCCCATATAGGTACCAGTTCAAGTCCCAGCTGCTCCACTTCTGATCCAGCTCCCTGCAAATGTGGCTAGGAAAGCAGCAGAAAATGGTCCAAGTATTTTGGCTTCTGTACCCTTGTGAGAGACAGAGATGAAGTTCCTGGTCCATACTGTTGCAGCCAGTGGGGAGTGAACCAATTGGTGGAAGAGCTCTCTCTGTCTCTTCCTGCCTTCTCTCTTTTTGAGAACAGTAACAGTAACTCTGCTATTCAAATAAATAATCTTTGAAATTTCTCAAAAAAAAAAAAAAAGAAATAAAGTTAGTGGAATTCTAGATACAACTCCAGTAAGAATTTCTTGCAATTGAAATGTCCACATATAGTTAGGGAAATATGAAACAGAATAAAAGCACACTATAAACTTGTAGTGTCACTAAGGACTAGACGTACAGGTCAGTGAGGCAAACTAGAAAATCCAAGAATAGAATCTGATAAAAATTGAAGATGTGACAAATTCAATTTAGTAGGAGAAGACAGAATACTATTATTTTATCAGTAGTATTATATAACTGGACACTTACTTGAAAGAAATATGAAAGAACCTACAAAATTTTTCTTTTTTTAAAAAAGATTTATTTATTTATTTATTTGAAAGTCAAAGTTACACAGAGAAAGGAGAGGCAGAGAGAGAGAGAGAGAGAGGTCTTCCATCCAATGGTTCACTCCCCAGTTGACCACAACGGCCAGAACTGCGCCGATCTGAAGCCAGGAGCCAGGAGCTTCTTCCGGGTCTCCCACGTGAGTGCAGGGGCCCAAGGACTTGGGCTATCTTCTGATGGAGCAGAAGTGGAGCAGCTGGGACTAGAACTGGTGTCCATATGAGATTATGAGATGCTGGCACTTCAGGCCAGGGCGTTAACCCGCTGCACCACAGGGCCGGCCCTGAACTTACAAAATTTATCATATACAGAATAAATTCTTGAGAGACTAAAGATGAAAAACAAAACAATAGAAATCTTAAAATTTAAGACATCACATTTACATTCCATGGGAGAGAAGAAAATTAGAAAAGATTAACTTATTTGAAAATATAAAAATTAAAATTCTTTCATGGCAAAAATATGCCTTCCAGTTGATGGACAAATGAAAGAATAGAAATACTTTAAACTCAAAAGACAAAGGGACAGTATAAAAGAGCTCTTTAACCTGGCAAATACAGAACAACCCAATTGAAAATGGGAAAAGCATAAAAATAGCTAACAGAAAGTCTTATAACCTGACAAACATGAGAAAAATTATTAAATTCACTGATGACTAAGATTTCAACCACAATGATACAGTACTTGATATTCTTCAGACTTTTTCCATGTAGAGAAAAGTCTGTTGGAACTATGAAGAATCAATGAATGGAAAACAGCCTCATAACAAAAAAGACTGCATCTGAACACAGAGTAGTAACTACTAGAGACTGAGAGGTATGAAGGGACTGAGGGAGGTTGGATCATGGTACCAGATCTGGGTTAGGAAGAGTAATTGGTTAGTGTTCCACAGCATGGTGCAGTGACTATTTTTCACAATAACCTATTATATGTTTTATGAGCAAATAAAAGAGAAGAGCTTCCAAACTGCAATCCTGAAGTCATGCCAAAGGGTGACAGATGTTGATTACCCTGATTTTTTTTTTTAAGATTTTATTTATTTGAGAGGTAGAGTTATAGACAGACAGAGAGAGACAGACAGAAAGGTCTTCCATCTGCTGGTTCACTCCTTAAATGGCTGCAACTTGCTAGAGCTGAGCCCATCCGAAGCCAAGAGCTTCTTCCAGGTTTCCCATGTGGGTGGCAGGGGCCCATGCACTTAGGCCATCTTCCACTGCTTTCCCAGGCAAGAAGCAGAGAGCTAGATAGGAAAAGGAGCAGCTGGGATATGAACTGGTGCCCATAAAAAATGCCAGCACCACAGGCTGAGACCTGGCCTACTGTACCACAGTGCCAGCACCCTCATTACCCTGATTTGATCAGTATACATTGTATGCATGTGTTGAAATGTCACACCGTATCCCATGAGTATGTACAATTATTTCCGATAATTTTTTAAGTATTATGTTTGTAAATCAATAGTTCTACTCTAAGGAATCTATATCATAAAAATAAAGCCACTCATACAGAACACTTTGTAAATTAGCATTTATTGCAGCATTTTCCCAAATTTTCTAATAGCCAAAACCTGACACAATGTGGGCACCCATCAATAGATGATTGTTTGGAGAGCTGTGATATGTGAGTACCATATAGTATTTTATAGCCTTTATGAACGAATCAAGCCTATGCCAGCTGACTTGGAGGGATTTATCTTTCTCATTGATTAAAAACCGAGAATTACTAAAGAGAGAGAGAGAGAGAGAATATCATAAAATCTCTTTCCTTAAAGTAAAAATAGATAAAACTTACTATAATAAGTATTTATATAGATAAAGAAGTATGAGCAGGGAGAATTATATTGGTTGTTGCATATTAGGTGTGTGAGAGTTAGATCTTGAGTTGGATGTTGGCTAATAACTTAGGGAAAGGCAAGCAAACAAAAGTGAAATATATGGTATCATTATAAGGCATTTCAGTTATATTCATTGATATCTGTAAAAAAATTTAAATGAACTTTTAAGAAAAAATGATAAAAATGAAGAAGTTATTTGTAGACCTAAGAGAATAGTATAGATTCTTTTATCTATGTAAGTAGTAAAGTGCTTATAAAGACTTAGAGAAGAGTTTCAATATGTATTTGCCAAATTTTGAAAGAAGTATATTCATTTGCCTTACATAAAAAACATAATTCTATGTTTTTATTAAGTTTTCCATTTTGTTACTCATCTTGCTATTATCTTTGATCCACAAAGTTTATTCTTATCAACGTTCCTTTTATAATTCTGAGTTTACCACCCTGACTCATCCAGTGCTTTTGGTCTCAAACCATATTTTCTAACATTCATGTTATCAGTTCTGCTTTCTTGCTTATGTTTGTCTGGTCTGTCCTTATTCATAATTGTTTGTATTGTCATATCATTTCAATGCATCTGCTGCAGAAAATATATAACAGTATCCTTTTTCCAAATCTGATAGCTTCTCCTTTTTTTCTAAGAGATTTCAATCAGTACTTTCTCACTTATTGTAATAAGTGATAGTTCAGTTTTATTCTAATTTTTGACATGAATATATGATTTCATTCTGCATGATTTACACTTTTATTTTGGTTATTAGTGTTCTCCTTTAAAAGATTATTTTAAGAGATTCCATTTCTGAATTTTGTATGAAGTATATAATATTTTAAAAGTATAATGACTATTGCTGATATAAGCATATTGAGAACGTTTCTGTTTTTCCTTCCCTTACCCTCATGAAGACAAATTGAGTGGCAGCAGTAATACAAACAAAAGACAAAAAATTGCTCAAGACTTCTTCAACTCTATTGACCAGACTGGAGAACTTATGGCAATGCTTGAAAATGATGAAATTGATGAAGTTAAACAAGAAAGAATGGAGGTATGATAGTTTCTTCCCTTTTTATAATAACACAGCAACCATTGCAGTGCTTATGCTGCTTAGTTCTAAATGTTCAAAATCCCCAGACCAGTTGTTTAGTGTCTGAGGGCCGCAGTGTGCTGAGAGGTAAGCCCTGGAGAGGGTGTCCGACTCTCCCTTTGGAGCTGACTTTGAGGAATGGCTTCAGTTTTCTGTTTCTCTATTTCTTCCTTTGAAAATGAATGGGCTCCCCACTCTGGATCTGACATTTGCTGGTTCTATTTCATCCCACAGATGCTAATTTATTGTTAAATACTTACTTTTTATTCCCGGCCATCCAGTTACCTTTGTAATTCTTACTGCTTTGGTATTGGTCTGGTATTGGTCTATAGAGTGAAGAGCTACCTTTCAGGCCATATTTTCAGGCTACGGTTGGTTCCACTTGCTAAGGTGGAATCCAGGGCAATTTCATGCTTTAGATCACTGTAACACAAAGTTAGTGACATGTATTTGGATTCCCTGAATGTATTTAAACAATGAATATGAAAATTGTATGTCTTCTATTTACCGTTGGTAGCTATACATAAAATTATTGTCTAACTACTTCTGGAAAAATGAAAGTAATGATTTATTTCGTTTGAATGCATTCCAAAACATAAGGGTACTTTCTTATGGTTCTTACAATGTTGTGCTTTCACATGTGAGAAATCTTTATTTCACCTTCTCTTGAAATTGGGCAACAGAAGTAATTCCAGAATTCCAAGATTGCGCTAAGTGTCTGCTTTATCATTGTCTCTATGCATGCTGAAAATATAATTAATTCATGTTAAATTTTGGAGAAAATCCAATAGACATACATGCTTTATCAACTTTAACTACCTTATTTAAAGAATTAGAATGCCTAGATCATAAACTGCGATCTAAAGGCAATGTTCTTTTAGGTATCAATTACCTCAGAAATGTGTGGTTATCTTGGTTTGGGGAACTGCAAATGGTTTTAGTTCAACTTTGCCTTGGGCCAAAAACCTACTAAGTTGTCCAAAGCAGATGATAAACATATATTTCTGATGTCATTATGGCCTAAACAGGATATGATTGTTTAGTGGCATGTTTTCACTTATGATACATTACACAGAGAGAAAATATTATTTATGCTTTATTTAAATATATTTTTATATTATAAAAATGAACACTAAGAAAGGTTCATTAAGGAGGGACTCTGTATGAAACATTAGTAAAATTGAACAAGTAGCCTTTCAGTTTTGATGGGAAAATATCTGCTAACCCAGCCTATTGCCCAGAAGGGCATTCCATAATCAAGAAGAGAAGAAATGGAGCATTTTGTAACACTAAGCGCATAATAGCAGGCTACTGTAGGCCTGGAAAAACGATGAGTCAGTAAGGTACCAGTTACAGTCAATAAAATATCTGGAAACGCAAAGTAGAGAAAGCCAAGACACTTAAGCAATATGTATACCCCTTCCCTACAGTTGTATTATGTATTACGTAGTGGCAATCAGGACAATGAAGTATCAATGGCCGATGAAAGATAATTACAGCCAAAGTCAGCTTCATCTCTACAATAAACAGGAGATCGGCAGCTTCTTCAGTCTTTTCTAACCGAGATAACAGAGTAGTTTTGATATGCTACTCATCCAAAGAACAGAGTTTAACTGAATAAAAAATGTTGGACTTCTAGACATAACTGTAGACAGTAGAAAGTGGAACCGTTAAGAGCAGAGGCTTTGCCTGCTTCTCATTTGACAGGTTATAGTTTCAAGCCTAAACCACAACTGTGGCAGTCCATATGAAACCACTTTGGACCCACAGACTACAATCTCTTGCTTTTAAAGTGCAGTAGAATAATCAGTCCTGGCATCATTCAGTGATTTAATTTTCCTCTAAGCATCACTTACGGTTGCAGAAACGTGTACTACCTTCTCCCCTAAAACGTATGAGGATGGTATAGAACCAAAGCAGCTTGATTTTGGTTTCTTTCTTTCTTTCTTTCTTTCTTTCTTTCTTTCTTTCTTTCTTTCTTTCTTTCTTTCTTTCTTTCTTCATTTAAATGTAATTTAGAACAGAAAAAATTTTATAGATATAAAAACTCACTTGGGACCCTAGGTTTTTCTCAAAACATCTAGCCAGCATATTTAAAAAAAAAAAAAAAAAACAGACTGAGTTCTTAACTGCTGTTTTCTGCTGATGTGTGTGTGCTTGTCCTTGTGTTTTATTCATAATTGACTTCATTACTATTCAGTATGATGTGACCAAAATAGAAGAGTGTCTACATTCTCCCGTCCACTTTTTCTTTTCTGGTCTGTCATTATGAGAGTTAGCTGTTACCCTACTTCTTTCTGTCCAGCACTGAATTTCTGACACTTGGGCATATCTATAGTTAAGATGCAGGATCTTTATCTGTGAAGATCCTTCTAAATGACCAAATAAAGATAAAATAATGTACAGAGTTGTTTCAGTGTATTTCAGGGACTGGGAAACAGATTGGGTGAGCAGGGGAGCATAATCATACGTGTAAACACAACTCCCTGCCGGTAACCCTCGCCCCCACCACCCACATCCCCAGATGAGGCAGGTTTTAACCAAGACAGTGTGCCTGTGTCAGCCAGAGGCCAGGAAAGGCTCGCTGAAACTGGGAATGGTTTTGCCTTTTCTTAACAAAAAAGAACTTTGGTCATTCATAGACGAGCCAGCCCTCCCTAAAACCTAGCCTTTCAGCTTCTGGAACAATCTGAGAAGCTCAAATGTGTCATTAATCAAGCAAACCATCCTGTGGGATGAGTCACTAAGTTAGTGTGACAAGGATGTAAACAGTGAACACTTAAATAAGACATTGGGTGCACTCTACCCTCAGACTAATCCTCATATTGATAAAGTTCATGACAGCAAGGATTAAAGGTGCCCAGAAAGAGCAGCCTTTACACAGATCAGCATGCTGAAAAATCCCTGGTAACTACTTATCCTGTGCTTCTAAATCAAGGGTTTGATTTTGGAATCTAGAGAGAAAACAGATTGATATGCATGAAATTTAAGGAAACAAATAAAAAAATTTAGCGGCTAGTGCTGTGGTGCAGTGGGTTAAAGCCCCAGCCTGCAGCACCAGCATCCCATATGGGCTCCAGTTCGAGTTCCAGCTACTCCACTTCCAATCTAGCTCCCTGCTAAATGCGCCTGGGAAATCAGCGGAGAATGGCCCAAGTGCTTGGGTCCCTGTACCCATGTGAGAGACCTGGAGAAAGCTTCTGGCTCCTGGCTTCGGATCCATCCAGATCCAGCCATTGAGGCTATTTGGGGAGTGAACAAGCAGATGGACGAACTCCCTCTCTCTGTTTCTTTCCCTTTGTCTATAATTCTGCCTCTCAAATAAATAAATACATATTTTTTAAAAATTAGATCAAATAAGATCCCAGATGGCCCTTTAGGTTTCCTTAACTTGGAATGAACCATGGATTTTTTTTTAAAAGATTTATTTATTTACTTCAAAGGCAGAGTTAGAAAGAGAGAGAAAGGAGTCTTCCATCTGCTGGTTCACTCCCCAAATGGCCACAACGGCTGGAGCTGAGCTGATCAGAAGCCAGGAGCCAGGAGCCTCTTCCGGGTCTCCCATACAGGTGCAGCAGCCCAAGGACTTGGGCTGTCTTCCACTGCTTTCCCAGGCACATTAGCACGGAGCTGGATCAGAATAGGAGCAGCCAGGACTCAACTGTAGAATCCCAGCACTGCAGGCAGTGAGTGGCTTTTACCCACTATACCACAGCGCTGGCCCAACAGACCATGGATTTTAAGTAACAAGGTTTCTCATTAAGGCTGGATCACAAAAGAAATTAAGTATATCATTCACCTGTGCTCCAAATAGTATGAGGTTATAATCTCTATAGATTTTGAGTCCCAGGATTATAGATTTTGGAGGTAAAAAAAAATCTTAAAAAAAAGAAAAGAAATACTTCTGCGGGCCCAGCCTTGTGGCACAGAGTTAGGTAAGGCCCCCACCTGTGACGGGAGCATACCATGGGGGTGCTGTTTCATGTCCTGGCTGCTGCGCTTCTGATCCAGCTTCCTGTACATCCTCCTGGGAAAGCAGAAGAAGATGGCCCAAGAGCTTGGGCCCCTGCATCCACATAGGAGACCGGATGAAGCTCCTGGCTGCTGGCTTCAGCCTCTCCCAGCCCTGGCTGTTGCAGCCATCTGGGAGTGAACCAGCAGATATCGTCTTTTCTCTGTAACTCTGACTTTCAAATAAATAAATAAATCTTACCAAAAAAAAAAAAAAAACCTAAAATGCTTTGACAAAAATAAGAAAATGATAGAATGAATCTGTGACAATAGATACTAAAAATTAGCAATGAGTATGAATACATCCATAGGCTAGAGAAATCAATTCTCGTATTTTTCCATACTAATCTATTTGTAAATCTTGTTGAGATGTGTGCTTTTGTAAGAATATATAAGTGATTAATTTTTACTTTACAGGAGATACTATATCTGGATAAATCAATAATCTTGGAAGAAATGCTAAATGTTTTTATTTATTTGTTTTCCAAATAAAACTTACTGAGAAATACTACTCCTCCAGGTGCTGACACTGTGGAGAGAAAAGTGGCCTGTTTTCAAATAAGTTTGTGAAATGCTAAGGGGAAATTTTAGGAGATTTCTTTTAAAATTCTTTAAAGAATTCTGTATTCTAATATTCACTGTGAGTTTTTCAAGAGGCAATTGAATCTATTACAGATCTTCAGAAGAGATATTCAAAACCTAGTTGAGGCCGGTGCCGCGGCTCACTAGGCTAATCCTCCGCCTTGCGGTGCCGGCACACCGGGTTCTAGTCCCGGTCGGGGCGCCGGATTCTGTCCTGGTTGCCCCTCTTCCAGGCCAGCTCTCTGCTGTGGCCAGGGAGTGCAGTGGAGGATGGCCCAAGTGCTTAGGCCCTGCACCCCATGGGAGACCAGGATAAGTACCTGGCTCCAGCCATTGGATCAGCGCAGTGCACTGGCCGCAGCAGCCATTGGAGGGTGAACCAACAGCAAAGGAAGACCTTTCTCTCTGTCTTTCTCTCTCACTCTCCACTCTGCCTGTCAAAAAAAAAAAAAAAAAAACAAAAAAACACCTAGTTGAGGGGAAAAATCACATAGAAAGTATCTGTTAATTTTGATGATATAAAAGTTGCATCTGTGTGTCAAGAAATTAAAAGACAAGCTAGCATATAAAATATGGCAAAGCATGAATATCATTCATATAAGTCTTTTAAATCAATAAGAAAATAACATTCTAGTAGAAAAATTGGCAGAGAATGTAAGAAGACAAACTCAAAAGAAGACATGAAAAGGGTAAACATACAAGACATCTTCTGGGATTAGCACTGTGGCTTAGCAGCTAGTCCCCACCTGTGACACTGGCATCCTAGTACGGCACCAGTCCCTGTCCTGACTGCCCCATTCTGATCCAGTTCACTGCTCATGGCCTGGGGAAAGCAATGGAAGATGGCCCAAGTATTTGGGCCCCTGCAACCCATGTTTGAGACCCGAAATGGAGCTCCTGACTCCTGGCTTTGGCCTGGCCCAGCCCTAGCCATTGCAGACATCTGGGGAGTGAACCAGTGGATGGAAGATCTCTCTCTGTCTCTTCCTCTCTCTGTGTAACTCTTTCAAATGAATAAATAGAGCTTTAAAATAAATAAATAGAGCTTTAAAAAAAATCTGCTTACTGTTCATGAAACAATGCCATTGTGTCTATAAAATTGTCAAGAGTAAGGTGGGATTGGTCACAAATTTCTTGTTGGTAGAAATGTAGATTGATTAAAACCAGAAAATATTTTAAAATATCAATAGAAGTATTGAAAGCATTAATAAACTTTAACTTAGTTGACTCACATTTTGTAATTTCTCTTCAAGATACAAGTACAGACTTAATTTAAATGCACATTCATTTGAACATGCTATTCATCACAGTGTGTGTGTTTTAAGATTTATCTATTTATTTATTTATTTGAAAGTCAGAGTTACAGAGAGGCAGAGAGAAAGAGAGAGACAGAGAGAAAAAGTCTTCCGTCCACTGGTTCACTCCTCAAATGGCCACAATGGCCAGAGCTGGGTTGTTCCAAAGCCAGGAGCTAGGAGCTTCTTCCAGGACTCTCAGGCAGGTGCAGGAGCCCAAGGACTTGAGTCAACTTCCACTGCTTTCCCAGGCCACAGCAGAGAACTGCTGGTCGGGGCTTTACATACTATGCCACAGCGCTGGCCCCAACAGTGTGTTTTATAATATTGCAAATGAAATGAGAATATTTGAAATCCACAGATAGTTTTTTTTTCAGAATGTGCATTTCTCATTAACTTTTTGAAGACCCCTGTCATATGCATGGATTTCAAAATTTTTTTCACCAAAATAAACTTACCTTTTACTTGACATACCCTCTGGACCTTGCACTTTTCAATTGCTTTCCTTTATTCTATACTCTTTCCTTTTTGTTTTCTTTTTTTCTCACCAGAAGCATTTAAGTGTCTGTGTAAGGCTCAAATGATAGGCTTTACAAAAACAAATTCAGTGGAATCTGTAGGAACTTACATCTAAAACTGAACAGATGGTGAAGGAATTGAAATTATTTAGGTAGTCCTCAAAATATCAAGCAGGATAAGTAGAATTTACATATACATTAATAGTTTCATTCTAATAACAATAAATGTGTGTTGTGGAGAAGCCTGCATCATTGATTTCGTATCTTTTAGGGAGTCATAGATGACACCTGTTGTAGTATTGAATTACTGGCATTAGAAACTGGTAAAATGTTGGGATAATTTTAGAAGTGACAAAGGGCGGTGGGTTAATGATGATTGACTAAGAAGGCAGTTGTTTCTGATGCATATTTTTCATTTTATTTGTCCTTTATATCTAGATTCAAGACACTAATAAGGATGTAGTGAATAAAAACTAAGTTTAAAAGAAAAAGGGGTATCTATGAATTGTTACACTGAAGGTAGTAAAACTTTTTTGACATTTTATTTGAGATGTCATGATATCAGAAAGATTCCAGCTTCACTGGCATTGTTAATGTGTGAATGGTGTAGCTATTATTGGATGTTCTCTCTAAAACAAATAGGTAACAAGTTTCTAAGGGAGTAATAAAGTAGATACTGATTTTTAGTGTTTTAAATGTACAAGACACTTGGGTCTAAAGTCTCAAATATCTCAGAAAATTGCTGTTCCAATTTAGGAGATGTATAGGTATTACATGATATAATTGGAGGAGGAGAATTATAACACTGCGCAGTGCCACACAGACTCTATTCAGAGCTGTAATAATGATAGAAAAGCTGAAAATAGTTAATATTTTTGCATAATGCTTTTGACAGCTGTTAACAAAAATCCCAATTCAAATTGAATTAAATAATTATAGAAATGTTGGTTTAAGTAAATAAAATTCAGGGGTAGCTTTGGCTTCTCACAAGTTTAATATTGAAGTTCTGAATGTGCACTAGATTTCTAGTTTCAGTTCCCTGTAATCCTCTTTTTCCTGCCCTTTTATGTTTTTGTTGGCCTGATCTCCAGGCTGATTCCTCACAGAGGAGCGCAAATGCCTATAGAAGTTCTAGTTCACTGGGAAAGCAAATGCCTTTGTCCCAGAATTTAGTCTAAAAATCTTAGGTCACAGTGTTGCAGGAGTACTGGAGAAGTCTGTGGCTTTAATTGCTCAGGTCTGTGTCTGTGAACCAAGAGACGTGGCAGATTCTTTTTTACTCTGGATTCTTTTGAAACAGCACGGCTCCTATCTTGCAGCTCTTGGTGTTCTGCTCTTTGTGTTACAGCACCTTGTACTACAGCTGTCCTCTCCTGTTGGTTCACAGCTTCTCCCTGTAAGGTTTCTCAAGGAGTGTTGCAGTCTTCTGTATTGTACCTCTTCTCTGCCAGATTTTGTTGTCTTGTAACCAGGAAGGATGAGGCACATGGACAAGGAAGAGTGAGCAAAACAAAGGAAATTTATTGAAAGAAGCAAAACAAAGGAAATTTATTGAAAGAAGCATTGAAAACTTATGGCAGCTGGGAGGGGTCCAGAGAGGTTTACTGGCCAGGACTGACTGACCCAGAATTTTTATGTATGTTTCTAAAGGAAGAAGTTTGTCTGATTGGTCAAGATATATGCTAATGGATAATGCTACATGAACCAATCAGGAAGTCAGCAAACCCTAACTGTGATTGGTTCTACCAGGAACCAATCAGCAGTGGCTTAACATGGACCTTTTCTGTCAGGGGGAAGTTAGGCATGTGTTAAAATAGGTCCATGGTGAGCTGGGCTTGGTGAAATGCAGGAACCAATCAGCAACTGCCTGGTGAGAAGCTGGCAGCTGCAGGACACTGTGCAGTGGTGAGACTGCAAATGTTGGAACCACCCAGCTAGGTTCCCTGGGCACTCCAAAAACCCCAACTGGGTCCCCTTGTATCAACAAGCTCTTCCCCAGACATCTGCCAGCCATAGTAGCTAGTAGGATGAAATGGCCTCACTGACTTAGTACTTCATTCCAGAAGCCCAGGGTTCAGCAAAAGCATGGATCCTTCCTTAGAGCTCTGGGAAGTAGGAATGGATGCTGGAAAGGCAGCCACCCGGTCCTTAAGTGGACCTCACCATTATTGTCAGTCTGAATAGAGTGGTATGTTACAACCCTGGCTCCCAGCTCATATGTCTAGGAAGTTCTCCTGAAGACATAGTGTTGTAGAATGAGCCCAGGTCATTTTCTTTGGAAATAAGCAAAGCTTCAATCCTTCCACTATTTCAATCCTTCCACTATTTATTTACGGAAGTTATTTTTTTGAGTTCGAACTGTACTAGGTCTTAAGGCTATAGACATATAAAAGGCAAAATAGTGCTTGTTCCTTCACCATCCTGGCAAAAGACAGCTAGGTCCTGGTTAGGAATATGGGCCTGATAAATGGTTACTTTTCTTCTTATTACTGTATTTGTTGTTTAATGTTGAAACTTCTTAATGGATTACTGGTTGTGTGATTGTGTCACATGTTTTCTATTTCAGTTTCGATTTTCTTAGTTTATTCTGAGGTAAGGCACATTACTTTTTTTTTTTTTTTTTTTTTTGACAGGCAGAGTGGACAGTGAGAGAGAGAGACAGAGAGAAAGATCTTCCTTTGCCATTGGTTCACCCTCCAATGGCTGCTGCGGCTGGTGCGCTGCCGCCGGCGCACCACGCTGATCCGATGGCAGGAGCCAGGTACTTATCCTGGTCTCCCATGGGGTGCAGGGCCCAAGCACTTGGGCCATCCTCCACTGCACTCCCTGGCCACAGCAGAGAGCTGGCCTGGAAGAGGGGCAACCAGGACAGAATCCGGTGCCCCGACCGGGACTAGAACCCAGTGTGCTGGCGCCGCAAGGCGGAGGATTAGCCTAGTGAGCCGCGGCGCCGGCTGTTTATTCTTTTAAAAGTGATTGTTAAATACCTTATGATTAATAATTTTAAAATACCATATGAAATCATTCTTCAGGGAATATTAGAAATACCTTAAAGAAATCTAACTATAGCAGGATTAATGTAATTTAGTATATTTTTTCTGGCTTAGGAACTGCAGAACGGGGAGTATTATTTGACTTTATGAGAACTCAAAATGAGGTATAATATATACCTCTGAAACTGATTTCAATGTGTGATTTTGTAGAGTCTGTCAAATTATGTTTTACCCATAGCCATAGTTATCCTCTCATTATGTGATGGTAACAGACTGTATTAGTTGCCAGAGTACTTGTCTAAACTTGGAAACAATGTCTCCTGGAGAAGTCATCTTTCAGTTAATGGCATGAAAAGTAAGTTACAGGTTATATGATAATAGAACATTCTCTAACTCTCACTCAGGTCCCAATTATTCTATAGCTTAATACATCAGATTTGACAGATGGTTGTCAACGGATCCTTTTAGGCTTTTCTTTACAAAGCAAACTGTACTTGAGGGTAAAGTCAGGCTTCTGCTGAGATGAGACCTCACCGAGTACCAGGTGTGAAATTGGAGGTGGCTGTAGGGTTTTTTGTTTGTTTTAATCATTCTCATAACTTTTCTGGATATGATCTTTGGGTAGATGTTCTGCTGTAGGAAAATTTTACAGCAAGATTAATCACCTGGCTGTCATTTAAAAAAAAAAAAAAGTTATTTATTTGAAAGGCTGAGAGAAGAAAGAGACATCTTCCATCCAATGGCTCAGTCCCCAGTGGCCACAATAGCCAGGGCTCATCCAGGCCAAAGCGAGGATCCCCGAACTCTGTCTGGGTCTCCCATATGGGCCATCCTCTGCTGCCTCCAAGAAGCATTAGCAGAGGGCTGGATTAGAAGCACAGCAGCCAGGACTCAAATTGGCACTCTGATACAGGATGCCAGCTTTGCAAGCAGCAGCGTGGCTCACTGAGCCACCACGGTGGCCCCAACCATCTTTATGATGAAAACGTTAATACCATTCTCATTTGTCTTCCACCCTCAGTTACTTAGAATTCTTTACTATTAGTTTTTGGGTGAAATTGAAACGTTTTTATTTTTTCCTCTCTGCCCCATTCCTTAGTTTGCCAGGGAACAAAATACATAGTGGCCATACTGAAAACATACTCATAGTCATCCTACTTTTCCTAACCCAAATCAGAATGTATGATATAAGATGGGGACAGAATATTTTAAATCAAGATTTGGTAGTCAAATACAAGAACAATGATTGCTATTCACTTCCACCTTCCCCACATCAAGGGAAGTAAAACAGTCATTTCTAGGGGAAAGATACCCATCAGCCCTGCAGACTGTAAACATTCCTGTCCACCAGCAAGAATGCGTGTGTTTATGCTCACGTAAATGGATCTTTGACTAATACGTGCTGATTATATTGCTCAGTTTAAGTTTTAGAATCAATCAATATTTTCTGTCTCCAATAATTTCGATTTTTCTTTATAAAATGAAGTTCTTCTCCTTTCAAAGATACATTCCAAGGATTTTCTTAGAGATCAGCCCACCAACTTGTTTATAAGACACCTTGGCAGAGTAGAGTTTTGAAATATCTTTGAATTTAAGAACACCACAGGATTTACCACTAATTTACATTTAATGTTTATAGTTCTCAAATTGTGGTTGTTGTAATAACCAAAATATTTTTGCCTTGAATATTTTGTGGATTATATTTCCCTATTCTTTACCCTTCACCATATTCCCCACAGTAGGTGGGCAGATTGTTGTTACCTTAGTCTGGCTTTTACTTATCTTTATTGATTTAATCTCAACAAGTTAGTGTTTCAAAATATGAAAATAAGTATAATCTATGGCAAGATTTTTGTCTTTTTAATGCTTCAGTTTATTTAGTGCAGTTAACAGTTTGTTGCTTGTTTGGTATAGATTATCTTCCCCTATTTCTTTGTTTGCATTTACGCTGTGGAGCTGCTTTTAGTTTAGTTCTTATTGTTACTTATTTACTTAGTTTGTATTGCTGCTACTCTATGGTGAACCTTGCAAATCAAGCTATTTCACATAATTAGACTTATTTCTATATTGTGGTATTTTTCTTTCAGAATTAAGAATTTTGGATTAATCCATAAATATTTGTTTGCTTGGAACTTTTCATAGCATCCATCCAAAAGTCATTTGAGATCCTGGAAGGCTTCTGCTTTTCATGACTGACTGTTTTCTAAAGAAGAGTTACAATACTGTACCATAGGATTGATACATTTTTCATAATCTTGCCCAACAAGCCTTCTTATCTATTTCTCCCATCTTTTCTACTCATTTTCCTTATATTCCCAAAGTCATGCATCACACAAGCAAGTGCACACACACACAGTACTTAAGGAATCCCCTTGAACTTGCAGGACCCTAAATAGGCTTTGCTTTGCTTCGCTTCCTGTCTCCTGAATCTTTTCCATCTGGCAATGTCTCAGTTCAGATATTTTAATATGTGATAGCTTATGGTATAACCAGTTGTGTTTGCTTAGTTCAGTTCGCTAAGTAAGCTCCCTGAGGACACAGCCTTGTTCTGTCTACTTTTGTATCTCTGTACTTTACACAGTGACTCAAACGTTGTAAGCTTTCAGTACATATAAGGTGAATAAAATAGGTGTAATTGTATAGCAAATAGATGTGAATAATAGTATCTATCTTTTTGTTTAGCTTATAGAATACAATTTCCAGTATGCAAAATCAGTTATTTTCTCTTGATCACCCAGGATTACAAAAGAATGTGTCTGTATAATTAGTTTTGTACCTTTGTGAATTTTTGTGTCAGGAATTCTTCAGCAAATCTTTTATGGGTGTTCTCCAGTTGCTAAAGGTTTTCATTGCTTCAGTAACTTCCTGTTCAAATTACAGTGTTCCACAGTTATGGGTATAGGTAGTCTTCTGCTTCAATATTAGCTTATCCTGGCCCACATCTATCTACAGGCTGATACTGAGTCCTGATTACCGTTTCTATTAGCAGAGTTGATTTTTTTTTCTCAGTATGGACCAATATCATCTGTGACCATTGGCTCATTCTTTCTAGTTGCCAGCTCAAAATATATGCCATAAACTGGGGCCAGAATTGTGGCACAGTGGATTAAACCTCCATCTGCAACAGCAGCATCTGATATGAGTGCCAGTTTACGTCTTGACTGCTCAGATTCCAATCTGGCTCCCTACTAATGCACCTAACAAAGCAGTAGACCATGGCCCAAGTGCTTGGGCCCCTGCCATCCATGTGGGACACCCAAATGGAATTCCAATTTCCTTGCTTTGGCCTGGCCCAGCCCCTGTGGCAATTTAGGGAGTGAACTAGTAGATGGAAGATGTCTCTCTGCCTCTGTCTCTCTCTCTCTGCCTTTCAAATAATTAAATATATTTTTTAAAGTTACATTTCTATTTAAGCTGTAAAATATATTTTGTTTAAAATGTACTAAATATTATCCAATGTTTATTTGGGTGTGTAGAAAGAGGGAATTTTTTAAATTTTTACTTATTTGCGGACAAACAGTAATTGTACATATTTATGGGGTACAATATAGTATCTCAATGCATGCATACATTTTAGTTATCACATTAGAAGAATTAGCATCCATCGTTGCATGTATTCAAGATTTCATTGTGAACATTCAGAAGTCTTTCTTCTAGCTATTTAGAAGAGTAGAATATATTATTGTTAACTATTATCACCCTACTGTGCAATAGAACACCAACAGGGTTGTTTTTACAATAAGGAAAGAAAGTATTTTTAATTCAATAAAAGTAAACCTTTCTGAGGTTTAATTTATCTCTCAATTTTTTTTGAGAGAGTTAACTTTGGAGATGAACCCAAGAATAAGTACATCTTTGCGAGCACTTAGACATTACTATAGCTGATGAGACATAGACGATGTCCTCCACTTAATACATTAAAACAAAGTAAATCTTTGCAATCAGATTTTACTATTAAGTCTCATAATCCAACTCTTTGAGGAGAGAGGTCCTGCATGGGAAGTTAGTGCACAGTGACTCCTGTTGTTGATTTAACAATTAACACTCTTATGTATGATGTCAGTGATCACCGGAGGCTCTTGACACGAGCTGCCTAGGCTATGGAAGCCTTTTAAATCCCCTGACTCCTTCCATGAAATAGAGAATTTTAACATATTAATGGGAGCCTCAGTTGATACAGTTCTCTGGAAATGCATGTGACAATATGTACAAACACATTTTTTTTTTTTTAAAAAAAAAGCATTATATGCTTTTTGACCCAGAAGTTTAACTTGTAGTTGCTGTCCTAACCAAATAATTTTACAAAGGTTTAAAAAGTTGTATATTTATTTAATAGCAATTTTTTAAAGATTTATTTATTTGAAAGAATTACAGATTGAGAGAGGTCAAGATAGAGAGAGAGGTCTTTCATCCACTGGTTCACTCCCCAAATGACACAACAGCCAGGGCTGGACCAAGCCAAAACCAGGAGCGAGGAGCTTCATCTGGGTCTTCCATATGGGTACAGGGACCCAAGGAGTTGGGCCATCTGCTGCTGCTTTCCCAGACTCGTTAACAGGGAGCTGGATCAGAAGTGGAGCATCTGGGACTGTAACCCAACCCATTTGGGATGTTGGTATTTGCAACACTGGCCCCAATAGCAAAATATTTTAACAATGACAATAAACTTTCTTAATACAGCTTCTGACATAATCTATAGATTCCAACAGTATATAATATTCTTATTATTTAAATATGATCTTGTAAATATTCTGTGATTGTGTTTTTAATTGCCCTTTGGCTTAATTTATTTAGAATACTTAAGATATGTACATATATATTTTCCAAGTGGCTATATGTTTGTTTCTTCTCTCAAAAGGTATTTCAATTGTTTTATTACATGGTAGTCACATTGTTAGATATATTGTTTTTAGTGTGAATAATTTATTAGAATTTTCTTGGAAAATTTTTATGTGTCTATTGGGTATCATTATTAATAGTCTCACTTTATCATTAATCTCACACACCTATGTCAGTAAAAATTTGAGAAAACAGATTTATGCTTATGCTAATAAAACCGCAATTCTGGTTAAAGCCAATCATATGCTCATTTTATATAGTTATTTCCTATTCCCCAGTAGCAGAACATAGCTGGCCAGTCTTACTTAACATTTATGACCAGACCAACATTTTGGCATAGCCTTTGATGCCAGCATCCTATGTGGGTGCCATCATCCCATGTGGGCACCTGTCTGAGTCCTAGCTGCTCCACTTTCGATCCAACTCCCTGCTGGTGTGTCTGGGAAAGCAGTGGAGGATGGCCCAAACGCTTGGGCACCTGTTCCCCCATGGAAGACCCAGAAGAAACCCTGGCTCCTGGCTTTGGCCCAGATCAGCCCCAGCCGTTGCACCCATTTGGGGAGTGAACCAACAAGTGGAAGATTTCTCTCTGTATCTCCCTCTCTCTCTGTAACTCTGCCTTTCAAATAAATAAATAAATCTTTAAAAAGAAATTATGACTGGGGCTGTCACTGTGGTGCAGTAGGTTAATCCTTTGCCTGCAGCACTGACATCCCATATGGGCAACAGTTCTTGTCCTGGCTGCTCCTCTTCCAATCCAGCTCTCTGCTATGGGCTGGGAAAGCAGTGGAAGATGACCCACATGGGAGACCTGGAAGAAGCTCCTGGCTCCTGGCTTCGGATCCATGCAGCCCCAGCCATTGTGACCATTTGGAAAGTGAACCAGTGGAAGGAAGACCTTTCTCTCTGTCTCTCCGTCTCACTGTCTGTAACTCTGCCTCTCAAATAAATACATAAAATCGAAAGAAAAGAGAGAGAGAGAGAGAAAGAAGAAAGAGATTATGACCAAGAACTTCACATAATCCTCAGTCCAGCTGTCCCAGAACGTTCTCTGATGTCCTCATTTTCCCACTGTACTTAATGATCATTTAAACCTTATCCTCTCTCATCAAGCCTTCAACACTTCCTCCCTTCTCCTGTTGAACTGATGGCTTGCATCCTGTTTTACTGAGAATAGAGAAGACAACTTCCACAAGCTACTCCCACAGCAGGGATACCCCTTACTGGCTACAGAAAAATGAAGTAACTTTCCCCTGTCTTAAGTCAAAAAAACTGAAAGCTACATTTTTTTTTTTTGCTCTCCTTTAGTGTGCAACTTCTCAAAATAGGTTGCATTTGCTTCCTTGTGGTTCTCCTTAAAAACCACTTGAATCATGCTTTTAAGCCCCAACACTCTAAAAAACACTCTTGTTAAAGTCACAAAGAACCTCATTGTTGCCAATTATATTGAAGAATTCTCTGGTATCATCAGCTCATGTTGCTGCTCCCAGATTTTTGCATGTACTGTTTTCTAGTTCTCTCATTTCCCTCAGGTCTCTGCTCACTTGTCACAGAGATACATCAGACCTTCCTCTGTGATGCTATGAAAAGGTGCTGTTGACTGCACTGCCTGTGCCCCATCCCATTTGACTGTCTCCCAGTGTGCTGGTGTTTGGAGATGATCAGGGCCTTCCTAATGAGATTAGTTCCCCATTTTCCTTTATCTTTGCTCTTCATTAGTCATTTCAGTTAATTTCCTAACAATCACATTTTAAAGGGGGGGGTGGTAATCAGGTCTGGTTTACAAATGTAAAACCTCATTATCTTAAGTCCACAGTCTTGAAAACCATAGTCCACAAGAGATTACCTTATCTTCTTTCAAAATTTTTAAAAGCACATGAAGGGCCAAGGTCACTCACTTATTTGCGTGTTAGCATGAATCAGATTGCCTGGAGCTCAGTCCTTAGTGGAGAGGAATTGTTTTTAAAACTTTTATTCGGCAAGAAAGAGAATAGTTTTGAGCATTACAGAAATTTTAAGATTAGGGAACATTAAATGATGTACTGTATCGTGTTATTGTGGGACAGTTTAAATTCTAGACACTGGAAAGTTGAAATTTCAGAAATAAAGTGAGAATGTGTAAAAAAAAACCAGATTTATAGATCTTAGTAAAAACAAGACTGGGAACAGGAGAGGGAAGAGGTAGAGCATGGGAGTGTGGGTGGGAGGGCAGGTATGGTGGGAAGAATTACTGTGTTCCTAGAGTTGTATTTTATTAAATGCATGCAAATAAATAAAAAAGCTTATATACTGCCAAAAAAACCACCAAATTTATGTTTTCAAAATTTTGCCTAATACTGGTCCTTGTGGAAAGAAGACAAAATTTGTTTGATCATGGTCCTTTGATGACTATATAGACTGTGTCTAGTCCAGAGGCATACAGGTTCAATAGCATTTTGTAGATTATTTGGAAACCACCATATAAGACAGTGTTCCTATGGGAAGATATAGTCTGAACTTAAAAAATCAAGATACATCATATTATGAATTGAGGGATTCTTTATTTCAGTTTTGAATGTGAATTTGTATGCAATCACAATTTTCATTGAAACAGGACTGCTTGCCATTCCTAAGAACTTTTTCATCAAGCATGTTTTCCTTGAAAACAGAAAACTGCTAGTATTAGAGATGAATACTAAGTAAAATTTGGCACCTCAGCCTGATTTCTTATGAGATTATTTAGAAGTATCAGACTTTTGTTTCCTACTGTGCAAAGTATTTTGTGTTGTCATTTAGACCTTTGTATAGTTTTTGCTTATGTTTCTGGCCTTTTCTGATGGTAAAGGCCATGCTGTTAAATAAAAGATATATGTTAATCAGATATACTGCTAATAATGTAACTGCAGTTACAGATGAGAATGAAGGCTGCTTTTCAGCATGCTGAAGCAAGGTTGCCATGGGAATAATTTTCAATAGGGAAACACTAGTGTCCTTACTGTAAATAGTGTGTAGACTGTACAAACATGATGGATTCATGTAGAGACCACAACAAAGCTAAACATGTACTCACATGCAAATAATATATATTATTTGATATGTTGTTCAGAAAAATAGTTAGTTGTATGTACAGGCAAATTTATCACATCACAAGGATGTCAATCTTCTAAATAACCTAAGGAAGGAAATCCATCTGGGCTTCAGGGACTGCAGCTCATACAGCAGTGAAGTAATGTTTTTGTTCACTGGTCTGATGTCCACTTCCCTTTCTGCATGGGCTTAATTTTTCTCTACTTGTTGAGCTATGTTTTTTACTTGGGGGGTGGCATGCCACCAGCAGTGCCCAAGTTAGCGTCATGCTGTTGAGATAAGCAGGCCTAATTCTCTGAATCACCAATCTCAAATTTCAGGAATTGGCCTTTGATGAACCAAGCTTGCGTCACATGTCCAGGCCTGACCTGGCACTGTGGCTAGAAGGCCGGGTCCTATTGTCCCTCTCTCACATATAGGCTTGTAGGGGATGCTGCAGAGATGGAGACAGCAAACAGAGGCTGACGGTGCCTTAGCCACTTACTATCCTAGACCATCCATCCATGCATCCACTCAACATTTGTTTGTTTTTCTAAAACATTGCTCTGAAGTGTCAAGAAAAAAAAATTTTTTTAAAGACAGTTACAGAGAGAGGGAGAAAAAGAGATCTTCCATCTGCTGCTTTATTCCCCAAATGGCTGCAATGGCCAGGGGCTGGGCCAGTCCAAAGCAGGAGCCTGGAGCTTCTTCCAGGTCTCCCACGAGGGTGCAGGGGCCCATGCACATGGCTGTCCTCCTCTGCTTTCCCAGGTACAATAGCAGGGAGCTGGATCAGAAGTGGAGCAGCCAGATTTCTAACCAGCACCCATATGGGGTGCCGGCATCATAGACCGCAGCTTAACCTGCTGTGCCCTCCACTCAACATTTGATAACATGCCCACTATATATTAAGTTGACCTTCAGACATCAGTGTTTCATTTCAAAGATGATTTTCATAATCTAAATTTAATTTTGTTTAAACAGCTACAGTGGATACTATTCGATTATCTTAGACTTAAAGAAAATAGCTAATAGAAGAATAAGTGTAAAATCCATTAAGTTCATAGAAAGACAAAGAGGAAGAAAAATGTGCCTTCAGTCCAGCTCTTTCTTCTAAAAAATATTCTCACTAAAACTGTAAAACATTTCAATAAAATTGTGTCTTCAAATCTGTTATTTTAAATACTATATTACTTAAGCAAATATTTAAATACTATATTAGTTTCTCTGCATACTTGACTTGAATTTACTTCTACCTGTCTGCCAAGTATGTTGAAACCTCAAATCCATTTTCATTTGCCAGGTTAAATGTTTATTTTGTTTTCCCACATAATATGCTCTGTAAAGTGTCACAAGCATACCAAATCTGATTTCTTTTTAATAGGGACATGGTAGGGCTTTTGTTTTCTTTCTTCAGTTAATGGGAGAGGATATGCTTCTCTCAAGGAATATGCGATGATACATTCACATTCCCCAGCTACTGGAGGTACCTACTACCTCCGTTAGCAATAGAAAATAAGCAGTAACCTAAAGGGAAGTCTAAAACATGTCCACTAAGTTTAACATACTTTTTTTGAAGCCTCACTATTAGTACTTTCAAATTGGAGTACAAAAAGCTCTTATTCTGCTGAAGGATGTCCGTTTATACCCAGCATGTCACTCTGTGCAGACCAGTACAATGAAGAAGTGTGACGCTGTAGTGATGCACAGACACTGCTTGTGGGGTTTCCTTTTTCTTCCCTCCATCCATGTGTATGTTGCTTAAGCATCCATTTAAAATTTTCTGTGCTCATTTTCAAAAAATACTGATATGTATTTGAATACTGTAATCACTTAGATATATGAAAAAATCCATTTTTGCTGATAGCTTTCAGTATATATTTTATTTTTTAAAGATAAATTTAGTATTTATTCTCGGGATGTATTCCTTTTGCAAAGTTTTGGTTCATCGTAGGTTGATTGGATGAGACCTAATTCACATGGTCAGAAGCATCTAAGGAGCTCCCTGAAACCACAGTAGCAATAATTTTCTTATCCTTTAATTTCCCTGATAAAAAGCACCTAAATTCTTCTTCCTGCATCTGCTATTAAAGTCCAGATGCTTCTGAATGCCAGTCTCTCTTCCATTATCAATATCGTTTTCCCTAAATCAGGGGGAAGGTAGGAGATAGGAGACTAGTACAAAACGGATGCCGTGGAGTACACAGCTGTATCATCACTACAGGTGAAGTGATTCTAACACATAGCTTGGAAATATCCAAGTGTTTTCCAGAATTAGGAACCTGGTAGCTTCTTCCAGTGATCTTCTGTATAAAGAATCATTGCAAATAGTCTGAAACCATTTTTACCAGATAGACGCCAACAAGTTGTCTGATATCTTCAGTCTTAGGACCCATGGTAAAGAAATATTTCTGAAGATCTCAGATATAGGATTCACACAGAACCACAGACTATGAGAGCTGTAATAAAAAGAGAAGTCACAGTGAGTGAAGCAACCACCCCCTGGAGATTCCCGTCATAATAGAGGGGTGAAAGCCAGACCTGAAGTCCAGGTCTTCTAATGTCCAGATCAGGATTCATCACCACTCATTTCCTGTCTTTCTTTAATGGTGTAGCATGTCTTGTAATATTTATGACTATTTCTAGCATTTAGATTATGATTAAAACTCACTTGGGGACCCAGCACTGTGGTGCAGTAGGTTAATCCTCTACCTGCAGCACTGGCATCCCATATGGACACCGGTTCGTGTCCCTGCTGCTCCTCTTCCGATCCAGCTGTCTGCTATGGCCTAGGAAAGCAGTGGAATATGGCCAAGTGCTTGGGCCCCTGCACCCACATGGAAGACCTGAAAGAACCTCTTAGCTCATGGCTTCAGATTGGCACAGCTCCAGCCGCTGTGGCCATCTGGGGAGCGAACTAGCAGGTGAAAGACCTTTCTCTCTGTCTCTCCCTCTCATTGTCTGTAATGCTGCTTCTCAAATAAATAAATAAAATCTTTAAAATAAAAAACTCACTTGGCACTGTAGATTTAGAATACGTGGGGATTTGGCTGGAAATATATTAACCCTGTAATATACCTTGTCTGTTGAACTTAAATTAAACTCAAATATATCTTGAATGCTTTTTTTTTTGCCTTTTGTTTATATCTTTTTCATCAAACAGAATTGCAAAAATAGAGGATATCTTAAGAAGTATGTCATTTTTATATTTTTTCAATTTTTAGCTTTTCATTAAAAAGCAAAACTTTTTCACATAGTAAATCTTCACTAAAATCCATCCTGCACTTGTTTATATACAGCTTTGATGATACTCTCTGTGCACTTACAAGTTCCATGTTCTTGGAGTCACTTCAGCCTTCATACCCGCCAGTCTACTTCAATCATCTTTTCTCTCTTTGATGAAATTTGAGACTGATGATGGCTTCTCATCAACTATATCCAAGCTTCTAATAAATGGATAAAACAGAACAGGTCCAGAGCAATGACCTGTCCTACCAGCTGAGCATTTATGTTGAAGGCGTACATAAAAGTGGCAGTGGAAGACATGTGTGCAGCCTAGCTCTTCAGATGCCGACAGTCCATGTCAGAGGGCCTGCGTTCGCTTTCCTCCCTCAGCTCCTGACCAGCTTCATGCTGCTTCCGAATACATCTCCCTGGGATGCAGCAGTGATGGATCGGATGATTAGGTTCCTTCTACCCTCAAGAAAGACCTAGACTGATTTCCTGGCTCCCAGCTTTGGCCTTGACCCAGTCCCAGCCATTGCAGGCATCTGGGGAGTGAACCAGCAGTTGAGAGTGCTCTCGCTTTCTCTCTCTCGCTCTTCATTGGCCCCCTCTCCTTCCCCTTCTCTTCTCTCATTGCTCTCCTCTCCCTCCCCTCCTCTATCAAGTAAATCAGTCAATAAAATTTTAATGGCCAAATAGTTAAGTCCTTGTTAGGGAATCATTTGTGAAGCCCTTTTTCGTATCATTCACCTTTCTAGAGTTGTGATTGCTAACTCTAAAGTCTGAGTAAATGTCACTGAATCTATATATTCCTAGACTACTGCTTCTTAATCTTTTTGGAGGTAGGATAATATTGATGTTTATTTTTTTGACTTAATGTTGCCTTCTTCTTATCTCCTGAAAACACTCTAAATTTTTCAAATACATAAAATAAATTGCATTTAAAAAAGAAAATTAGTTGGTGAGTGATGTAATGGAGAATCCTCGTTCTTATACTCATTAGAGGCTCTTGTGACTGCCCAGACTCAGTTCTGGAAATCGGAATGAAGGATCACGTAATTGTAATGGATTTTGTAGGTCAGTCATATACCACCCGTGGTAGAGACTAGCTACTTGCCTCCTATTACCCATGGTCTCCCTTTGTAACAAATCTCTGATTTGCAACTGGATTTCCAAATCTTCTAATCCTACAGCTGGTCTTGGTCAGGTGATTGACTTGTGGCCAATGAAATATAAGCATAAATATTCTATACAACTTCTTACTACTATTTTTTTTATAGAAAAGGCGTGCACCCTTTTCCTTCCTCCTTGCATTTGATTGTTTTATTCAGATGTGATAGTTGGCAACTTAGAAGTCATTCCAGTGGGAGAACCCCTGGAGTTGATAAATTAAGAATATATTTCTAGGGGCAACCATTGGCACAGTGGTTAAAGATGCCACGTGGGATGCCTGCATCCATATTGGAGTACCTGGATTCAAGTCCTAGCTCTGCTTCCAATTCAAGCTTTCTGCTGGTGCACACTCTGAGAGACAGCAGATGTTGGCTCAAGCACTTGGGTCCCTCCGCCTATGGAAGACACCTGAACTGAGTTTACGGCTCCTCACTTTGGCCTACTCCAGCCCCAGCTGTTGCAGTCATTTGGGGCATGAACCAGCTAATGAAAGGTCTCTGTCTCTCTGCCTTTTAAATAAATAAAAATAAGTAAATGCAATAGTTTTTAAAAAAGAAAGAAAAATATATTTCTTGAAAGTAATTAGTGTCTTCAGGTAAACCTAGCCCATACAAGAATTATACTCATTAACAGTCTGGTAAACAAAGAATTTGAGAGTTCTATTCTGTTGAGCAGTGATGGGATTCTGTTTTACCTGACAGAGGTGTGGAAATCAAGGTTCTTTACTATAATGTTTCTAATTGCACCAATGGAAAAAAAACTTGTAAGTTCCTAAATTCTGAAGCAAACCAAACTTTTTTTTATGCCGCATTACGAGAGCAGGTGATTCTTAGCTGTCATATGACCTCAAGATCTTTTAATGTGTCCAGGAAGCTGAAGAAAGGCTCATTTGTAAGCTTTTAATGCAAGTTTTAAGATAGACCCATCGTTCCAAAGCGTTACTTAACTTTTTACCTGGGGCGTTGATTTCAGGCCCTCCCCTCCTCATTAATTCTTCCCAGGTAATTGGTAAATTAAGTCCATTTTTTATATTGAAGGAGTATTTTGTCATGGGCTATGATTTTCAAAGAGTAATCATAACCAAGGAACAAGTGTTAATGTGTTTTGGCTTAAGGCTCATACTAATTTCAAGACTTTTGTTCATCAAATCTTATCAACATCAAAAGCTTGAAGAAATCAATTCACTATTTATTAGTATGTTTCCTGTCTTTTAAAGTCTAGAAGAAAATAGGGGAAAGGATTTGATTTTAGATTTTTTGTTGTTAATCAAAATACTCATCTTGCTACTTGTGAAATTAAAATACTGTGTTATAGAAAATAAGTACCATCTGGGCTGTGTGTTTTTCTACTTCCTCTAAAGAACACTATGTAAAGGAGAATATGCAAAGTAACAAGGCATGCTCATTTTGCCATATTTATCAGAGAGCTATGTAGTAAAATACGAGTATTACTTAAAAGTTAGACATAAATCAAATTTAGCTTATAATGTAAATGTCCCAGGAAGCCAACCGTTTAAAAGAATTCTAAGCAGGTTACTTTGTGCCACAGAGAATCTTAATTTATTATTTTGACAAATTCTGTTTTCATGATGTGAATTTGTCACTCATTTCAGTGCTGACCATGTTTTGTTTTTAATCCACTGTCAACACTTGGGCAATCTGATAATGAAAAGTGTTGCCCCACTGACCATCAGTGTTATTGCCCTGTTCTGACTGCTCACCAAACTTTATTCTCCCCACATAACCCTCACACTGCTTCTCCTGCATACATGCTGTTGCTTATTACTCAGTGGAGTAATGTGACTTTCCCAGATAAGTGAGACTGTGCGTATGCCAGTACAACATGTCCCTACTTGAAACTAGAAACTTACCAAAGAGAAAGGCACACACTGTACATAGTCTTAGAGTGATTAGCAAGTGCGTTTATATCCTTTGGACTCAGTTTCCTAATCAAGGATGTGAGTCATCACAAAAGAAGATCATGAAGTCTTTGTTATAGAATGATAATGTTTTTATCTTTTATCAAACTATGTGTGATATGGCTGTCTTCTTTCTGATACTCTCTTTAGGCTGTGTAATACTATGACCAAATCATCCATTCCTTATCTAAGATATGTCACCAATATGAACAGGTTGCTTAATGTTTCTGAATCTCAGATTCTTTATCTGGACCTTCCTCTTAGGCTATTGGAAAAGATTTGTTATAACATAGGTAATATATCTACCTTAATCCACCGTATGGATATTTAAGAAGTGGTAACTGTCATTGACAAAATATTTATAAAAATATACAATAGAGCAGGATTCCTATGGATATACACACAAATTGGACTATTTCACAAATAATCTTTCCTTCATTGCAAATAGGAGAAAAAAAAGAAAGAATTTACAGCACATATGAAATCATGTTTTTGGAATAGCTAACATCAACTACAATCACCCAGTAAAATGACTCAGTATAGCCTATATATTTAATAGGTACTATGTGAGATAATTCTGTAATTTTTGTCTACTTAAATCTTTCTAAATAACTTACTCATTCTAGAATATATTTCTAGACTTATGCAAACTTCACAAAGATTAAGTTTAAGTGTTTTCAATTCTATAAAAACAAAACCAGTATCTGATTATCAGGACCACTAAAGACCATTTCAGATAGAATTTTTTAGGTTGTTGCAAATATTAAATCTCTAGAGTTGTAACAGGTGGTAGTAAGGGACATTGAGCTCCACATGATTTTGTTTCATTGGGTAGAAAGTTTTATATCTGAGTAGAAAGTTTTGCTATAGGGGCCAGTTGTCTAGTAGAAGGAGCACTGCGTTGGGGGGCACTGTGGCACAGTAAGTTAATTCTCAGCCTGCGAAACCAGCATCCCATATGGGCGCCAGTTCTAGTCCTGGCAGCTCCTCGTCCAATCCAGCTCTATTCTAAGGCCTGGGAAAGTAGTAGAAGATGGCTCAAGGCTTGGGCCCCTGCACCCATATAGGAGACCTAGAAGAAGCTCCTGGCTCCTGACTTTGGATTGGTGCGGCTCGGACCATTGCAGCCATTTGGGGAATGAACCAGTGGATGGAAGACTTTTCTCTCTGTCTCTCCCTCTCACTGTCTGTAACTCTACCTCTCAAATAAATAAGTAAAAATATTTTTTTAAAAAAGAGCACTGCTTTTGGAGCAGTTACAGAAATTCTCATCTAATTATTAAACAGACCTGACCCTGCTTAGCTTATGAGATCAGAAAAGGCGTCTTTGGAGTGGTGAGACTGGGTGAATAGTGTATAGGAACTCTAGGAGTTGTAACTCTTCTGTAAATTAATTTTTTAAGATGTATTTATTCACTTGAAAGGAGGAGCCTCACAGAGAGAAGGAGAAGCAGAGAGAAAAAGATCTTCCATCGCTGGTTTACTCCCCAAATGACTGCAACAGCTGGATCTGGGACAGTCTGAAGACAGTAGTAGCTAAGAGCTTCTTCCAGGTCTCCCATGTGGGTGCAAAGGCCCAAGGACTTGGGCCATTTTCTGCTGCTTTCCCAGGCATATTTGCAGGGAGCTGGATCAGAAGTAGAGCAGCCAAGTCTCATATAGGGATTGCCCATAAGGGATGCTGGTACTGCAGGCGACAGCTTAACCCACTAAGCCACAGCGCCGGCCTCGATCTAAAATTATTTTAAAATAAAAAGTTAAAAAAAAAATCAGAGTGAGTCAGTGAGCTTCAATTTCTACATCTATGGAAGAGAAATGCCGTGATAGCTGATCTTCCTACCTCACACAGTTGTTGAGGGTAGACATGTAAGGTGATATAAAACTCAAAGATGTTACTGTTCTAGACTCTGATTCCTCCTCAACTTCACCCATTTTACTGCTTCTGCTCTTCCCTTCTTCTTGCCCCAGTGTTGTCCTTTGCTTCTTTAGAGCTTTTGTGGCTTATTTAAGGTAAAAACACTACCTCACATGGCCAAGTTGCTAGAACAATTGTCCTTTCTTCATCTGTCATTGTAATCCCTTCCACACCCTCTGTGGCATGCCTTCTTTAAGCCTTCTTACTTAAGAACTGGGCCTAATGGCCACTGACATTTAATCAAATAACAGTTTAATACATTGACTTATGAGTAAAGGCTGAATAAAATTTGGGCACTGACATCTAAGTGGATGAGAATGTCATCATCAAATATCTTAACAGAACCATTTTGTTAAATAACCATAATTAGAGGTTTTACAAGGATGATTCCAGGGGATTTTAGTCTTCTGTATTCTTTGAAACCCAAGAGGCAGCCATGTGTTCAAGCTGCTTGAAATACTTATACTGACTCTGACAATACCTAGGGCTTCTTCATGAAGTAACTCCCTCCAGGATTCTACCATTCAAAAATTTTATACCCACAGTTATTTTTAAAATGACTTTGAGCTTTTAAAATTAGTTATGTAGACTTTTAAGATGAGTATGAAAATAAACATTGATTTTCAGACTGTGTTAAGATATTTCTACTTTCTCCTGTTGAAGATTTCGGGGTTTTTATTTATTACATGTGGAACAAAACCAGTTTAGACTGTTACAATTATTGCTGTATTCTCATCGTAGTCATATTGGTAAAGACTATCATTTTCTGTCTTTTTTTATTTGTTTGTTTCCAGTGACTAAATCTGGGCGTATGCAGGAAATAATTTCCTTCTTTTTGTGTTGTGCTGACTCCTGCTTCCAGCTAGATCAGGCTTTGTGGCAATTTCTATTGATGAACCAGCTCACTTCTGACTCATGGAAACAGCCCAGCCAGTTATGAGAAAAGAAACTTTAGCTTTAAATGATGAAGAGCATTCTTTTTTAGGGGAATAAACAATTTAAATTGCTTGTTTTGGTTTTTTTAATTTTTAAAAAAGATTTTATTTATTTGAGAAGTAGATTTACAGCAGAGAGAGGGAGAGATAGAGAGGAAGGTCTTCCATCCTCTGGTTCACTCCCCAAGTGGCCACAATGGCTGGAGCTGAGCCGATCCAAAAGATCTGGCTAAAAGGTCCATGAGAGTCTCACAGGCATGGAAAGCCATGACATGGTGGCAAAAAACAATCTAAATGAAAGATCCTGGTGAACAAGACCCCAGCAGAAGGAACAGGCCATCAAGGAGGGAGGCGCCTTTCTCTGAAGGGAGGAAGGAACCCCCACTGTGATATGGCCTTGACTAAACAAGTTCAGAGTTGGTGAACTCAAGGGGCTTCCATAGCCTAGACAGCTCATATCAAGAGTCTCGGGTGATTGCTGACGTCATAAATAAGAGTGCCAATTGTTAAATCAACAACGGGAGTCACTGGGTACATGCTCCCCACGTAGGAGCTCTGTCCTTAATGTGTTTTACTATGAAACTTAAAGACAACACTACTAGTCGAACAATACCCTATACCTTGTGCGGTTGAGTGAGTGCAGCCTGTTGAAATCCTTGCTTAGTGTATACTAAGTTGATCTTCTATATGTGAAGGTAATTGAAAATGAAACTCGATGAAGGGCGGGATGGGAGAGGGAGTGAGAGAGGGGAGGGCCGTGGGAGGGAGGAAGGCTGGGGGGTGGGGGAGAAGCCACAACAATACAAAAGTTGCACTTTGTAAATTCACATTTATTAAATTAAAAAAAAACTGGAAAAGAAAAAAAATCATATTATAAATAGCTTTCCAATCTCAACATTATTTTAGATCCAAGTAATGTGCTAATTCATAATAAATAAAATCTGTGTCCTCCAGAAAAAAAAAAAATAGGATCCAAGAGCTTCTTCTGGTTCTCCGACGTGGATGCAGGGGCCCAAGGACCTGAGCTGACCTCCTCTGCTTTCCCAGGCCATTAGTAGGGAGCTGAATTGAAAGTGGAGCAGCCAGGACTAGAACCTGTGCCCTATATGGGATGCCAGCACTACAGGCCAGGGCTTTAAACTGCAGCGCCACAGTGCTGGCCCCTGTTTTGTTCCTAATCTTAACTCAGACACTATCAAGTTGTAAAAGGCAATTTTTCTTTACAGTGTATTCCCTTCCAAGTATATCCTTGCCTGCTGACTTTGCTTCTTCATAGCATCATAATGTAGTAGAGTTCATTATTCATGTTTCCATAGTTTGAGTTTTTAAAGGGTGTGTGATTCACAAATACAGTTGGTCATATTTTTGATATCCCCATTTTTCCAAGTTTATTTTCCCTCAGTTGAAAATCCCTAAGTGAATAATTCGACCGTTTTATTAAGATACCTTCTGAGTTGGAATACTTAAGGTTTACTATATCTTTTTATCAACTGAGATTGTGGAGCTATCAGTGTAAGTTGTAGCTAGTAAAAGCTATTAAACTGTCTTAATATATCATTGACCTGTTGTCCCTCTATTCTGTAGCCAGAAAGGCAGCAGTAGTGTAAGCTTCAGAGAGGGGGAAGATTCTGATCAGAGGGGAGGGGGGCCGTATTGTATTGTATTGTATTATACTGTATTGTACTGTATTGTACTGTACCTTACCCTCCCGTACCAGAAGGGTTCCTTGTAGCACCATTTGTTCTGGTCTCCCTTTTAGGAGCTCTTTCCTAAGCACTCTACAGATAGGCCTGTCCTTTCGCAACAGACCATGATGTCAGACCAAAGAGGGTTTTGATAGCAACGACACAACATGGTTCATACTTTAAAAGATCACTCTGGCTGCTCAGTGGGGATTAGTTGTTCTTTCAGTACTGTGGTCATCCTGTGAATCTCCCATGTGAAACGGCTTCTGCTTTGAAACTAGAGGCACATTGCTTGTTTCCTGAAGGGCAGGCAGCATATGATAATGAAGTAGTTTTCAAAGTGTGTTCTGTAGTTGTTGGTGTTTCTTTAAGATGTAGGTTGCAGATAAGGAATTGGTGGGTTCAAGTCTCCTTCCTTTCCCCTCCCTCTAACAGAGCAGCCCTGAAGTTATGAGGGTTCCACAAAATCTCTTAAATTACTCACACACCGGGGCCGGCGCCGTGGCCACTTGGTTAATCCTCCGCCTGCGGCGCCGGTACACCGGGTTCTAGTCCCGTTCAGGGCGCCAGATTCTGTCTCAGTTGCTCCTCTTCCAGTCCAGCTCTCTGCTATGGCCTGGGAGTGCAGTGGAGGATGGCCTGGGTCCTTGGGCCCTGCACCCACATGGGAGACCAGGAGAACCACCTGGCTCCTGGCTTTGGATCAGCACGGTGCGCCGGCCGCACTGGCCACTGGGGGGTGAACCAACAGAAAGGAAGACCTTTCTCTCTCTCTCTCTCACTGTCCACTCTGCCTGTCAAAAAAAAAATATATATATATATATATATATGCTCAGCACCCTACAGTACACAGGACTGCTCCCACATCAAAGAAGTATTCAGCCTAAAATGTCATTATCGCCCTGGTTGAGAAACCCTGCCTTAGAACAATCAATGTTTATAAGTATATATATGAATGGATATACATATATATCTAAATTTATAATGTATGTAAATATTTAAAGTAACATATATGGAGAACCATATATGGATTCATTCCACTTATATTTATGAAGTACCTACTATGTGTCAAGCTCTCTAGAAGTTTTTGGAATTTAACAGTGAGATATAGCAGACACAAAGGCCCTGGGGTGTTTAAATGAATTCATCTCAGGTGGCAGTGTGTTTGGCATCTCCAGCAAACGATAAGACAGGCCAGTGTGGTTGAAGTGGAGTAAATGAGAAGAGTGACAATCACAAGCCGATGAAATAAGCCATAGAAGCTGCTCTGAGGACTATGGCTTTTATTCCTGTGTCACGAGAAACCATGGAAAGGTTTTGAACATAACTAGTATCATCTGATTTTCAACTTTTGGAAGATCACTTTAGCTGTGGTGTGGTAAATAAACAGGCAGGACGAGGTGGTGGAAGGGGAGAAAGCATGGAAGCAAGAAGACCTGTTAGGGAATCAGGAAAGGGATTTAATGATGGTGGCTTCGACCAGAGCAGTAGCAGTAAGGGTAGAAGGTAAGAAAAGTGGTTTCTTTTAGATTTATATTAAAGGTAGTGCTGAGGGACTCGCTTAGAGGGAATTAATTGATGAATTACTATATGACAATTTTATTTTCACCCATAAAAATATTGTTACTGAGAGACACTCAGGCATGTCAGATGGTTCCAACAGATGGAGATCCCAAACAGGGCTCCCTGGTCTTGTACAGAGTGCATATATCCATCCCGAGGAAGACGCCATGAGCTCTGCTGCGTGACAGGCTCTCTCTGCTCAGGATTTGACCTTTAAGGCACCAGACTTTCAACTGTGAGAGTAAAGCAGGGATCTGTTGTGTGCACGTTTGGTTGTTTATGAATTTGATCTTGGCTAAGCCCAGACAGAAAAATCGACATTCTGATTCAAAGTATTCAAAGTATGAACTAGATGTTGTACAATTCTGACTCTGTTTGAGGGCACTTCAGACAGCTCATGGAGGGATGGGCATTGGCCTAGTCATTAAAATGCCTGTTAAGACATCCCACATCGTAGTCCCTGGGTTCAGTTTTCATCTCTGACTGCTGACTTGAGCTTCCTGCTATTGTGGATCCTGGGAGGCGGAGGCAAGGGGTTGAGTAATTGGGTTCCTGCCACCCTGGTGGAAGACCTGGACTGAGTGTATGCAGCCTAGCTGGGTCCTCGGCTCTTGTGAGCAGTTAGGGAGTAACCAGCAGATAGGAAGTCATTCTTTCTCTCTCTCCCTTTTTCCCTCCCACTCCTGCATCTGCCTCTCAAATATTTTTTTTTTTAATTTTGAAATCCATCAAGTTTTTTCGTAGTACACTTTTTCTGTGAACCTTTTGAAGACTCCTTGTAGGCATGGATTTCAAAAATTTTTGCACCATGGCCGGCGCCGTGGCTCAATAAGCTAATCCTCCACCTTGCAGCGCCGGCACACTGGGTTCTAGTCCCGGTCGGGGCTCCAGATTCTGTCCCGGTTGCCCCTCTTCTAGGCCAGCACACTAGGCTAATCCTCTGCCTTGCGGCGCCGGCACACAGGGTTCTAGTCCCCGCCGGCACACCGGGTTCTAGTCCCGGTCAGGGCGCCAGATTCTGTCCTGGTTGCTCCTCTTCCAGTCCAGCTCTCTGCTGTGGCCCGGGAGTGCAGTGGAGGATGGCCCAAGTGCTTGGGCCCTGCACCCCATGGGAGACCAGGAGAAGCACCTGGCTCCTGCCTTTGGATCAGTGCAGCATGCCGGCCGCAGCACGCTGCCCGTGGCAGCCATTGGAGGGTGAACCAAAGGAAGACCTTTCTTTCTTTCTCTCTCTCTCTCTCTCTCTCTCTCTCTCACTGTCCACTCTGCCTGTCAAAAACTTAAAAAAAAAAAAATTGCACCAAAGTAACCTTATCATTTACTTCCATTTTTTTTTCTTTTTTTTTTTTTTTGGTATTTTTTAAATTTATTTATTTGAAAGTCAGAGTTACACAGAGAGAGGAGAAGCGGGGAGGGGTGGGGGGGGTGGGTCTTTTATCCGTTGGTTCACTCCCCAATTGGCTGCAATAGCTGGAGCTGCACCGATCCAAAGCCAGGAGCCAGGAGCTTCCTCTGGGTCTCCCATGTGGGTGCAGGGGCCCAAGGACTTGGGCCATCTTCCACTGCTTTCCCAGGCTATAGCAGAGAGCTGGATTGGAAGTGGAGCAGCTAGGTCTTGAACCGGCACTCATAAGGGATGCCAGCACTGCAGGCCAGGGTGTTAACCTACTGCACCACAGCGCCGGCCCCACTTCCATTTTTTTTTTTCCACAAAGTTTTTGAAATCCTGTCATTACATATTTTCTATGCAGGTTCTAAAGTTTCACCTGATATGACCAAAATATTTAACTGTATCCCCATATGTTTGCTGTACTTTATATAAAGCCATGTTGGCTCATCTGGACATTGCCTAAGCCCCTGAGAATTTTTAAAATACCTAAAGACTTAGAAATATTAACCCAGTGTGTTCCCTTTGTGATATACAGCCAAATAAAAACCATACACACACACACACACACACACACACACAGGTTACAGCATCTTCATTCAGGAAAAAAGAGGAGTCAATCTATGACTTTAAAGAACTGAACATAGATTTTTATATTATTTGCCAACTTTGTTATTCTAGCACATGTTTACAACTCTAAGAAAACACTAGTAAAAATTAGTAGTAACACTAAACATGTTGATTTACAACTAAACGTGGAATTAGATTGTGTGGTACTGGTTTATTAACAAAATAATGCTTAGCACACATTTTTATCCCAGGGAAAGATATGTTTTATTATGTATAATTTTTCTCCACTGCTAGCTCAATAAATTCAGATGAAAAAGATTTAAACTGATATTAAAGCATTTTTAACTATATTACAACTATATTTTTATTATATAATCAATTCATGCCCATTTTTGATAGCTTGAAATATACAGAAAATGCAGAACTCCCATATTCATATCAGTTAGTATTTTTAGATTTTGTAGGGAATAGATAAAAAAGGAATGCAATATTTTGAAGCAACCCCAAGATGAACTAATGTCACAAATAGCCTTTTGTGTGTTGCTCAGTCACTGATGCTTTGTACATACTGAGAATTACTCATTTATTTTCAGCATACAATTCCTTTTAAATTCCTAAATGTGCCAGAGTCTATAGCTATTTCTTTTGGAACCTGGTATGACTGGTGTAATATAGTCTTAATACCTTTGACACATAAACTTAGTATGAAAGTTAGTCTAGAGGAACAAACTAGTATCAGTGAAAAACCTTTTTATTTCATCTTATTTTTAGGCTATGATACAGAAAAGGTTCTGCATTTCTATTCAGTTCTATAATTCAGTGAAAATTCAAGGTGAAGCATAAGTGAACCTTTGATTTCAGTACCATCATTTGGAATTCTGAGTTGTTTCCCTAAATATTGTGATAACATTCTCCCTTGTGTGTACCTTTTTTTTCTTTCTTTTTTTTGGCTTCTAACATATATTCAGGCCTCTACTGTTTCTCTGTGATTTTCTGTCTCCAAGTTAATTGCTTTGATTATTTTTGTGTGTGGACATTTAATGACTTCCTGTAAGTCAAGTAAAATTAGCTCAAGAGGAAAGATCTCCTTCCTTGGAAAGATCTTTCTTTTTCCTGATTGTAATTCACTGTTTAAAAACGGTTAAAACATTACTGAAATGTGTGATTACCAATGTAGAAGTTCTCTATAATCTTGCCCTCAGAGATAAATATTAAAAAAAAATAATAATGTATATGCTTCTAGACTTTCCCCTTGGGATTACAGGTGCACACCTGTGTGTAGGTGTGTGCGGCATTAGGGTACATACATTCTCTTTGCAGTTTGATTATTTTCATTAATCATACATTGTAATATCTGTAATCTTTAGGGAGAGACAAAAATGGCACACTTAGAAAAGTGCAGGGGGAGTTAGAATACTACTATCTGGAAAAACAGATATTTTCAGAAGGCAGATATCAATGTAAATTGGGGTCTGGTGGGGGGGGGGACTTGCTGGAAGAAGTGGTACTTAGGATGGGCCTTGAGGAAAGGGAATGATTTAAATTACTGTGGAGGGTGGGGGAAGGGATGGGCAGCATTGTAATGAGAGCGGGAAATGGGCAGCACAGCAAGGCAAGGGTGACCCAGCTCAGCAAAGAGTATATGATATTTAATGGAGTATAATGTGTGCTGAGGGAGAATGGTGTGTTTGAAAGACAGGATGTGGGGCTTGAATTTGTTGCCATGATCCACTGAGTTTAAGTTTATGAGCCAAAGAAAGACAGTGGTATGGGGATGAAGGAGGGCCTACTGTGGATAGGTCTTCCTGTGTGCCAAGGCCTTTCTTTATTTTTTATTTTAAGCAGTTGTTCCAAGGATAGGTTGACAGAGGAAAGGAACTAACCAGGAACCATTTGCAGTACTCCAGGCCCAAAATGATGAATTGTGCAGTAGAGTGGAAAAGAAGGGGAATTTGACCATGTGTTTGGAGGGAGGCTCACTTGAGTTTTGGAAAAGGGAGTTGACTAAATTACAGACTGACCAGGCAAGGAGAGCAAGCACTCTGTGCAGCTCCCCAGGTTAACTGAGGCTTTCTGAACCTCTCCTTCCCTGCCTGCAGTGAGCTGGGGAAGTGTCTCCAGCAGCCTGAGGAATTTACTCATTTGTGAATCTGTTTGCAAATGGACCACCACCTCATGCGTACATAAAAACATATTCTTATGTTGTCACACTGCTGAATGCTGCTGCCAGCCTCTCCATTGGAAGCTGTCAAATTCAGCCAGCAGTTCCTCTCAACAGGAGGTAGTCCGATGATTATCATTGGCATTTTGCCTTTTCCATGCAGAAGGGACTTTGCATTTGAACTATGGGAGTAATCAAAATAAGATTTAAAAAACTTTTTTTTTTCAGTTAGAAGTGAGAGCAGATATACTTTCATCTTGGTTTGAAAGTTATGTCTGTGATTCAGCATTGCTGTAGAAAGATAAATATCATGTGTGCTGAGAAGCTGCCAGGAGATACGCCATCACATAGCTCCTGTAACCTTTAAATACGCTCCAGTGAAAGCATGCGGGGAATTTAAATGGAACTGCATGCTGCATGAGGACTCCAGCCTTACCTCTCCCAGTGCTGCAGGGAGGGCCAGATAGTGAGTGTCCTTGCTGAACCTGTTTTTCAAAGAAAAACACAAAAGCAACTTCATGTTCATTGCAGTCAAAGTTTTTCACTAAAAATTTAAATTAAAAAGTATGCACTGAGACTGTTGTGTTGAGAAAAATGAACAAACACCTGATCCTAGGCACTGCAAATGCAGGAGTATTTGCTTTCCTGCTTTCATTTAGGTAGGATCCAGAAAATAAATTCATCTGGCATAGTTGTCTGCCTTCTAAGTTTGTTCAACAACAACCAGAAAAAGCTGTTAACGTTTTGGCAGTGAGATGAGTGACTGGCAGCATAACTATCTTTTGCCTTTTTAAAAAGCTATTGCAGTTAAACTGAAAATATTGTCGCATGTCTGAAAATTCTAGGAATAATTCTTTCAAAAGTAATTTTTCCACGTATGCTCCTATGTTGTAATACTTTGCCATATTGTAATAACACTAGTGAGGTTTAATTTCAAAAGCCTCTAAATATGTTGTCTGTTTTTATGAATGTTCAAAAATACTGCCATTGACACTTAAACCAGGGCCTGGGAAGAGTTGACAGATTACTCAGAAGATGAGCTGGACCTGCAGATCCGAGAACATGGCTGATACAAAGGTGACCTGACAGTTATGTGGCAGTCTCTGATCAAGAGAGAATTGTGTAATTCGAGAATGTCCAGTATGACTAAAGGCAGTGATAAACCAGCTGTGATTATTCAGTCATTTGTATTCCCAAGATCTGCATTTTCAGTCTTCTAACTGTGGTCTCTTTCATTCCAGTTTTATAACCATATCGAATGGTCAGATGAATTTTCTAACTCCCTTTTCAAGTGCCTCTTTTAAAATTAGTTTGTGTTGTAATACTTGGTTCAGAAGAAGCTAAAACCTAGAGGGAGTACCACATTCATTAACATTAATGTCATGCATATTAACAATTCAGAAATGTGTACACCTGAGAGTAGGTACTTAGGCCTCAAGTTTTACTTCTAGCTTTGCCTCTTTGTAAATATATACTTTTTGAAGTTTTTTTTTTTTATTATTTTAAACTTCTCTAAATCACTCAGTTGTAAAACTGAGCTGTTAAAACTTTATCTTAAGGGCCAGCCTTGTGGCATAACAGGTTAAGCTGACACCTGCAATGTGAGCGTCTCATGTGGTGCCAGTTCGAGTCCTGGCTACTCCACTTCCGATCCAGCTCCCTGCTAATGTGTCTGGGAAAGCAGCAGAAGATGGCCCAAGTACTTGGGCCTCTGCCACCCACGTGGGAAAACCGGATGAAACTCTTGGCTCCTATCTTGGGCCTGGTCATTGCAACCATTTGGGGAGTGAACCAGCAGATGGAGGATTTCTCTCTGTCTCTTCCTCTCTCTCTCTAACTCTGCCTTTCAAATAAATCAATAAATCTTAAAAAAAAAAAAAAACACTTTATCTTAAATGTTATTGTGCTATTCTGTGTGAAGGGTAAGCATCACTATTCTGCTCATCTTGTTTTTACTAGGCTTATGATATTTTTCCCTTTATATTTCTTGCCAGAGAGATTTCTTAAAGTTCTAGGGATAGGAAGGGACTCCAGTGGACACTTAACTATACACTGGAATCTGAGCGATGATCTGAGTAGAGGCAGAAGGGAAGGTACAATGAAGGTACAACAGAAAATAATGTAATATTTGAGCATTGCCGTGATTATGAGCCTTTGACTTAAAAACTGCCTACCCTCTCTGGAATTCATACAGTTTGAATACAAGTCTTACAGGTCCTGTTCTTAGGTCAAACAATAAGGATTTAAATGCATTTCTTTTGCCTCAACTCATCCAGCTGTCATTCCATTCATTTGGCTAGCCAGCAGATGCATACTGGGGTTCAAATAAATCCAAGGAAAGCATTGGCTTAACACAGATTAACAAAACAAGGCACAGTTCTTATGTTTAAAAAACATGTGGCCCATGAACTTTAGATATTCACTGTCTTTCTCAGTGTTTAAGATGATAGTGTAAGGACAGGAGGTAACATAATAATCAGATGGTTAGTGAATTGCAGCATCATACAGCCAAAATTTGTCCTGTTCTCTTAATTATTTGAAAGAATTCATGGGGAATAGAAAGGAGTAAACAAAAATTTGATGATAAGCATTATCTGCATCCTCTTTATCATCCTTAGATCTAGCTCTGCTTTTGTGAACTCCCTCAATCATCATAGGATACTTGGCTGTGTCATGTAACATTCAAGCATATCAGTATTAGCAAAAGTGCTTGCCAACTTTTTTCATTATGGCACATATAGAAAATGATAATATTTTTGTGACACACCAGGGTAAATAGATAAGCAGCTAACTTGTCGCCAGATACGAGCCTAGGGATCGGGCCGCCTCAGCCTTACCTGCATGTAGGCGGTTGAGGGGACTCCGTATCTCTGCAGACCTATTTGCAGCACACCTGTGCACTGTTAGCTGCATTGCAATCTGTAGGCGCTGCACTCATCACCCCAGGTGGTGCTTTCCTTGATGACTCAGCCGCTCGCTTATTTCTTCACAAGAACAATTTGGACATGTTAATTGTAGTGGCTACATGGTATGTTTTAAGAAGGCCATGTATGCAATCTGGAAAATCTCAAAGGAAAACATTGGAGTAAAAAATTACTATAGGTTTGAGACAGTTTTTCTAATGCAAATAAACTGGCTCAGGTGTTGGGAGCTCTGGGCTTCTTTTTCAGTTTAATCACCTTTGGCAAATCACTTCATTTTGAAGCTGAATTTCCTTATCTTTAAAATGAAGGAGCTTAACTAAGATAAACTTTAAGTTGCCCCTACCTCTAATATGTCAGGGTTTGTAGCTGCTTTGCATTGAGTGTTTCCTGTCAGGCACTGTGTCTGCGGCTTCCCATACGTGCTCTGTAGCCTGCTTCATGGGGCTCCTCTGCTCAAAGGTTTCTGCTTAGATGCTAGAGGAATTGAAACAGGCCAAAGCTGCTTAGTGAAGACAAGCGAACAGGCACTGGGAAGTGTGTCTGAAAGGAGTGAAGCTAACTGTAATAATTTCAAGTCCTTCAGACGTTTATGATATATGGAAAGGGATGCTGCAGGTCAGAATCTTCCAACCAGTTAAACACTTCACTGAAAGCTGGCAACCTGGTAACCCGAACCTCCTAGGGTAAGTTTTCCTAACTTTCGTTTCTGGAAACACTTATTGTAGATACTTCAATTATCTACGCAAACTGACAGAAGCCACACTTTGTCTAACTTGGTGGAAGAAAAGTTTGTGTTAAGAATCCCTCAGTAGGGCCAGTGCTGCGGCATAGAGGGTTAAACCGTGGTCTCTAAGGGCCGGTATCCCATATGGGTGCCAGTTTGAGTCCTGGCTGCTCCACTTCTGATGCAGCTCTCTGCTATGGCCTGGGAAAGCTGTAGAGGATGGCCCAAGTGCTTAGGCCCCTGCATGGGAGGCCCAGAGGAAGCTCCTGGCTCCTGGCTTCGGATTGGATAGGATCAGCTCCATTTGTTGTGCCTGTTTGGGCAGTGAACCAGCAGATGGAAGACCTCTCTCTCTCTCTCTCTCTCTCTCTCTCTCTCTCTGTAACTCTGCCTTTCAAAGAAATAAATAAACTTTTAAGAAAAAAGAATCCCTTAGGGGCTTTTTGTCATTTTCCATAGTTCATCTAATTTCTTTATGTCTAGCCATGTGTTGGGTAGATGAGGCTACCCAGCCAGAGTGTAGCAGAGAAGATAAGTAGGAACACATCGAGAACTGGTTGTATTATGGTAATAGTTGTTTGCCCTGTAGAATAAAATGGTAGCGTTTGCTCATTGAACACATGTTTATTGCTCATTATCATGTGCCAGATATCTTTCTAGGAGCTAAAAATTCAAACCTGAGAGGTCCCTGCTATAGTCAGATACAAACAAACATATGCATTTGTGTGTGTGTGTGTGTGTGTGTGTGAATCAGTATACACAGGATGGTACTTCGGGATGTTCATGAACGCTTCAGAATATCCTCATACAGAGGTACATATGAATGATACAGTGTTAGCAGTCGAGAGTTTTTTTTTGAAATAAACACATTGATAACTTGTCGCTCCCCGTCTTCGTGGAGGAACGACACAGGACCCTGCGTTGTTCTTTCGTCTGCTCGGCCCTCCCCGGGTTTGCTGCTGGTTCTTCCCGGGTTGGCTACTGTCCCTTCACCTCCGTGGAAGGGCGGTTCCCCCTGCCACTTTCCCCACTTCCGCGGGGGAGCGGCACACCGCTGGCCGGCTCTCTCGGGGGCTGCTCAGGTGTTCCTTCAGATAGATGTTCCTGGTGCATGTTGTCTCTCTCCTCCTTTATAGTCCTCTTCCACCAATCCCAACTCTGCTACCCACACGCCGAGTACGCTGCTCTCCTCCAATCAGGAGCAGGTCCCACAGTTTATTGGTTGAACTGGAGGCAGCTGTGTAGAAGCTGTTTCTCCTCTCCCAGCGCCATATTGTGGGAAAGCAGATGCATAGAATAAGTCTTAATTCCAGTAACTTAGTCTAGTCCGAGTTGCTCCCAGTTGCTCCCCACAATAACTTTTGTATGATGTTCAAAATACATAATAAATTCTCCCTTATTTTACATTAGCAAACATTTATTGAATCATATGTCAGATAAATTAAAAAGAGGGCAAGGCTAAATTGTTCAATTTTATGTGTATGTATATGTATATACACACATGCACACACACACAGTTATAAACTACTTCCAAGTGCATAAAATGCTATGCAGTGTTTGTCAGGAAACATGATATTCCTTATACATGTACAAAAGGATACATATGCAGACACATATAAAATATTTATAATTTAATGGTATTATTACTTCATAGAATATCTACTTATATTTTTACAAGAAGGATTCTTGAACTTAGAAGGTTCATAAGCAAGAGAAATCTCAGTTTCTGTCTTTATATATGTATTTGTGGAGGGGGTGGAAAAGAATGGAAGAAGAGACAGAGGGAGGGAAACAGAAAAGGGAGAAGAAAGATAAGGAAGGCAAAATAATCAGAGATCTTGGAAAGAGCCACAGTACTTAGTAATCTCTACCCTAACGCCCACTGCCCCAGCTACCTTTCTTGGTTGAGTGCACAGTTCCATCTACTGCCATATCATTGGAACTGATCACTCACATCAACAAAAAGGAAAAAAAAAGAATAATTTCAATTTTAAAAATAAAAAAGGGCTGGCACTGTGGTGTATCGGGTAAAGCCACCACCCCCCACCCCATGCCAATGTCCCATATGGGCAACAGTTGAAGTCCCAGCTGATCTACCTCCAGTCCAGCTCCCTGCTAATGCGCTGGAAAAGTAGTAGCAGACCAACCAAGCGCTTGGGCCGTGTGCCCACATGGGAGACTCCTGATTGTCTTCAGTCTGGCCCAGCCTTTGTGGCCTTCTGGGGAGTGAACCAGCAGAAGGAAGATCTCTCTGTCTTTCCTTCTCTCTCTGTAACTTTGCCTTTCAAGTAAATAAAATCAATCTTTAAAAAAAATAATACAGAAACATCCACAAACTTTAGAACAAGAACAAGTGGTACTTATGTGCTATAACAACTGTGATAAAGATAACTTGCTAAAAATCCTTCCAAAGCAGAAAAGTTAAAATCTCTGGGAATTTTTTTAATGTCCAGAAACTCATTCCAAGAAGTACCAGCCTGTCTCTTTTCAAAAAGCTTCCCTTACCAGACAAGCGGAAGAGGTCATATACTTTCCCACCAAAGTATGGGTGAATTATAATTATCCTACCTCTTGTGGGACAGTGAAGCAGCAAACATCTGCTCTACTGAATCCAGAAACCCGCGGACGAAACTCTACCAAACTGTGAATCATACCTGGACTCAGATGAAAGGATCTGTGTTGTGTTTACCTTTTTCTTCTATTTTCTTTGCAATTTGAAATACGGATTTGTTAACTCTGGCTCTGTGTTCCAAAGGGCAATCTATGGATTTCATTCGCTGACTCCTGTTTTAGCATTGGAAAATCATAGCATTAAAGCAGATAGACAATAATAGTTAATAACAATTTTTCTGTTTGGTTAATTATCCTTTCATAATTCTGTTTTTTAAAGGATCATACAAATGAGACCATTTAGGAGTGCAGTGTCTAAGAAGTGAGGTCTTTTAGTTTCAGTAACAGAGGAACAGAAAATCATATTTTAAACTTTCTTCTTGGGAGAGACAAGCTCCAGAGCTACCGTTACAACAGTCTTATGTGTTACAGAACATATGGCAGTGCTAAATGGTTCTCCCATGGCAAGGGAAGGAAAACAGTATTTCAATTCTGAGTTTTGGTTATGAAAACATATTTAAGAACCTACTTACTTAAATGTACTTTACTTTAAGATTGTACTTTAAAACTTGTGTGTCTTTGTGTTTTTTGTCTATTAGAGAGCAGAAAGACAAACTCGAATTATGGATTCAGCTCAATATGCAGAATTCTGTGAAAGTCGGCATTTAAGTTTCTGTAAGTAAACACTTAATTTCGCTTAATTATATGTATAAGACATTGTGTGTTACAGATGTTATGAAGTATGACACATTCCCTGTTTCTTAGAAATTGGTGGATTTAATATATGCATAGTTACAACTGTTACAGAAACAACTCCTTCATTGTGGAGGAGCCCATAAAAGATTTACACACTCAAATGTTTTGCGATTAATAGTATTAAGTGGTTTTAAAGGCTGCTAGTAATACACAGAAAGCCATGTTAATTATTCATATCACTTTTAGTCATAATTTTTCTTACTGTTCTCTTTTTAATTTCTTCTCCAGTTTCTTAGGCATATTTGCTCTGGTATTGCTGATTGTACCTGGCCCATAATGGACCCTGGTAGTACAGTCATGGCATTTAAAAGCCCCAATACTAATTATACATAGCAAACCTTCCCTTTATGCCTACTCACATTACCACAGAGACATATCAATATTCTCTTCTATTTTGTCTTCCACCCCCTGCAGTGACAGGCGTTGAACAGTGGCCAAATTCATTAGTCCATGCTGTCATAGCACTAATGAGCTGGTGGTCAAACTAGTGCTCGCCCATCGCTGCACACTCTTAATAAAGGATATGAACAGTCGTGGTAGCAGGCTGGATTGTACGGCCAAACATCCCGAGAGCAGTGGCTCAGTGATGATTAATGCTCTCGGGGTAAAGGTCAAAGAGAAAGTGTGATGAGAAGTCCAGTTAAAAATATGACCAAGTAGCACATGACCCTGGTCTGAGGGATTATAGAAACAATGATGTCTTTAAATGAAAAGCTATTATGTGGTCACAATAACAACGCACTTGATTTGGAAAAAGAAAATGAGAGCTTCATTTATAGATCATAAAGTGCAAATAAATGACACATTGCAAATAGTGCCCCGTGTAAATGTCAGTAAAATATAGGAAAACATGTTTGGGAAGATTTTTTTTTCTAACTAAATATACTTTCAAATCTGACTAACAATTTGGCATCATACATCTGTGAAGCATTAAGTAAATGACACTTCAGATCCTGGCAATTTCAGCAAATGAGAGGTTTTTGTATTATAATTCTTAGGTTTAAAAATGGCATTCAAGTCTTTTATAAGTATAAATCTCCAGTTTATAAAGTAACATTTAGTACAATTGAACTATTTTTTAAAATCATATTCAAAATTTATTTCATTTAAAGGAACAGAAGTGCTATTTCACACCAAAACTAATAGTCTTAAATTCTCCTAATATGCCTTTTGTTTGAAAATCAGGTTCTTAGCGACTTCACTTTTTGTTTTCAATTCAGTAATAAAATGTAGCAGATTAAAAATTAATATTTTCCTTTTCTGTCTAAAATAATTACAGTATAAGCATTTTATTGTACTTAATTTTCCTTTCCTGGGAGAAATTTTGTCATTTACCAATATTTGTTTATGTGGTTCCCATAGGCACTTCATTATGAAACCTAATGATCATTGACAAGAAAAATAAAAAAGTGTGAAGTTAATTAGCCTTAAATGTTCAAGTGAAACCATTATGTGAATTGTTTTAAGTTTGATACAAACTGTAAACCAAGGTAATGTCAGAGAGCTGGTCATTCTAGGAACTTCAGGCCATGTTAAGGACTGTTTAAATTGTTAGTCAATTTCCAGATTGTCCTTTCTCCTGATATATTGGGAAAGAAGAGCAAAGGGTAAGGAACTTATTAATTCCATGATTCCTCTACCTTTTGATGAAAAGAAACCATAATAATTAGGGGTATCTGTGTCTTTTGCTGGAGCCAGCGATACCTAGAAGGACAATCTCTGAAGTGATCCTTCCCTTGGTGACAAGGAACAGTTAGCTCAGAGAATCTCGCTGTTGCAATAGCAGTAACTCGAATGGTTTATGGGACCTGTACACATCTTTTTGATGCATAGAATTTGGGCCTTATGTTTTAATACAGAAGTATCTTTTTTCATTCATGCATACATTTTTTAAAGATGTATTTTATTTATTTTAAAGGCTGAGTTAGAGAGAGGGAGACAGAGAGAGAGAGAAATTTTCCATCCACTGTTTCACTCCGCAAATGGCCGCACTGGCCAGGGCTGGGCCAGATGGAAGCCAGGAGCCAGGAGCTTTCTCCAGGTCTCCTACATGGGTGCAGGGACCCAAGCACTTGGGTTTTTTTTGTTGTTGTTGTTGTTTTGTTTTGTTTTGTGCTGTTTTTTTTTTTTTTTTTTTTTTTGACAGAGTGGATAGTGAGAGAGAGAGACAGAGAGAAAGGTCTTCCTTTTGCTGTTGGTTCACCCTCCAATGGCCGCCGTGGCCAGCGCTGTGGCCAGCGAACCGCGCTGATCCAGAGGCAGGAGCCAGGTGTTTTTCTTGGTCTCCCATGGGGTGCAGGGCCCAAGCACTTGGGCCATCCTCCACAGCACTCCCTGGCCACAGCAGAGAGCTGGCCTGGAAGAGGGGCAACCAGGACAGAATCTGGCGCCCCAACCGGGACTAGAACCTGGTGTGCTGGTGCTGCTAGGTGGAGGATTAGCCTATTGAGCCGTGGCACTGGCCAGCACTTTGGTCATATTCTGCTGTCCTAGCCACATTAGCAGGGAGCTGGATCAGAAGTGGAGCAGCCAGGACCCAAACCAGCACCCATATGAGACGTCACTGCAGGCAGTGGTTTAACCCAGTGTGCCACTACACTGTCCCCCTCATTCATTTCTTATAGAAATATTTTATGTTGGTAATGCCAGGCAGTATTCTGAGTGCTGGGGATACAATAGTGAAAAGCATTCTTAGCGCTTACATTCTAGTGAGGAAGCTCCCAATTCTATTGATTATATGGATATATCAGTGAATTATGTTTTTTTTTCCTCCTCCTTGGGAACTCCTTCTCCCCCTTCCCCAAAGAAACCTTTTATTTAAGGAGTACAAATTTCATAAGTACAACTTTAGGAATATAGTGATTCTTCCCCCTGTACCTTCCCTCCCATCTTTCCTCCTCCTCCTTCTCCCATTCCCAGTCCCATTCTCCATTAAGATTCATTTTCAATTACCTTTATACACAGAAGACCAACTCTATACTATGTAAAGATTTTAACAATTTGCCCACACATGCACACACACATACACACACACACACACACACACAAAAAAAAAAACAGAACAAGTTTTATAGTTAATTCTCGTAATATAACCCATTGAGGACAGAGGACATTTTGATGATATTGATTCTTCCAATCCATAAACATGGTAGATGTTTCCATTTTTTTGTATCTTCTTTTATTTCTTTCTTTAACGTTTTGTAATTCTCATCATAAAGTTCTTTGATATACTTGGTTAAATTTATTCCAAAGTGATTTGATTTTTTTTGTAGCTATTGTGAATGGGATTGATCTCAGAAGTTCTTTCCCAGTCGTGGCATTGTCTGTGTATACAAGGCTGTTGATTTTTGTGTATTGACTCTATATCCCGATACTTTACCAAACTCTTCTATGAGTTCCAGTGGTCTCTTAGTGGAGTCTTTTGGATCCACAATTTATAGAATCATGTCACCTGCAAATAGGGATAGTTTGACTTCCTCTTTCCCAATTTGTATCCCTTTGATTTATTTTTCTTGCCTAATGGCTCTGGCTAAAACTTACAGGACTGTATTGAATAGCAATGATGAGAGTGGGCATCCTTGTCTGCTACTGGATCTCAGTGGAAATGCTTCCAACTTTGCCCCATTCAATAGGACACTGGCCGTGGGTTTGTCATAAATTACCTTGATTGTGCTAAGGAATGTTCCTTCTATACCCAGTTTGTTTAGCATGTTGATCATGTAAGGTTATTGTATTTTATAAAATGCTTTCTTTGTATCTGTTGAGATAACCATATGTTTTTTGTTCTTCAGTTTATTAATGTGATGTACCATACTGATTGATTTGTGAATGATGAACCATTCCCTGCATACCGGGATAAAATCCCACTTGGTCTGGGTGAATGATCTTTCTGATGTGTTGTTGGATTCATAGGCTAGAATTTTGTTGAGGATTTTTGCATCTGTGTTAATTAGGGAAATTAATTTGTAGTTCTCTTTCTCTGTTGCATCTTTTCCGGATTTAGGAATTAAGGCGATGCTGGCTTCATAGAAAGAATTTGGAAGGATTCCCTCCCTTTCAGTTGTTTTGAATAACTTTGAGAAGAAGTGGAGTTAGTTCTTTAAAAGTTTGGTAGAATTCAGCAGTGAGGTCCTGGGCTTTTCTTTGTTGGGAGAGTCTTTATTATTGATTCAATTTCTGTCTTGGTAATGGGTTTGTTTAGGTTTTCTAAGTCTTCATGGCTCAATTTAGGTAGGTTGTATGTGTCCAAGAATCTATTCATTTATTCTAGGTTTCCCAGTTTGTTAGCACACAGCTCTTTGTAGTAATTTCTGATAATTCTTTTTATTTCTGTGGTGTCTGTTATTACATTTCCTTTTTCATCTCTAATTTTATTGATTTGGGTCCTCTCCTTTTTTTGGTTAGTCGAGCCAATGATATGTCAATTTTTTTTTTTCAAAAACAAGTTCTTCATTTTGCTGATATTTTGTATTTTTTGTTTCAATTTTGTTGATTTCTTCTCCAATTTTAATTATTTCTTTTCTCCTACTAGTTTTGGATTTGGTTTGCTGTTGTTTTTCTAGATCCTTGAGATGCACTGATAGCTCATTTATTTGGTGCCTTTCCAGTTGCTATAAACTTTCCTCTTAACACTGCTTTTGCTATATCCCATAAGTTTTGATATGTTATATTGTCATCTTCATTTGTTTCCAGAAATGTTTAGATTTCTCTTTTGATTTCTATGACCCACTGTTCATTCAAGAGCATGTTGTTCAGTCTCCATGTGCTTGCATATGTTCTATAGATTTCTGAGTTGCTGATTTCCAACTTCATTGCATTGTGGTCTGAGAAGATGCATGGTATGATTTTGATTTTTTTGAATTTGCTGAGTCTTGCTTTATGGCCTAGCAGTGGGTCAATCCTAGTGTAAGTCCCATGTACTGGTGAGCAGAATGTGTATTCTGCAACTATTGGATGAAAAGTTCTGTAGATATCTGTTAGGTCCATTTGGTCTAAAGTGTCGATTAACTCTGATGTTTCTTTGCTGATTTTCTGTCTGGTTGATCTGTCCATTGCTGAAAGTGGGGTATTGAAGTCCCCTATTACTATTGTATTTGAATCTATGTCTTCCTTTAGATCCCTTAACATTTCTTTTAAATAGCCAGGTGCCTTGTAATTAGGTGCATATACGTTTATAATATTTACATCTTCCTGTTGAATTGATCACCTAATCGTTATATAGTGCCCTTCTTTGTCCCTTTTACCAGTTTTTTTGTTAAAGTCTTTTTGGTGTGATATTAGACTGGCTACGCCAGATCTTTTTTGGTTTCTGTTAGCATGGAATATCTTTTTCCATACTTTCACTTTAAATCTGCATACATCTTTGTTGGTGAGATGTGTTTCTTAAATATTCCCAATTTTTTCTAGTTTTCTAATTTTTTGTTGTGCTTGGTCTGACTGTTTAATTTCATGTGCTTTATCTTCTAATTCAGATATTCTTTCTTCTGCTTCATCAATTATGTTGTTAGGGCTTTCCAGTGCATTTTTAATTTGTTCTATTGAATTCTTCATATCCAAGATTTCATTTTGATTTCCCTTTAAGATCTGAATTCCATGGGTGAAATTTTCTTTCATGTCATGTACAGATTTCATTATCTTGTGCTTTTGCTTCTGATTACTTCTAAGTAATTCTATGATCAATTTTTTTGAATTCCATTTCTTGCATTTCTTCCACCTCATCATCTTTACAACCTAATATTGAAGTGTTGTATTCTTTTGTGGGCATGATATTGTCTTCCTTATTCTTGTTTCTTGAATTAGTGCATTTGTTATTTGGCATTTGTAGAATAACTCATTGGTTTCTTTGTTTTTTCACTGCAGCAGTTTTTATCTTTATACCATGCCTCTGTAGATTAATGGAGTGTCTGCTTTCAGTGAATACCTAGAGGTATGTGGTGGGTATGGCCAGGAGCTCTGTTCAGTTCTCCAGGGTGAAGGGTGTGTGTGAGGTGACACACCCAGGTTTGGTGTGGTAAATCTCGTATTTTTTTTTTAATCAAAGGGGAGGTTTGTTCTTGTCTGTTGTCATAGATTCAGCTGAGCTTCTTTCCTCAAAGGAGACCAGTGCCTGGGTGCTAGCCCCAGTGGGTATATTATTCGTCTGCTCTGCCATAAGGACCACACAATGGATCTGTGATGTCCTCAGTGTAAGCTCAGGTTCCCAAGCAATGTCCCTCACCAGGAAAGCAGGGAGCCCTGAGAGCATGGAGCCTCCCACAGTGATTTCCCAAAGACCCAGTCATACCCTGAGTCCTCCCATGAAACCTCAGTGTTTTCACAGTCAGCACACAAACCCCCCAGTCACAAGCACCCAGCCCCCTGTCTGTTCTCCCCACCAGATTCAGGAGTCTCTGCTTGGTTGGTTGCTGGGCGTGGACACAAGCTGGTTCATCTGTTACATATGTCCAAAATGGTGCCTTCTGTCTATCAGCTTGTTACAGGACTCGATTGCAGAGTGGTTGCTGGGAGAGAAATGTGCTCACCCTTTGTTTTTCCTCCTCTAGTTTGGCAGGTACACTATCTCTCATGGGCCTCCAAGCTGGATTCCCTCTAGGTTCTTCCTGCAACTTTTTCACTAGTGGTTTGGGCTGCTGCAGTCTGGTCTCACTCACTCTCCAACGCTGATGTAGAGGCTCTCAGCTGCTGGTGTCCTGAGTTATGCATGTCCACACCCTCTGTGTAGGTCCACTGTGTCTCTCTAATTTGCATAGAGTTTCTTCTGCTGTTTTCTCCCTCACTCTTCCCTGAGACTGTGCTCTTTTCACTTTTTTTAAATGATCTTCTTCTAGAGTAGAATAGTAAGCTCACTCCTTTCTCCTCCATCTTAATCCAATCCCCCTGAGTGAATTCTAATAATGATTTTTCCTTACTTTAAAATGCATTGTTTAGAGCATAGTCACAAAATCGCAGTTCTTTGTTCCTAGTGATCTGTCAGAGGTTAAAGTGAATCAAGCACATTGTATTGATCTTGCCAAATTGCTGCCTGTGTACTTCAACTTCAGAGGTATTTCACAGATGTTAAACAAGTGTTTGTGAGCTATTGCAGCTTTCTAGTAAGATGGAATGTTGCTTGCCAGAGAGTATTTGGAAGACTGGTTACTTTAGGGAGGTAGCTTTAAGGGGAATTATCATAATTCTGCCACATTTGACAGTTTTGGAGATGTACTTTGATAGCAGGACTTAATGTCTTCTGTGATTTATATACAAGGAAACTCTTCTGTGTGTGGAATCCATGAAGATTCTACCTACAAGGATCAAAATGTCATGCTTTGAGTTGCTGTTACATATTTTATAGACCTGTGGGGCCAGATTAATCAAAAGAATAATCAGTGGATTTTTTAAAAGAGATTATTTTTTAGATTTGATAAAACCTTCACTAGTAATTTTTTCCATCTAAGTTTTATTAGTTAAATTAGTAATGTGTAATGAAGACTCTGCTTAGCACTGTAGCAATTTAGAGATATTTAACTGAAGATTCCATATGTGCATGTTTACATATATGCCTGGGGCTGTTAGGTACACAGAGAAGCATGAGGCCTGGTCTTCTCCCCCAAAGAACTTACAATATGGCTGACAAGGATATGTAATGATATCAGTAAATGGATACCATGGAGAAGCAGCTTTTTTGGCCTCTGTGGTCAGGATTCATATGAATGACGAATGATCAGAAACCATTCCAAGGAAGGAAAGGAGCAAGAGTGAATACACAGAGGATTACAATCAAGGCCAGGTGGTGATTTAACATGGTAGTAATGTAAAGGTAATTTTGAAAGTCAGGCTTAAGAATTTCTTTTTTAGAAATGTGTTTGTTCATTCATTCGTTTGTTTGAAAGGCAAAGCAACAGAAAGGGAAACAGAGAGAGAGAGAGAGAGAGAGAGAGAGAGGGCTTCTATCTGCTGGTTCACTCCCCCAAACAGCTACTACATCCAGGGCTGGGTCAGGCCAAAACCAGGAGCCAGGAACTCCATCTGGGTCTGGGTCTCACATGTGGGCTGCAGGGGCTCAAGTCCTTAGGCTGCCTTTTGCTGCATTCCCAGGCACGATAGCAGAAAGCTAGTTGAATCTCCAACCCACACTGTTAAGTGAGATGCCGGTGTTGCAAGAGGTGACTGAACCTGCTGTGCAACAAGGCTGGCCCCAGAATGTGTGGGCATCTTTGTAATCAGGAATATACAACCGGATTTAGATTAGACAAGATATTAGTTTATTTAATGCAAAATTCACAACTTTGAGCCTGTTCTAGTAATAGATGCATTTTGAAGAGCATTAGGAATACAGTTTATGTGTGCTACTATCACAGGTTCTGCCTCACAGGATTTTCTTTTCACAAGAGTAGATTAAGTTAAATCAAGCAGGCAACTCTTCCGCCTGTCATTGTAACATATGCTGTGGCCAGTGCTACCTTGTCGTGAAGCAGTGTGAGAAGAGTTAAACATCAGGTGGTTTCATATACTATGTCATAAAGCACAGATCTGAAATAAAGCACAAGGAATTTCTTGAGCACAGCTATTTTTGTTGTTTTGTAACTGAGGTTAAAACTTAGATTTCTTGAGACTTGAATATTAAGATGTTATTAAAAGTTAAAAAATACTGCTTTAATTTATTTGTAATATGTCTTATTTTTTAATATTTTCGGCTTGATGATAGCAATATGCAGTATTAAACATTTTAAAAACATATTCCTGAAGTTTTTTTTTTTCTTTTTTCAATGGCTAGCCAAAAAAACTTCCAAATTTCGAGACTGGTTGGACTGCAGCAGTATGGAGATAAAACCCACTATTGTCGCTATGGAAATTTTAGCATATTTAGCATATGAAACTGTGGCACAGGTAAGAATTCTAAACTGCCTATCAGGCCACATGTGTCTGATGGATCTTTAGCTCTGTCTGTGATCAATTCTTTTACCCGCTGTGCTCTACCAGGAATGAACACAGCCATGAGTTGTCTTCCATGACAGGTATATCATTTTCTAAGTAATTTAGTTCTTTGCATCCTCAGTTCTGGTGGTTGTTAGGGTAAAACAGACTATTTCTTGTAACTTTACAATAAAGGGATGCCTGCATACTTTTTTCTTGACATTGAACTCTTAAGTTCACATCTGCCTCATTTAGATGTTATTTTTGAGATTTGAAAAATACCTTTCCAGGTATATGAGATCTCCCAAGTGCTTACCAAATCTGAGTCTACAATCACTGCCCTCTAACAGAGTTTTTGAAAGTGTGGTCTGTAGACCACAGCATCAGCATTTCCTTGGTTTTTGTTTAAAATGCGAATTCCTAGACTACACCCTTAGAACAGACCTAATGAATTAGAATCTCTGGGCTTAGAGCCCAGAAATCTGTATAAAGTGCTTCCCTGGTGATTTGCAAATGAATTTTGAAAACCACCCCTCTAGAAGATCAGAAAGTATCATTTGTATTCACAGGTAAGTCACTTCCTCAGTCAGTGACAGTATAGTCTCATGCCTATAATATAGTTTTAGGCAGACAGTATTATCGGTTATTTGAGATACATGAACTTAAGGTTTGCCTTTTCAGTGATATTCGTGATTATTTCCAGCTATGTGACTCTTTTCACTGCTCTGATCTTCTAGTTAGTGGACTTGGCTCTTCTCGTGAGACAGGACATGGTGACCAAGGCAGGGGACCCCTTCAGCCATGCCATGTCTGCAGCCTTCATTCAGTATCACAACTCTGCTGAGGTAAGTAGCAAATAGTTGGTCTTCAACACATCCGTGGGTCTTTCACATGTCTGGTATTTCATTTTTAGTTCTTAGAGAAGAATGGCCTTTAAAAAAATAAGATTTATTTAACTATTTGAAAGTCAGAGTTACAGAAAAACAAGAAGAGATAGAGAGAGAGGTCTTCCATCTACTGGTTCACTCCCAAATGGCTGCAATGGCTGGGGGTAGGCCAGGGCAAAGCCAGGAGCCTGGAACTTCTTCCTGTTCTCCCACATGGGTGCTGAGTCCACTGCTTTCCCAGGCACATTAGCAGGGAGCTGGATCAGCAGTGGAGCAGCCAGCACTCCAACCATTGCCCATATAGGATGCCGGCACTCAGATAGCAGCTTAACCCGCTACAGTGCCAGCCCCAAGAATGCCTTTAATGAAGAATTTAAATACATTCAACATCCAGATATTTTTGAGCACCTACTGTGAGCCAGGCCATGATCATCCACTAATACAACAGTTTTTTCTACCTTTTCTTCACTTCACTTCAGAAACGAGAGAGGGATGGTTATAGAAGACATGAGTTTTCCATGAGAGATAAAACAGCTCAGTTTAGTAATCGAATAATGCTGAAAAAAGTTATTTCTTCGTGCCTCAAAGATGAGGTATTATAATTCTTAGAATAATTCCTGATATTTATCAGTAATTTTCTGTCTCCCTTATTGATTCATTTCTAAACATAATTTAAAGAAGTCTTTTTGATCTGGTTAATGCTGCTGGAATCCTCAACTAGAAAGTCTTCTTGCCAATTTTAAGACTTTGTATAAAAACTGTGCACCACTTTTAGTATACAAAATATTTTCTGTAAGCAGCATGTGTCTAAAAACCAGAAACGTAATACAATATGTTGGATACATTTGCTAACAAAAACAGCAGTTTCATTTAATTCAATGTAATCATCGCAGAGAAGAGAGTAATGTTAAGCTAACATCCACATGTATAGCTGTGAAGCAAGTCAAGTCTGGTGAAATGTATATATTGACAATGGTTGAGTGCTGTTTTATATCTATATTTAATTACAAATATCTACTCCCTGTTAATATCTGCAGGTTAAGCTCAAATGGTCTCTAAGAAATAGTTGTAATCTTTTCTTAGGTTATAGACCCCTTTTGATAGTCTGATGAAAACTACAACCTTTTCTCTATAAACACATTTGCCAATTTTGTGTATCGTTTCAGGCTGTTCACCGATCCCTGTGGATCCCAGGGTTATTTAGAAACCATATTAAAATATATGCCTGCATAGCATACACGTATTCCAGACAAAAAGTCAATTTGGTATCTTTTTTTTTTTTTTTGACAGGCAGAGTGGACAGTGAGAGAGAGAGACAGAGAGAAAGGTCTTCCTTTGCCATTGGTTCACCCTCCAATGGCCGCCGCAGCCGGCGCACCACGCTGATCCGGTGGCAGGAGCCAGGTACTTATCCTGGTCTCCCATGGGGTGCAGGGCCCAAGCACTTGGGCCATCCTCCACTGCACTCCCTGGCCACAGCAGAGAGCTGGCCTGGAAGAGGGGCAACCGGGAGAGAATCCGGCGCCCCGACCGGGACTAGAACCCGGTGTGCTGGCGCCACAAGGCGGAGGATTAGCCTAGTGAGCTGTGGCACCGGCCCGATATCTTTTTATACCCCTTTAAAGAATCACATTGGCCTGAAGTCCAAGTAGGGATTAAAATGTTTATGCTCGGGGCTGGCACCGTGGCTCACTAGGCTAATGCTCCGCCTGTGGTGCCAGCACCCCAGGTTCTAGTCCCGGTTGGGGTGCCAGATTCTGTCCTGGTTGCTCCTCTTCCAGTCCAGCTCTCTGCTGTGGCCCGGGAGTGCAGTGGAGGATGGCCCAAGTGCTTGGGCCCTGCATCCGCATGGATGACCAGGAGGAAGCACCTGGCTCCTGGCTTCGGATCAGCGCAGCGCAGGCTGTGGCACCCATCTTGGGGGTGAACCAATGGAAGGAAGACCTTTCTCTCTGTCTCACTGTGTAACTCTGTGAAATAAATTTTAAAAAAATGTTTATGCTCATTAAAAATCCATTTTCCCCCCTTTGGTAAAGATCGTACATCATTATCAGTCAACATACTTTAAAGTCCCTAAAGCTTACTTAGTTGATTAAACACTATTTGTTTTCTTTATGTTACAAACACAAATTGTCATGTCAAAGAACACCGTTTAAAATGTCTTTGATGCATGTTCGCTTTATGAATATGTGCATAAGTATGCTTTCCATTAACATCAGACAGATTTGTTGTAACATTTCTAATTGAGGAAATTTACTGTGAACATAACAAGCCTAGTTTTCCCTTAACATTCAAGTGATTGCTTGCCTGGCTAGAAAAACTTTTATTTCCCCCCCTTTCTTGGTTCTCCAGGGTGGCCAAGCTGCCCTGGGCACTCGCTCAGCAACCACAGCCGCTGTTCCCAGCTTACCCAGCAGTTGAGAAAATGTCCAGTGTGCTGGATTTCCTGGGCTCTCGGGGAGCTGGAGCATGAATGTCAGAGAGCGTCCTGACAAAATATGTTAGTACAAGCCTCATGCTCTTTCCTGGCCTGGCAGACGCCTCTTGTCCTCTGTGACTGGTGGTCAGAGTGAACATTCACGGAGACTGGAGGCCTTCCTCCCTGCCCTTTGCTACTTGACAAAACACAAAGAGAATGCCAGGGTAAGGAAGGGGTCATAGATCAACATTACACATCAGCAGTTAGCTTCAAGGACCTGGACATCAAGGACTATGCCAAACTGGGTCCATAGAGGGACGCTAGAGACTGAAATGATCTGTGTTCAGAGAGACATAACAAACAAGCAAGCAATTCAAGATGGCTGAAACTAATTTTCAAATGAGTAAGACAGACAGACAGTGTAGAGGATTAGAAAAACAAAAACCAAGAAGACTTCTAGTGACAGTCACAGGTTTCAGAGAGAAGGTTGAGTGTTGAAGGGAAGCCAGCACTTTGGTGAGAAGGTGGAAGTGCAGAGATTACTCTCGGGCCTCAGACACACCACAAATACAATTATACAAGAAAAAAAATCCAATTAAAATAGTCAAGCAAAGCCTCCATTGAGAATGGGTAATAGGGAGTTAGAGAAGCAAGGCCCAGTTTGCATAGGGTATTAGACTGCTAGAGTTAAGGAACAGTTGAACATTTCTTGGGTGAAGCATGATTCATTCAAAAGAATGTGTTCAGAAGATCCAAATGGTGATGCTATGTATAGTAAATTGGAGTGAATGAGCCTGGAATCATGCCTCATAATAACTGGCTTCAGGAACTTGGGGTGTTTGACTATAGAAAAGCAGAGGCTCTAAAAATAGCAGTCTTCAAATATTTAAAGTACTTCCATGTGAAAGAAAGAACAGACATGCAGTCATGGCCAGAGAAACCAGATAGATATGAGAGCTGTTAGGAAGGAAGGGATTAGACACGAGAAAGGCTAGAGGAATCTCCAGTGACCCTAAGGCATTGGGTTTGGTTGAGTTACTGAGAAGATGCCGGTCACCATGGACACAAACAGTACCAGAAAACCATTGAGTTTGTAGAGAAAGTTGAGGGATTCCTTTTGAGACATGAATTTGAAAAGCTAGCAAAAATTCCAGGTGGAAGTGTCCATATCTCAACAGAAGTTTTCAAAGCTGTAAGTGAACAATTCTGAAGTTGTCTAAAATTATACACATTAGAAATTAACATTTAAATCCTTCAAGGGCAAGAAGGGAATATTATTTCTCTGGACTAGATAGGGTACATTGTGCATTTACCTTTGTTAGGTGTAAATAATATTGACTTCATAAAATGGTAAAGAAAATCTAATCTCAGTAGAAGACCATGTCTCTGTAGGCAGGGGTCTTGCCTGAAGTCCTGCCCGGACTCTGCTGAGAACATGCTTCCTCCTACACCAACAGCTCCATCTGCAGGGTCATAGTACTGGGAAAACCACGTTGAGATCCCTAGGGATGGGGAGATCAGGGCAAGACTCAGCTAGAACCAAACAAAGGAAAAGAAAAAAGATCAGTGATAATTAATTTTCTAATGGAGAATGGAGAAGATCTCATTTTGTTTTTTTAAGTGATATGAAAAATGTGTTTTTTTTTTTCTCACTGCTCATTTATTTTTAGAAGCAGTCCAGTAACATTCAACAATTCTTTTTTTTTGAAAGAGGAAAAGTTTATTGTCGGGTAGGGAAAGCCTGACGGGTTCAACAGTTCTTAATGACTTCTGCTCAAGCTTTCTTCTGGATAAAAAGGATGGTGATTTTTTTTTGTAAGATTGATTTTATTTGAAAGTCAGAGTTACACAAAGAGAGGAGAGAGAGAGGTCTTCCATCCGATGATTCACTCCCCAATTGGCCACAATAGCCGGAGCTGCGCTGATCCAAAACCAGGAGCCAGGAGCTTCTTCCAGGTCTCCCACATAGGTGCAGGGGCCCAAGAACTTGGTCCATCTTCTACTGCTTTCCCAGGCTATAGCAGAGAGCTGGATCGGAAGTGGAGCAGCTGGCTTTCAAACCATTGCCCATATGGGAGGCTGGCACTTCAGGCCAGGGTGTTAACCCGCTGCACCATAGCGCCAGCCCCAATGGTAATTTTTTTTTCTAATATTTTATTATAAAATTTTTCAAGCATGCAGAAGTTAAAAGAATTAGAGTGAACACCCTATAGAATCATCTGGATTTTATACTATCATTTTACTATATTAACTATAAATTTGCTATATTAAGAGTTATTACATCTGTCTATCTAATCATCCCTTTACCCCACCCTTCAGTTCTTTATTTGATACATTGCAGAGCAAGTTGTAGACACTAGTGCGTTTCATCCCCAAATACTTCATTATATGTAATTTATGGTATTTTAAGGTAAAATCGGTACATATGAACCACTTGACTGTTACGTGGACAGTGGGTTTTTAACAAATATATAAACGTCTTTCTCTCTAAAACTCTATCAAGATACAGAACAATATCATCTGCTCAGAAGCTTCATCCATGCCTCCTCCCAGGCGGTTTCTGCCACTGTCTCTGGAAAGGTGACCGCTGCGCTGGTTTGTTCCATCAGAGACTAGTTTTTTCTATTCTAGAACTTTATATGGAACGAATAGAGTATGTACTCTTTTCTGTGAATTCTCTTTTACTCAGAAGGTTCTTGAAATTTATTTTCAGTGTAATCCTTTTAAAAAAAAAAAAGATTAATTTTATTTATTTGAAAGGCAGAGTTACAGAGAGGCAGAGGCAGAGAGAGGTCTTCTATCTGCTGATTCACTCCGTAGGTGGCCACAACGGCCAGAGCTGAGCTGATCTGAAGCCAGGATCCAGGATCTTCTTCCAGGTCTCCCACATGGGTGCAGGGGCCCAAGCACTTTGGGCTTCTTCAGCTGCCTTTCCGGGCCATAGCAGAGAGCTGGATCGAAAGTGGAGCAGCTGGGACTCTAACTGGTGCCCATATGAGATATGAGATGCCGGTGCTGCAGACAGTGGCTTTATCGGCTACGCCACAACACCGGCCCCAGTATAATCTTTATTAATGAGCAATATCCCATGTGTGAATCTATTCATTTATTCATTCTCATATTGATGGGTATCTAAGCTTTTGAAACATTATGAATCAACCTACTGTGAATATTCTTGTAGAGGTCTTTAAGTAGAGGTGCTTTCATTTCTCTTAGGCAGACAGCTAGGAATGAGATTGCTGGCTGTGTCAGGCTTGGTTTTTAAAGAAATTGCAAAACATTTTTTCCAAAAAGGTTGTACCGTTTATACTTCTTCTGGCAATATTTGAGCTTCAGTTGCTCCACATCCTCATCAACATTTGGGTTTGTCATTGTGTTTGCTCTCAGCCATTCTCCTGCATATGTAGTGGTAACTCTTCGTAGTTGAGGGGCACTTCCCTCACTAAAGTGACCTTTTTCATGCACTGAACAGCCATTCACATATCTTCAAACCCTTTACCCAGAATTTTCTTGGGGGGGAGAGAGGCAGCTCTCTGTCAAAAATGTGTTTTTTGTCTCAGTTTGTGGTTAACCTATTCTTTATCATAACGATGTCTTTTTATAAGCATAAATTTTAAATTTTAATGAAGTGTAATTTATCTAATTTTTCCTTTTTTTATTGCCTTTCCAAACTTTGTCTGTGAAGTCTTTGGTTACTCCCATGTCATGATGATATTCTTTTGTGTTTTCTTCTAGAAACTTTGTAACTTTAATTTTTGTTCTGTTAATCTGGTCACATTAACTTTTGTGAATTATGTGAATTAAGGCCAAATTCAGCATTTTACATATGGATATCTAGTTTTTGCAACTATTTGTTCATAGGACTGTTTTTTTTTCCTCATTGGATTGCCTTGGTGGCTTTGTTGAAACCAAATGACCATAAACCAAATAGTACTTCAAAAAATGCTTGGAAAATGGAATTAAAAGATTAAGTTTAATTTGACGCAAGAAATGAAATCTGTGTGTAGTTTTTATTGTAATACGCAATTCCCATGACTTTTGAGGTACCCTTTTCTCTACATGAATTTATTTCTGGGATTTCAGTTGTATCTCATTGGTTTATTTGTCAGTTCCTTTGCCAGTATCTGTATGTGTGTTTTGGAATTGACTTTTAAGTTTCTGCCCCCAAAAAACCCAAAAACATTGTAGAATTTTTGAAAGTGATTGGATTGAATGTTTATATCAGTTTGGGATGTGAATGTTTTTATGATACCAGTTCATACAATCCATGAAAATGGAGTATCTCTCTCTACATTTATCTTTTTTTTAAAAAAAGTTATATATTAAATGGTAATTTTTTTTTTTTACTATCTGATACTGTATTTGAAAGCAGTTACAGAGAGGGAGGGATAGAGAGACAGAAAGAGATCTTCCATCTGCTGGTTCACTCCCCAGATGGCAGCAACGGCCAGAGCTGGGCCGATTCAGAGCCAGAAGCTTCTTCTGGGTCTCCCACGTGGATGCAGAAGGCAGAGGCCCAAGCACTTGGGCCATTTTCTCCTATTTTCCTAGGCCATAGCAGATAGTTGGATTAGAAATGGAGCAGCCAGGACTTGAACTGGCCCCCATAGGGTGCAGTCGGCAGCTTTACCTGCTATGCCATGGTGCCGGCCCCCTCTCTTTATTTATCTTTATGAAATCTCTTTTTTTCATTGTCCTATTCATTCTGAATCCTCCTTTTTTTTTTTTTTTCTAAATGATATAATCATTCCGGCCTTCTTGTGATTACTGTTTGTGTCATGTATGCTTTTCTATCCGTTTCCTTTTAATATAAAATTAAATACATTTAAAATGTATCTCTTATAGTCAGCAAAAAGTTGAGTCTTGTTCCTTTATCCTTTCTTTCTGTCAATATCTTTTAATTATAGTCTTTAGTTCTGGGACATTTAATGTATTTATTGACATGGTTCACTATGGATCCACCGCCTTCCTATTTGTTTTCTGCTTTTTCCCTCCATTTTTTGGTTTCTCTTCTCTTTCCTGTCTTCTTTTTAAGTAATTGTATACATTTTTAGCAACTCATTTTTTTTTTTTAATTTGACAGGTAGAGTTATAGACAGTGAGAGAGACAGAGAGAAAGGTCTTCCTTCCATTGGTTCACTCCCCAAATGGCCGCTACAGCTGGCGCTGCACCAATCCGAAGCCAGGAGCCAGGTGTTCCTCCTGGTCTCCCATGCGGGTATAGGGCCCAAGCACTTGGGCCATCCTCCACTGCACTCCTGGGCCACAGCAGAGAGCTGGACTGGAAGAGGAGCAATTGGGACAGAATCCGGCACCCATATGGGATGCCGGTACCTCAAGCGGAGGATTAACCAAGTGAACCACAGCCAGCAACTCATTTTAATATACCTACCAGTTTCTTTGGATATCTCTTTACATTCTTTTTTTCAGTGGCTATGCTAAGATTACAGTGTACATCCGTAAATTTTCAATATACTTGGAGTTGTACTCCTTCACTCCCATGAAGTGTTGACTCTTGTAGTTTTATAGGTTCATTGCCTCACTCCTGTCTTTCATGCTATAATTGTCTTAGTGTTACATCTTCATGTTATAGCTTTTAAATAATCATGTTCCAATAAAATTAAGAAAAATAGACTTTAGCATTTATCATTCACATTGTTTTTCATTTCTTTTTGACAGAATTTTTACTGGTATTATTTTCCTTTTGTGTTATGTTGAATTTTATTTAGCATTTGCAAGGTAAATCTTGGCTAATAATGATTTACATTAGTTTTCATATTTTTGAAAATGGCTGTACTTTTCCTTCATTCCTGGAAGATGCTTTCACAATATCTAGAATTCTAGGTTGACAATTTTATTTTTCAGCACCTTAATAACATTCCATTGTTTTCTGGCATCCACTGTTTTTAATCAGAAGTCTATAGGTGTATATCCTTATTTCCTCTGTGTAATGTTGTTTTCTCTGGATACTTTCAAAATTTTGTTTTTACTCTGGGTTCCTACAATTTGACCATGATATCCATCAATATGGTTTTACTTATATTTATCCTGCCTAAAGTTCACCTGGCATCCTGAATGGATCTACATCTTCAACCAATAGGGATTTTTAGCAGTTATTTCTTAGATATATTTTCTGCCTCATTGTCCATTTCCTCCACTTCTAAAACTTTGAGAACATTCCTTTGATTTCATAGGTACCTGAGGCTCATTTTAATTTCTCTTTTAATATTTTTTCTATTCTGCAGATAACATAAATACTATTAATCTTTTGTGTTTCAGACTTTTTATTGTGTCAGCCCCAGTCTGCTATCAAACAAACTCTGCCAGTTATTTATTTACTCATTCAGTACCTTATTTCTGATACTTTATTTTATACTCCTGGAATTTCTATTTGATTTTTTTATGGTTTCAATTTGCTGTTATTTATATTCTCATTTGTTATATTTTCTTTTATATTCCTAGGCAAACTTTAGTAGCTACTTTAAAAATCATTGTTTATTAAATTAAATATCTGAAATAGTTTTGGATTAATTAAGTATGGCTCACACTTTCTTGTATTATTGCATCTACTAATTTTGAATTATATCCTGGACATGATGAGTGATACATCATAGACTTTTTGGGGTTTTGTTATATTTCTATGGAGAAAGTACTAGTTGGTGATGATGGTACTATAGGTATATTGATATGTTAAACGGGGAATTTAGTTTTCTAGACTAACTTCTAAACTTCAAAGCCCACTTTAGTGGCAGTGGCTAGCATTTCTCTTTACTTCCTATAGTTTTAGCAGAGTTTCATGAATTTGGTACTATTTAGAAACAGCTGAGGGAGACCAGTAACAAGGTACTGGCAAAGTCTGTCTATTAAGGGTCCACTTCCTGGTTCGTATGCAGTCATCTTTCCACCTGAATCTTACATCGTGGAAGAGGTGAGGGGCCTCTATCAGACCACTATCATAAAGGCACTAACACCATTCATGAGGGCTTCATTCTCATGGCTTAATCACCTCCCAAAAGTCCCGTGTCCTAATCCATCACTTATGGAATCCAAAGATTCAGACCATACCAACCTCCTACTTCACTTTTCCCAAATCTTATTTGATTGCCATGCCAGAAATTCTGAAAGATTTTCTGTACTAAAACCCAAATTTATTTAGGAATGCAAAGGCAAAATATTGTATCTATCTGCCATGGAAAAAAAGAAATGAAAATTGAGTCCAATTGATAGAAGAAAGGAGTGAATTTAAGAGATGCCATGGAACACACAGGAAGGCCCTCCCACCCCACTTGATGTTGAACTTCTTGATGTGTCTCTTTCTGTATTTCCACTTGAGTTTCCTCTGGATTACCTACTTTAGATTACAAATCCAGGTGAACATTTGCATAGAATGCCTCAACTACCCCACAGATGTCTGTTATACCAACTGTGAGTATTAATCACATTCTTATTGTTGAGCAGATTAGACTCACAGAAGTCTTACCCTCATCTGGGGACCTGATATTCATACTTATTCTAATATATTTCAGCTGAAACAAAAGATTTGGAATGAGAGTTGAGAAAGCTTCCAAAGAAACCCTATGCACTTTTATATCAATGCCAAAGTTAGGGTTAAGATAACTTAATTTGTGTTATTGTGGGCACAGCAAGTATGCTATTTACAGTATTGTTGGAATAAAATTGAGAAAGATACCCTAGAGTAAATTTCTTTTCAGCCCATTTCAAATATTGTTAAAATAATAAAAATAAAATCCGTGTTTTTACATTTTAAGTCTTATTTCAAGTTCAGCTTGGGTAATTAGCAGATCTTTTTGTTTTGCAGGAATTTTTAAGTTATTATACTAGCTTAGAATAGGAAAAGCATGCTCATGGTATAAAAAATATATTTTAAAATCCCAGAAGGTAACAGTGAAGAGTGATGTCTCCCCTGACCGTGTCCTCTGGCTGCTCGTTCTCCCTCCTAGGATAAGCACTGCTCCTGACTTTCGGTGCATCTCTGTAGAGATATTCTGTGCTTAGAATGAGTGGATAATGTTTTGTGTTGTTTTATTTTATTTTAATTTTTAATTTTTTTGCATCAGTAGTTCTTTTGTTTTCATTATTAGAAACCCCATTACAATGTGGAAAAATGCATCCTTGTGACATCAACAACTTAAAGGTTTGAGGACAGAAGTGCTAAAAGACCACAGTTTTTGTGTATTTTTGAAAGTAAGTTGGTAGGGGCTGGCGTTGTGGTACAGTGGGTTAAGCCACTGCCTGTGACACTAGCAACCCTATTGGAGTGCCAATTTTTGTTTTGTTTTAAAATAGCTGTTACCATAAATCACTTCATTGGATAACCTCGCATTTTGTTTGCATAACATATCCTAGAAATAGCTCCATAGGTGTGTGTATGAAACTGCTGCACTTTTTAAGTGGATCTTCCAGTTTATATATCTCTGAATAGATACAATTTGTTTAACCAGCACCTCGTTGATGAACTAAATATTCAAGATAGATAGATAGATAGATGTAGATATATAGATATAAGTTTGCACCCGTGTAACATAGCTGTAGGATAAATTCTTCAGAGTCAAAATTTGCTTGGTCAAACAGGTTGTACTTTTTCATTTTGGTAAGACTTTGCCAAACTGTTACCCATAGAAGTTATTATCCAGGGACTTGTATTCCCTATAAAGAATTATGAGAGTAAAAATCATAGTATTATCAGAAAAATTATAGTGATTATAGTAATTATAAAAATTAAATAATGTTAACTATGAGACTAAAGATGAGTTTTGAATCATACTTTCAGTGCTCTGCAAGCTGGTTATTTTTCTCCCTTGAGTCTATAAGGTTGATGGCCTGGCATTTGATGCCTACTGTGCTTTAAACTAAATTAGCTCACTATTTCAGGAATGCAGAGGTTCCTTCTTTGCCCTTAATTTAAATAATAATGTTATTATTAGCTGATATTTATAAAGCACTGTTCTGACACATGTATCTCAACTCAATTTTCACAGCAATCATATGACAAATTACAATTGTTATTCCCAAATTGCAGATAAGGAAGCTGAGGCCCAGAGATGCTACATGGCTCGACAGAGCTAGTAACTGATCGGGCTTGGATCTAAACCCAAAATATTTGGGAAGCAGCTGAACCATGAACTGTAATGTCCCTGTTAAGCATTTTAGTTTTTTGAAAAACCATGTTACACTCAAATACATACAAGTCTGTCATTTTTTGAATTGGTATTCATACTCTCATTGCAAATAATCTTTCTCTTTCTAATGTCTTTTTTGTGCTTTCAAGCCTGCCTTTTATACATGAGGCAGATTAAAATAGAAAGCATTTGATTTTTTGTGTGTGTTGACAACACCTAGAAAATGAGGAACCAAGTTGAAATGGTCTTTAATGACAGCCCCCAGTATGATAAATAAATGTATAGCAACTTTACAGTTCTCATTTTAAATTGATGACCCTCAGGTTATTTCAGAAATATACCCGGGAAGCTCCCAAGAAACATTTATAATAATAAATGTTTAAACTTTAAAAAAAAAAATAGCTTCCTGTGGTTCTTTCAACACGCTCCGTGACACTTTTCATCTGCATGCAAGAGGCTCTATTCTCCTATACCTTGACGTGCAGGCTTAGGTGAAATATTGTGGGCATAAAAATTGCATTTGGTAGGTCTGCTCAGAAGAGGTCATGTAAAAGTCATCTTTGATTTGTTAATGGATTTTTTTTTTTAGATGTAGTATATGGCAGTGGTGATGTGCGTCCTAAGGGGGAAAAAACGGTCCATGTTACAAAGGTTTATTTTCATATTTTATGCACTACAGTTCTGTTGTGTGTTTTTGATTTAGTAACAATTTATGTGTTTTTCTGTCACAGAGCGCTGCGGCCTGTGGTGTTGAGGCTCACAGCGATGCCATCCAGCCCTGCCACATCAGAGAAGCTGTTCGACGCTACGGCCACAAGATTGGCCCCCTTTCCCCATTCACAGTACGTAATAACAGAGTTATAGAAAGTTATATTTATAATCTCAAAGAATTTTGATTTTCAAGTGGTCAAATGAAGAAGCAATGGAATTGTTGAAAGCAATTTGTGGCGACTGTAATTTTGTTGTATAAAAGTGGCATAATTCTCTTGGGAAATAAAAGTCATTTCTGTCTCTTTTGGAAGGACACTTTTTTCTACAAAATATTATTTTCTTTCAATTACAAATCAAGCTTTTTTTGTAGGGGCTTATATTTTCTATTTTGCAAAGCTCAGGTTTATAGAACTTTTTTGTCAAATTATATGTGTCCAAATATTGCTAGAAGCATTTTTTATTTTAAAATTGGTTAGATTGGCATTACCACTTCTATCAGATGTCCTTCTCCTAAACATACTTTGAGTTGGAAGAAGAAGAAATGACTTTTTTTTTTACTGGCTTTGAACTAGGCTGAAATGCAGACAATCTTTCACATCTTCAAATAATTTGAAAGCTTATAATCAGGGCTTTGTTTTTTTAAATGGAGAATTAAAGACTTGCCATTTCAAGAGCCTAGAGAGAGCGCCTAAAGAGAGATGTATGTGTGTGCGCGCGCATGTGCGTACATGCATGTGCTTTAATGAAATGCTCATCTGGGGCCCTTTAAAGAGAACTTTACTTCTATTAATAGAAGTTTCTTCAAATCCTTCTCTGTATGTGGAAACGATTTGATTCTCAAAAGTAATGTTTGATTTACATAACCAAGGAGTAGTAGAATTTATGTTTCTTAATATTCACTTTGGTTGTAGCATACTAATTGCTGGAATATATATTTATAACATCATACATAAACAAAGAAATGAATAAATACATAATAGCTGTAACATAGTATACATTTATACCTAACAGTGGATTTTACTATTATTTGTTTAGAGAAATAATTTCTTGTATCTTATATCATCTCTGTGTTTCTCAGAGTTTAAAGAGAATGCTCTCTTTCTATGCTTTATTCTAATTAGTTGTTCTTAATTGTATGAAATCTCAGGTAGCAAGAATGTGCTTTATAACTGTCTTGGAAGCTTTTTATAATGATGGTGATTATTTTCACTTTGCTTTCCTATTTAAAATTTGTCATATTATCATAAAAATATGATTTTAATACTACTGTCTAAAGTAATATATCAATGGCATAAATACTTTTAGGGTCTAAAAGAATGAAATCAAGTATCCTGTTTGTTTTTTCCTACATAACAAGAGGAGCTATTTTAAGCTATAGGTCAAAAGGAAAATGACATTTAGAAAAATGTGAGATGATGAAAAGTAAAAAAATTTAAAGTTAACTAAAATGGAAAGAATCAACTTAGCAAATCCATAGATAAGGAGCCAAATAATGGCCAATAGTTTGGGGCTGTGGAGTAGAGAGAAAAGAAAAGGGAAGCAGTAGCGATAATAATCTAGACAGTAATTAGAGGATAGCAAAGAGAGATATATTTTGGAGAAGTAGCAAAATTGCATAAAGGAAAATGTGTCTAATGCAAGGGGAAACCTCATAATCATGAAGTCTACAATATTTCCTCCAAAGGAAGCGGTGGATGCTTCATTCTGCAAGGTGTTTGTTTTTAAATAGACTCACCAGATTGCTTAAGAGTCACCTTGGTTGAAGATACTGTGTGTGTATATGAGTGTGTGTGTTTTATCCCATATCCAACCTGCTATTCATGTATTTCTTTTATAGGGCTGTAGTATATGGTTGAAAAGTACTGTAAACTAGGTTCAGTGTAGTCTAAGCTATTTCTATCTAACAAACATGTACCAATATGCTTTTTTAAAAACTGATGGGGAAGGGCATTTGGCACAGCCGTTAAGAGGCAGCTTTGGTTGCCTGCATCCCATATTTGAACTGTCTGGGTTTCCTGTCCCTGCTTCACTTCTGATTCCAGCTTCCTACCTGGGAGGCAGCAGGCAGTGGCTCAAGTACTTGGATTCCTGCCACCCATGTGGGAGACTCAGATGGAGTTCCAGGCCCCTTGCTTTGACCTGGCCCCATCCCAGCTGTTGCCAGCACTGGATGAATGAACAAGCATCTTTTCTCTATGTCCCTCTCTTTTTGCATTTCAAATGAAATGAAAAATAATTTTTAAAACTACGGTACAATTTGTAAATGTTCAATTTAAACAGATCTGGAAAATTGACTAAGTAAGCCATGACTTAGATGGTTCACTTAGCCAATACCAGAGCAGACAAGCAAATCAACAGCAAATGGTAAATAACCTGACCTTAGAGGGACACCCAAGGTTTTAATCACTCCTCAGAAAGCTCCAGTCCATTACCTGCGAGTGTAAGAATATGCCCAAGCTGTGCGGCTAAATGCTTAATCCATTTAATGTCATAAGTGATACCATCAGGGAGACGGTTTCGTGGTATAGATTACAATACATAAATTTCCCTTTTATTTCTCACTCAGATTTTTGTACATATGCAAGTGGTACAATCAGCATATGTATGGTAGGGCTGGTGCTGTGACATACCAGGTAAAGCTGATGCCTGCAGTGCTGGCATCCCATATGGGCGCCGGTTTGAGTCCAGGATGCTCCACTTCTGATCCAGCTCTCTGCTATAGCTTGGGAAAGCAGTAGAAGATGGCCCACGTCCTTCCAAGACCAGGAAGGAGCTTCTGGCTCCTGGCTTTGGAATGCCAGTACCGGCTGTTGCAGCCAGCTGGGGAGTAAACCAGCAGATGGTAGACCTCTCTCCCTCTCTGCCTCTCTGCCTCTCTCTGCCTCTCTCTGCCTCTCCTTTCTCTGTGTAACTCTGACTTTCAATTAAATAAATAAATCTTTAAAAATTATGTTTGCAATGTGTAATAAACCAATCCATGTAATTAGCATTTTTTTGGTTTGCAAAATTTTAATGAAAATTATAAAATCTTTAGAAGTGAAAGATAACAAAAATGCTGTATATCAGAAATTTGCATTATGAATTGTACTTTAAGTAGTATTCTGAGAAAAATGTGTAGCTTTAAATAATTACAATAGAAAAGAAGTTGTGCAAAGTGAATCCAAGGAAAAATAAGGAATAAAATATTAATGAAAGAAAAATACAATAAACAAGATTAAAAAGTCAGAAAGCTGATTCTTTAAAAATATAACACTTGTCTCTTGTACAAACTGTACCTAAATGTAAGCAATGGATTAATGAAGAAAAGTTTCTTTTTTTAATTTTTTTAACTTTTATTTAGCAAATATAAATTTCCAAAGTACAGCTTATAGAATACAATGCCTTTTCTCCCCCATAACTTCCCTCCCACCTGCAACCCTCCCAGCTCCCACTCCCTCTCTCATTCCATTCACATCAAGATTCATTTTCAATTCTCTTTATATACAGAAGATCAATTTAGTATATATTAAATAAAGATTTCAACAGTTTTCACCCACACAGAACATAAAGTGTAAAATACTGTTTGAGTACTAGTTATAGCATTAATTCACAATGTACAACACATTAAGAGATCCTACATGAGGAGTAAGTACACAGTGACTCCTGTTGTTGACTTAACAATTAACAAATTGACACTCTTGTTTATGGCATCAGTAATCTCCCTAGGCTCTAGTCATGAGTTGCCAAGGCTATGGAAGCCTTTTGAGTTCGCTGACTCTGATCTTATTTAGACAAGGTCATAGTCAAAGTGGAGATTCACTCCTCCCTTCAGAGAAAGGTATATCCTTCTTTGATGGCCCGTTGTTGCTACTGGAATCTCACTTGCAGAGATCTTTCATTTAGGGTTGTTGTTATTTGTTTTTTGTTTTGTTTTGTTTTGTTTTGCCAGAGTGTCTTGGCTTTCCATGCCTAAAATACTCTCATGGGTTCTTCAGCCGGATCTGAATGCCTTAAGGGCTGATTCTGAGGCCAGAGTGCTGTTTAGGACATCTGCCATTCTTTGAGTCTGCTGTGTATCCTGCTTCCCATGTTGGATCGTTCTCTCCCTTTTTTATTCTATCAGTTAGTATTTGCAGACACTAGTCTTGTTTATGTGACCCCTTTGACTCTTAGACCTATCAGTGTGATCAATTGTGAACTGAAATTGATTGCTTGGACTAGTGAGATGGCACTGGTACATGCCACCTTGATGGGATTGAATTGGAATCCCCTGGCACATTTCTAACTCTACCATTTGGGGCAAGTCAGTTTGAGCATGTCCCAAATTGTACATCTCCTCCCTCTCTTATTCCTACTCTTAATTTAACAGAGACCACTTTTCAGTTAAATTTACATCTCCTTAAATATTTGTCATTTCTTTGTGTTGGGAATAAATCTGCCCTTTAAAAATGAAAAAAAAAAAAAAATCTCCCTTTAAGGTGGGATCAAAGTGCAGACTTTGTCCCAATAATGTAGCCACCCTGTCCTGGGTCCTACATAGCTCCAGCTGCCAAAAGGAGGAACTGAGGGTGAAAACGTCCATGCCAAGGGTTGCTGATGTTTGCTTCCTGAGGTTCACCCCGAGTACCTTAAACGGTATTAAGAGTGCAACAGGAACACTTTGTTGCCTAGGCTTTAGCCTCAACTCCTGAAAGTAGAAGACTGCCTCTATAGTAACCAAAAATAAAATCTAAACTTTCATATAGAAGGTGAGCTTTCTTACCTCTAACATGAACTTTTCTCTGTGAATTAAGATGCCAGTGAACAACCATGTGTATTTATGAAGCAGAGGCTACATCTGTATAGCATGTCATTCCAAATCCAATGTTGATATATATTTAAATATAATATCTCATAATATAATATAATATATATTTATATAAATATAATATCTCATGTAGGATATCTATAACTTGGTGCATATGTATCCAATTTCCAATAATTTTAAACTCATTTGGAGAATTAAAATAGGAGTGAACATTTAGCACAACAATTAAAACATTGCATAGGATGCACACATCCCATATTGGAATGCCTGGATTTGTATCCCAACTCTAATTCCAATTCCAGTTCCCTGCTAATGCACACCCTGGGAGGCAGCAGTAGTGGCCCAAGTACTTGCATTCTTGCTACCCACATGAGAGACCCAGACTGAGTTCTGAATTCCTCACTTTGGTCTAACCCAGTCTAGGCTATGGTGGGCATTTGGGGAGTGAGTCAGCAGATAGAAGATCTCTTTCAATCTCTCTCTCTCTCTTTCTCTCTCTCTCTTTCATCTCTATTCAAATAAATTTTAAAAATTTTAAAGTTTCAAAAACATGGCCAGCATCATGGCTCAATAGGCTAATCCTCCACCTGCGGCACCGGCACCCCTGGTTCTAGTCCCGGTCAGGACGCCGGATTCTGTCCCGGTTGCCCCTCTTCCAGGCCAGCTCTCTGCTGTGGCCCAGGAGTGCAGTGGAGGATGGCCCAAGTGCTTGGGCCCTGCACCCGCATGGGAGACCAGGAGAAGCACCTGGCTCCTGGCTTCGGATCAGCGTGGCGGCCATTGGAGGGTGAACCAACGGCAAAGGAAGACCTTTCTCTCTGTCTCTCTCTCTCACTGTCCACTCGGCCTGTCAAAAAAATAAAAATAAAAAATAAATTAAAAAATAAAAGTATCAAAAATAGCCATTTGTTTACATGGGAAATTGATTCTAGCATAAATCAAACATACTTAAAAGTCTGCTTTTAGTGAGCCATTATTCGTCTTCTACTATATGATAAATTATTATCAGAAATAATTTTATACCAAATTTCAACATGATCAATTTCAGGAATACAATGCATTATATAAAGAATTGTGAGTTCTTGACCTTGTGAATAAGTTGATATAAGTTGCTGTGGTAAGTGAAGGAGAGGAAGACAGTATTAACAGTACTTAGCACTGTAGCTGTTGCTGGGGTGGGCAGTAATGGCTTGAGCATTAGGCATCTGCCAGTCAGCTGTGGGCCTTCATTGATGAGTGTCACAGAGACACAAACATCCATCCCCATTCACCCAGTCGTAACAGTACTGTCTTTAGTATTTTGGTTTCTTTTTCTTCTAGGTTCTCATTTATTTTCAGTCCTATAGAGAACATCAGGGAAGATATACATATCTGAAATATTTAAGTAATTCTGCTGAAGTTTAGCAATTAATTAGATTAAATAATAGAACCGTGGCTAAGATTCAGGGCTCCAGCCCCCAGAAAATGTATACTTTTGCAACTGTCCCCACCCCTGTCTACATAGTTTTCCATGTATGTTCCTAAAGACCTTTAAGAAAATAAATTTTACTTTTTGCTTCTTCTTTAGTTTCCTGTAGTAATTCTAAAAATGACTTCAGAATCTAAGATTTGTAGTAGTTATTTCACAGTGCTAATGCGACCAAGAGTGTCCTGTGTGATTTTCATCTTTGCCATGTTATGTGGTCCTTTTACTCATAGTGGCTGATAAAATGCAAGGGTATGTTGTGTGGAGATTAAGAACTTTTGTAAGCCGGCGCCGTGGCTCACTAGGCTAATCCTCCACCTTGCGGCGCCGGCACACCGGGTTCTAGACCCGGTTGGGGCACCGGATTCTGTCCCGGTTGCCCCTCTTCCAGGCCAGCTCTCTGCTATGGCCAGGGAGTGCAGTGGAGGATGGCCCAGGTGCTTGGGCCCTGCACCCCATGGGAGACCAGGAAAAGCACCTGGATCCTGGCTCCTGCCATCGGATCAGCGCGGTGCGCCGGCTGCAGCGGCGGCCATTGGAGGGTGAACCAACGGCAAAGGAAGACCTTTCTCTCTCTGTCTCTCTCTCTCACTGTCCACTCTGCCTGTCAAAAATTAAAAAAAAAAAAAAAAAAAAAAGAACTTTTGTAAAAAATTATTTTCTCATTGATGTGAGAGACAGGAAGAAAGCTCCCACCTGTCATTAAGAACTTGGATCCTGGAACCAAGGTTCATCATGTGTTCAGATCCCAGCTCTGCCACTTACAGCTCAGGATCCTCATCTATAAAATGAGGGTCAGAACTAAACATGCCTCATGATAGGATCTAAGTACTATGAACCTGACATGCTCTTACTAAATTGTATTAGTGACAGTGAAGTCCCTCATTTATTGTACACTAAACTAACTCACTTGATTCTCAGAGCAACCTTATGAAGAAACTAACAGATTTTAATTAGGTTGGCCAAGTTCACATATAGCTAGTAAATAATTGTGTTTTTCCTTTATTTTTATTTGATAACTAATGATATTGAATGTATTTAGTATATTTCCTGGCAATTTGTATTTCTTTGATGTTTTTAAAAAATTTATCTTATAGCAGAGAGAGAGAGCCCCCATCCTCTGATTCACTTCTCAAATGCTAAGGGCTGTGAAGTGAAGCCGAGAACTAAGAAGTGAACCCAGGTCTCCCACATAGGGGGCAGGGACCCACATACTTGAGCCATTACCACCACTGCCTCCCAGAGTCTGCAAACTGGAATCAGAAGCTGGAGGCAGGAATCAAACCCAAGTCTTCCAGGGTGGGACACAAGTGTCCTGACTGGAGTTGGAACTGCTGACTGCGCACTCCTCCTCTGATTTGTGTAATATTCTGCCAACTTTCTGTGGGTTACTGGTAGACTTATTTTTATGTATTTACCAATATATATGAATTTTTAATAGCTCATAATTTTTTAAATTTTTAAAGCCATTTGGAAATTATACAGTAAAAACTTTTGTCAGGTTTGTTGCAAATATTTTTCCCAGTTCTCTATTTATCTTTTCAATTTTTTTCTAATTTGATATTCTTCTCAATAGATAGAATTTTGTATAGCTAGATCCACCAGTATTTTCCTCTACATATTTTACATTCTCGTGATTTAAAAAAATGCTTCATGTGAGATTAAATATGCATCTATGTTTTTAATTTTTAGAAAATTTTTATTTAACTATAAGTCTCCCTGTTTTATCAACATATAATGTGAGAGCTTTTACAGTATGAGAACTAAATATCAAAAAATTAGTAAGCTATCCTTTTCCTATTATAACTATTTTATTATCAAATTATTATTATATTAGTATATTTAATGTCCTTCTGTTTTCTATTCGGTATTCCTTCTAGAAATATTGGTAATATTTCATATGTATTACTTGAGAAAAGAACATTGAAAATGATATTGGGACCCAAAAAGATGTGAAAAAATATACATAACTTCATCTGATAATCAACTGGCACTTAACTGCTTGAACATTTTCTTTTCACAGTCAAAAACTTCAAGTGTTACTGGTAAACGTTTCATAAAAATTATTCCTTTTTTGTTAACAATTTATTTATTTGAAAGGCAGAAATCAGAGAGAGAAGGAGAAAGAGAGAGAGAGAAATCTTCCATATGCTTGTTCACTCCCCAAATGGTCGCAATGGCTGGAGCTGGGCCAGGTGAAGCCAGGACCAGGAACATCTTCTGGGTCTCCCACATGGGTGCAGGGACGCAAGGACTTGGGCCTTCCTCTGCTGCTTTTCCAGGTGCATTAGCAGAGAGCTGGGTTGCAGGTGGAGCAGCTGGGACTCGAACCATTGCCCATTTGGGATGCTGGCACTGCAGGCAGAGGCTTAACCTTCTGCTCCACAGCACTGGCCTCATAAAAATTATTCTTAAAATTTACTTTTGCAAGTTTGAGGTAAAAGACATTTTAAATATTTATGATTATTAAACATTTGGGTTTTTTTTTTTATCCCAGAGAAAATACCCTGAAAGGTAAGCCACTGGTCCACTCCTTGTCTGTCTGATGGAAGCTGATCAGACATAGGTTTTATGTAGATCTTCACTGTTTACAAGCAGTGGATGGTGTCCATGGCTACCTGCTCTGAAGTTCAAGCCCAGCTCTCAATGGGAAGTGCCATAAATGGCTGATATAAAACCAAGTCTATAATTTTGAAAGCCAAAGAAAGGAAACTGTTCACTGAGTGTGATGACATAATCCTATGTGTAATACCTAAATCTGTTTTCATTTCTCCTGTTCTTCACAGTAGAAAAATATGTTAACCCTCTGAGCTTGCGTGTTATCAGGTCTCTTCCTATTAAACTAGAATAGTGAGACAATAAAAGTGCTCATTTAAGCGTGGTTATATTCACCTAAATAATACCTTATGTGCGTCTCTATAAGCGAGTCATTTCAGTATCCACTCAGCTGTCTTAATTACTGACACAGAATCATAGCATTTTAAAGCTGCTAGGACTTGAGAGAGCCAGTTAGTCTTGGCCTCAGAGGTCTGTGGCGTAGTACATGACAGAGCTAACCTAAGACATCCTGACTCCCTATTTACTGCTTTTCCACTGTGGCCATTTACTTGGATGTATATGTATTTATTAGGCCACGTGAGGGATATTCTCATGGAGTTAATTCTTCAGGAGTGTTCATAAGAGACTAATAGGGATCAACAATATAAAATTGTCTTCAAGAAATACATTAAATTTTAAAAACAAAAGAGATGTAGCAGTTTGCTTTGACTGTTTGATCTATATGAATTTCACATTCATAAATAATACTTACATCATGAACACATTAGATTTGTCTGCATTTTATGTGTTCAACGTAGAAAATTAAATGTCATAAAGTATTAGAATTTTTTCAAATGTAAATTCCAAGTAGGAATTGGGTAGAATTTGTAAGTATTTGTATTTTTGTTGGAAATAAGAAATTTTCAGTGAGTACTGATGTAGAAATCATTATTCATTGGAACCAAATGCCTTTTTGCAACCATAAAAACAGCACATTTTTTCTCCCCCAAATCTGTAACTTTTCATTAGTTTGATTTTAATTTTAAAGTAAAGGGGGCTAAATTCACAAAACTTACTAGATCAAGTTATATTATATTGTAGATTCAATTGAGTAACAAAAACTTCATATGGTTCTACTAATAACACTATACAATTTAGGATTATCCAGAGACAGTATGTTGGAAATGTGGAAATAAAGTAGAGGAGTTGAGAGAAGATTATTGGCTTTTGAGACAAGAACTGATTAATCAAATTATAATTTGCATAAGAGCTTAAAAGAAACTTTTCATCTGCATTGTCTCCCATCCAAGTGCAAACGACCCTGCTTAGCTTCTGAGATCAGGTGAGATCTGGTGCGTTCAGGGTGGTATGGCCTTGGACTGCATTGTCATATTTAATCCTCACAACAACACAGCAAGATCAGTGTCATTATCCCACTTTATAGATCTAAAAACAGAAGTAGAGACTAAGTAACTGACTTAAGATCACATAGTAGGTAGCTGAGCTCTTTCTGTGGATAGGAGCTCAACAGCATGTGGTTCACTGGTACTGTGGGCTTCCATGAATTTTCAGCAGTCCTGCCTGCTAAACACTCTCAGTACAGATTGGCCCATGCTCTTAACTCTTTAGATGGCTTCCTCCTAAATGCAGGAGATAGCATTTCCTAAACAGTATTATATCAAAGATGAGTACTCAAAGAGGTGTTAAATCTGTATGTTATATATGGAAGATCACTCTTTTTTTTTAACTTTTAATTAATGAATATAAATTTCCAAAGTACAGAATATGGATTACAATGGCTTCCCCCCCATAACGTCCCTCCCACCCGCAACCCTCCCCTTTCCCACTCCCTCTCCCCTTCCATTCACATCAAGATTCGTTTTCATTTCATCATACACATGCATCTCAACACGTCGTGTAGGGTAATTGGACTGCCTTAAACACCAAAAACAAAGCAAACCCAGATTCTCAGATATAACTTCTTAATTATAAGATATTCAAATATAAAACAAAAGACAATAATCTTTATTTTGAGTAACATGAAAGTTTTAATGGACATTCAAACCAAATATCTGTGAGGCCCCTAGAATCCTAGAATTTTCAGGAACATAGTTTGAAAAGGAGAAAATCAGTCTTCACTGTTGGGGGGTGGGGAGGATGGTTGAAGTAGCAATGAAATACAGTAGTCCTAGTCAGCCCTGGGGCTTGGGTGTGAGGCAAGAGGGCATTAAAAACCTTCCTGATCATAATGTTTTAAAAGGACTACATCTTGAGGTTTAAATGTGCTGTTATAGTTTGTGGATCTTTGCAATCTTCTAGAGGAATAGAAATAGAATGGAAAAATCTTTCGAGTGACTCCCAGAAGGAAAATATCTCCCTTTAAAAAAAATGAATCACAGGATTCTTTTCACTCATAACTTCATAAAAGCAACAGAAGGATTAGTTGGGAGGAACTAAACTAAGTTGCTATTTCTAAATTTTAAAATTATGCTCTAAAAATGGCATGAAACTTCCTAAGTCTGTGAATAAACAAGAAGATTGTAAATATTCAGTTAGACATAACAACTCATTCAGTGTATTAAATTGCTGATGTTGACCTAGCAAAAATACCAATCTTTTAAAATTAATATTTACATCTAAATTAAGTGAATATTAGAAAATAACACACTGTTTTTATTAAAATAGATTCTTTATTTATCATTACCAGAAACATTAAACATTCATAAACATATTTTGTTTAAGTGAAATGTCTGTATACTGTTTTATTGATAGTGTGACAAAAATCCCCTCCAAATACCCACGATGAGAGCCTGTTGAACTTGAGTTGATTTGCTTTTTGGTGATTTATTAAGTAGTGTTACATACTTTAGTCAACAGATGTAATCATTGAACCGTCATTTAATTTACTGATGTAGTTGCAAAGTTAATCCCACAACATAATAAGTAGATTGTTTTAAATGGGCATTTACACCTTCCAGAAATGAAACTGATATCTTACTCTTATTATGCCCAACATATATTTAAGGCTATGAGCAAGGTAGGAAAAACATGCAGGAAAAAAATAATTATGCCTTGTTTTCCTGCCTGGTGTTTTAATTATGATTTGATTTAAACCAAATCCCCTAGGCTGCATATGCCCAGATCAACTGTTCCACCCCCACATGCCACTTCTACATGACCCCAGGCTGCGAGAAGAGAAAATGCATAGTCCATGTGTCAGTCAGATGTTGCTTCTTGCCCTGGCACCTGGCTAGGCTCTCCAGCCTGATTAGAGTGCACTTGCAGTTCTGGGCGTATGCCCAATATGTGGTGTAGGCTCTCCAGATCGGGAAATATTTTGACTGATTAGTTGGCAGAGATCATGGGGATGGAGCCCAGTGTCAGGCTGCGAATTTGCTAGGAGCATTCGAGGTGATAGCTGGGCAGCTGTGTCCCTGGGTGAATACTGGGAGGGAATGTTTGAGTTGACTCTGGTTCCAGAGGTTCACAGCCTGGCCTGCAGGTTCCTGTCAATTCCAATGCAAACACTTGTGCAGATTTTATGGTTTCTCCTAGAGAAATTAGAGACTACATTTCTGGCTTGGATTTTATTCTGCATTCCGGACTTAACCCCAAACACCCATTTCCCTTCTCAAGACTAATTAGGTAAGAACCTACTAAGTAAATAAGTTATAGTTGACAAACATTCCTCATCCGCGCAGGCATTCAGTGTCGGAGAAAAAGAACAGAAAGCCAGCTAGGGCTCCACACTGCGCTTCTCTTTAAGGGCATTGCCTAAAGACAGTATTAAGGGTTGATCCTCAGGTGGGTGAACTAGGTTCACTTTAGTTTTCAATGGCAAGCAATATTTGTTACCCACACAGCCAGCTCACAAACGGTCAAAATCATGAGGCAGCAAGGCAAGAATGTACCACTGTGAGTCAATCTGTCACCCAAGGCTGCTGGAAAAATAATACAGAGTGCATGTGTTCCTGATTGGATGAAATCATATTTACATACAACAGACACCTGGTTTCTGAGGCCAACCCAGGCAGTTAACAGTCCGTCAGACAGAGGCTGTATGCACCCAGCTGAACCCCACATGATTCAGAAGTAGGACTATGTGTCCTGAAATCCTTATAGCTCTGATATCTCTATTTATTCATTAAGGAAAATCTGCCAGTCATAGTATTAGAAATATGTTGGGATGGGGCATGATATATGGCAATAAGTAGCCAGGTGCTTGCGATGGGGGCTGTAATTGAAAGGTAGGCAGAATGCTGGGCGGCAGAGAAAGGAAGGCATAAACTGCCTGAGGAAGTCAAGGACAATCTGTAGGGTCATTAACCTTTGAACTGAGTTTGTAAGACAGAGGAGAAGAGCATGAGTAACAACATTGAAAAAAAATAGCTCAGGCAGGAATAAAATAAAACAATACCAGAGACAGAGTTAGGGAAGCAGCCTGGCTGCCCAGACAGTGGGGAGGCTCTAGGTCTAGGCCCATCAAGGAGAGGTGAAGCGTCACAGGCCCCATGTGTCTTCTTGGGAAGGAGCCAGCTCACCTAGGCCTTGTGGTGTAGGACAGCAGTCATCAAACTGTAGGCCACGTGAATCCCACACTGTTTGTAAAACAGATGACGAAGAGCTTTAAGTGTTACCTATATATTTAGTAGATAAGAGAAATCTCAGTATGGTTTTATGTGATTAGATTTTTTTGAGCAAGGAGTTAACATGAGAAGCACTTTGTCATAGAAAAAGACTCAGATGATGGTGTGCAGAAGAGACCGATGCGAGGAGATGTAATAGGAAGAAAGACCAGAAAGATTGCTGCTGCAGTACCGTGGCCAGGAGAGCCTCCTCTGAGGTGGTGGCAGTGAGAACAGAGAAGGCAGACTGTGCTAGAGATGTGGTGGGTGGAATCATCGGAGTAAGACCCTGACTGAGCAATGAGTAAAAGGTGGATGAGCTAATGCATAGGACAGACAATGTGTTTATTGTTTATCTGAGGAAGAGACAGACACACAGAGCTCCTCTCAGATGGCTTACTCCCCTAATAGCTGTATCAGCCGAAGATGAGCTGGGGCCAAAGCCGGGAGCCAGGAATGCAATCTATATTTCCCATGGAGGTGGCATGAACCCAATTACTTGAGCCATGGCTGCTGCCTGGCTGGGTCAGCTTTGGCAGGAAGCTGCAGTCAGGAGGCAGGAATTGAACCCAGGCCCTCCTTTATGGGATGCGGGTGTTTTAGCCACTAGGCCAAATGCCCGCTCTCATAACAGACTATTTTAAATGTTCTCAAGACTAAATCAAGCGCTCAGATATTTATAGAAACTTAACATGAAGTTTAAAGATTAAACAAGGAAACTAATTTCAAGGGGATTTCCTGGTTGGAGAAGGGGAATGGGGTGATGCTTAATGCATAAATCACCTGAACGTAAAAAATGAAAAAATATTCTAGCTTTTTGTATGCACTTCTGGGAGTATATCTATGTATCTGTGACCAGAAGGTCTCACAGATAATTTTGCTGTTTTGGTGATCAAATTGACTTTCTAAGGTATTAATGAATTTGGTCATGCATTCCTGAAAGATGACTATAATCTAACCAGATTTTGAAATTTTTTTCTTCATTAAAGCCATGTCTGCGATAGCTTTGTGCCAGCATCAGTTCCAAAGTATCATTTTCCTAAACTTTGATTAGCAGCTTTTATCTCCATTTGAGTCTCCTATCTACACCCTTGCTCCTCCACCAAAAGAATTATGAGCAAAGTAATGATTGCAACACTAGGACACCTGATTCTATAAGGCTTCTGGAGTGACATGTTAGCATTTTTTACATAGTTTAATGAAAATCCAGTCTCACTGATTGTGGTGATGCTTCCAGCGACTTGCCGTGTAGTTCATTGTGGCCAACACGATCCTTCGACCTCAGCAGGTTCTGCGTAGTCTGTAAGAAACTCAGTCTCACATTCAGACTTTCCGCCCTTCCCTGAGAAGAGTCCCTCCTTCAGATTTATGAAAGAAAACATTTCTTTCTGTGAAAGGTTTTTATACACCCGCATCTGGAAGTGTTTATTTCAGTGGCATGTAAGCTATCTGTGGATTTAGTTAGCACCAGACCCCCTTTTGTGTACTTCTGCCTTAAAAATTTTATAAATGATCTTATTGAATTTGTGCCAGTGTGCACATGGTTTGGCTGATTGCTGCATATATCCTTTACCTGCCAGTCACCTTTGATTTATGTTCCTTCTGCTAAGCTTTTGCCTTCCAAAAATGGTGCCACTGAACTGTCCTCTAAATCATCTTATTGGTGAAATTACTCCAAGATGAGTTGGTATGTTTTTGGTTGCCTACAGACAGATGAATTTATATTTTTCTGCCCTTACCCACTTCCAGTAAAGCCACTTATAGAGGAGGGTTGGACAAGTTATGTCATCGATCTCTTTATTCCAAATGAATACCATCTGAGACACTGTGCCAAGTCAAGACTAACGTGATAAAGAAGTGTTCTTTGGCATCCACTTCTGTTATGAGTCCTCCTTTTGCAAATAACTGTGCCTTGGGCTGAATCTGATGTGGGAACTTTTTTCAGTTTCTCAGAAGAGGGGAAATAAAGTCTCACAAACAAAATCAGTAAACTTTGTCAGGAAGATAGAGATTTTTATGGGCTTTACGTAACTTTACTAACTTGTGAATTTTGTGATGTTTCCTGTAGAAAAGCAGATGGACTGGCAATTAGTTAAATGCTGACTAGTTGTGGTAAATTTTCAAGGGGATTTATATTTCTAAAAGAGTAGTTTTCTTTTGAAGATTTATTTTATTTGAAAGTTTGAAAGCTGGAGAGACAGAGAAAAAGAGATCTTTCATCCACTGGTTCACTCCCCAAAATGGGCTCGACAGCCAGGATTGGGCCAGGCTGAAGCTAAGAGCCTGGAATTCCATCCAAGTCTCGCCTGTTGTTGTCAGTGGCCCAAGTACTTAGGCTGTCTTCCACTGCTTTTCCAGGTGCGATAAGAGGTTAGAGGGAACTGGACTGAAAGCAGAGCCACCAGAACTTGAACTCTGGTGCTCTGATACGGGATACTGATATTGCATGCGGCAGTTTAACCCACTGTCCCACAACACGGCCTCCAAGATTGGATTCTTAAGAGTGTCTGACAAAGCGATGCATTGGTTTGAACTAATTTTCTAGAACTTTAGTGGTCATTGAGCATGCCATTTAACTTGACGTTGCAGTTACCAGCCATACTGCCAGGCACCTGCAGTAAACTCATTTAAATTTGCTAATTAGGGAGCCAGTATTGTACTGATGGAGCATGACATTACTGATGTCGTTTGTTTTTTATTTGAGAGACAGATAGACAGAGCTCCCATTCACTGATTCACTCCCCAAACATCCACATTGGCAGGGCTGAGCCGAAGTTGGGAGCCAGGCGCAGGAACCCAGGAACTCATTCCGGGTCTCTCATATGAGTGGACAGGGACCCAACCCCTTCAGCTATCACTTGCTGCCTCCCAGGGCTCATGTTAACAGGAAACTAGACTAGGGAGTGGAGCTGGGACTCAGACTGAAGCACTCCTAAATGGGACATGGATGTCCCAACTGATATCCTAACCCCTAGACCAAATGCCTGTCCCTGGTTGGTACAATTTTTAAAGTAGACTTTGTATACTTAGGCATCTCAGTTAAGATAGCTTTGCAAGTAACTGATTTTTTTCTGTTCTCTTTGATGGGAGAGGGTTTTCAGATTTTCATGATTGTACTTGAAATGGTGTGGAAGCATTTAAAATACTTGTATTACATAGGTCTCAGTATCATAGTTCACAAACTATTGTAAGCAAAGGATAGAACTTCTAGGCTGCTTGGCTGTGGTCCCACCACGCCTGGAGATATTTATTCCAAAAGACTCACAAGACTTCATTTTATACTCCTGAAAATTTACATGGAGCTCCCTGTGCTCCGCCAAGGTGAAAACTGTCTCAGGAGTGTCAGCCACGTTGGCGAGGCTCGTCAGTCATGGTAGTGACATGCCTGTCAGAGAAGCAGTGTGTGCAGCCCTGCTGTTACTGAAAACCAGCACCACAGATGTGAGCGCTGTGTTTCCATTACAAGGTCACTTTTAGCTTTAGACTATAACTATGTGTATAGATAGATAGAATGTATGTATGCATACATGTGCTAAATGAACCAGAACTTTCTTTATTGCTATTTTAAAGCTTCTGGGGCAATGTCTAACATATAAAACATGCTAAAAAATGCAGAGTTTTCTTTTAAAATCCTTAGCATCCTAATAGGAGTCAGAAGTATAGGTGACTATGCTAGTTTGCCAGTAGTGCCCTTCTGAGAATCACACAGGGAGATAGATCCAGCCTGACGTCTAGTGTCAGATGGGGATTCAGACCCAGTGACTGGCTTTCTGTTTGGCCTCCAGAAAGTTCTCTAATGCTTCTGTGTCCATTTACACATGTGTTGAATGAGTAATAATGTGTTCTTTATGTCAGAAAGGTTTTTTATAATCTCAAATTTTTCTGATCATTATTTACATGCAGATGTGTTATTTTTTTAAAAGATGTATTTATTTATTTATTTATTTGAAAGACTACCAGAGAGAGAGAGAGACAGTGAGAGAGAGATCCTCCATCTGCTGATTCACTCCCCAGTGGCTGCAATGGCCAGGACTGTGCCAGGCCAAATACAGGAGCCAGGAGCTTCCTCCAGGTCTCCTACATGGGTACAGGGATGCAGGCACTTGGGCCATCCTCTGCTGCTTTCCCAGGCACATTAGTAGGAAGCTGGATTGAAAGTAAAGCATCTAGGACTTGAACAAGCACTCATATGGAACGCCGGTGCTGCAGAGGGTGGCTTTACCCATCACGCCACAGTGCCGGGCCCCAGAAGGTTTGAGGATATCTTGAGACTTATGCATGCAGGACTCCTTCCTGCCCCTTGTTTGCCCTTCTGTGAGCAAACAGGCCAACACTGGGACCATTTTACCTCCAATGGCAATAGCATTACCGACTACATATGGGGAGTAGGCTTAGGTGCAGAAAGGGTATGATACAAAGAGGAAAAGCTTCAGAAATTGTGTGTTCCAAAAAGTGACTGCCAAAAACTTTTCCAGGAATGAGAGCTTAGAGCAGTTGGAAGCTTTAGATTGAAAGGAAAAAATGAAAGATGTAGTGCATTGTGAGTTGGCTTTAATTATAAGTTTCCAACTTGAGAATCAGGATAGGATCCTTACCCGGAAATAGTTCCTACAGCTGCCTTCACCGATTCCTAAACTTCTGCTTGTGGAGAGTCAGAGTCTTCTCTTAAAATATATCTTGTCCATCTCTGAAAGCTTAATGTTTCAAACCATGTAAGTGTAAGACTGCATAAGTCAACAGAATTATTTGACACTAATTCTTTAAGATGGTGTCATTATCTTTGGTCCATCTCTCAGTCTACTCTAGCAGTTACTCACTTAAGTTACTCAAGACGAGTACTGTTTGCAAAAATCTAAGAATTTAATTGTCAAATTTCTATAGCCAGGTCGTTCCAGCATCTGATCATTACATGCTTTTCTTCAAACCTACCTGGGAAGTTTTTCTGTATTTCTCCCTGTTGGAAAGGAAACTATTATAATGTTCCAATCTCTTCCTGATTCTGGTAGCAGTATTTCTCATATACTTCATGGGAGAATTTTGCCACTGTCTCAACTTGATTCTTGACACAAGCTTCTGAGCATCCATAATTCTTAGAGATTAGGGTTTAAAAAAAGGATCCCTTTCAGTCTTCGATAGCTCTGGACCCAAGAAGTTCCTGGTGATGGCAGAGCGTGGTGGAACAAGTCCAGATTTCATTTCTTATATTTCCTTGACTTTCTGGAAACATCTTTCTCCTGTTGAATCCTGTCTTAGTCTTTGAGTCTCTTCCTCCAAGATACGTTGTATTTCCCCATCTGATCCAAACTCTGAGGACCTAACCTCAGGTAGATCAAGGAACTTAATTTTTTTTTTTTTTTTTGACAGGCAGAGTTAGACAGTGAGAGAGAGAGACAGAGACAGAGACAGAGAGAAAGGTCTTCCTTTCAGTTGGTTCACCCCCCCAAATGGCCTCTATGGCCGGTATGCTGAACTGATTTGAAGCCAGGAGCCAGGTGCTTCTCCTGGTCTCCTATGCAGGTGCAGGGCCCAAGCACTTGGGCCATCCTCCTCCACTGCCTTCCCAGGCCACAGCAGAGAGCTGGACTGGAAGAGGAGCAACTGGGATAGAATCTGGCACCCCAGCCAGGACTAGAACTCAGGATGCCAGCGCCACAGGTGGAGGATTAGCTAAGTTCCGCCGGCCAGAACTTCATCTTAATCCTCTTGGTGCCAATGCTTTTTGTTTATTTGGAGCTCTACAACAACAGAAAAACAAACAAACAGATGAATCAGTGGTTAGATTGAGAGAATGATAGTCTGAAAAGAGAAAAATCCCACCACCACCACTAATGGATGGAGTCCAATTGTAATCTCCCCTGATCTGTTTTAGGCACCCCAAACTTGGGTGCCCTGTATAAATGGACATTCCACTACCTGTAATTATCAGTTCATAGATAACTGCAGGGCAACAAGAAGGAATGATATGATTGTTTCATTATTACCTTCCAACACTGATCCTTGATTGCTCAGGAATCTAAGGCAGAACAATGCCCAGGCACCTCATGAGCAGCATCTGTTTGGAAATGGACCTGTTGGGTGGGTAGTTATGTGGCACACATACTGAGGAATCTCGGGCATATGGGAAGCAAGTGAAGCCTTGCTCCCAGCGTCAATGCTGGAACTGTAATTTGAGCTGAGAAGTATCTGGTTGACCCTTGTACTCAGCACCTCCTTCAGTCTAAGGAGCAGAGCTTGTTCATATACTCAGCCCCAGAGAACAGACTTTGCTCTCGTAAGGCTCTGAGAATTATCCTGTAAGACCCCTGAGAAGACACTTCATGCATTTTTACATTGTGCTATTTAGGAAATTAGATAACATTTGTCAAACCTCTAATCTTCACCTCTGTGATTTTCATCACAGAAACCAATCTTATATATGTAACTGCTCTTGTTGGTGAGTTTTTTTAGACATGCGTATTCAGGTGAGCCGTATCCAACTATTGGGTTCTAGGAAGTGGCCTAGTGGTAGACTCTTACTCGTTATAATGGTACTGATAAAGTAAGATTTTACTCCTCTGGCAGTTTTGTGACTATTAAACTGGAAAACATTTAATGAAGATTAAATTGATATTTAACAAACATCTGATATTAAAATAACAACAATTATAAATATGAAACTCTACCATGGGGTGGTAGGGGTGGCACTGTACATTCAGGAAGCTTTTGTCTGAAAAATTTTAGACACCAAAAACAACCACCTAGAAAACAAGATTTGAAGAACCCCAAGTAGCAGGAAGCTTGGGATATTAAGACACATCTATGTGTTACCTGATTATGTGTTCTATAGACACAAACTAAGTTCTCTGATAAAAGTCTTTGTTAGAAGTATGCTCCTGTACAATTTCAGATACATTTTTATGACACATTTTTATGCAAAGCTATCAATTAGAAAAAGAGTCTAGATATCTTATTTTCAAATTTGGAAGATCTGTTCTCTTCTTGGATAACAGCCTCCTATGCTGCTATGAAATATGTGAGGGCTGGCGCAGTGGCTCAGTGGGCTAATCCTACACCTGTGGCGCCGGCACACCAGGTTCTAGTCCCGGTCGGGACGCCAGATTCTGTCCCAGTTGCTCCTCTTCCAGTCCAGCTCTCTGCTGTGGCCCGGGAGGGCAGTGGAGGATGGCCCAAGTCCTTGGGCCCTACACCCGCATGGGAGACTGGGAAGGGCACCTGGCCCCTGGCTTCGGATCAGCGTGGCGCGCCAGCCGCAGCGGCCATTGGGGAGTGAACCAACGGAAAAGGAAGACCTTTCTCTCTGTCTCTCTCTCCCACTGTCCACTCTGCCTGTCAAAGAAAGAAAAGAAAAGAAAAGAAAAGAAAAGAAAAGAAAAGAAAAGAAAAGAAAAGAAAAGAAAAAAGAAAAGAGCCAGCGCCGCGGCTCACTAGGCTAATCCTCCGCCTTGTGGCGCCGGCACACCAGGTTCTAGTCTCTGTCAGGGCGCCGGATTCTGCCCCGGTTGCCCCTCTTCCAGGCCAGCTCTCTGCTGTGGCCTGGGAGTGCAGTGGAGGATGGCCCAAGTGCTTGGGCCCTGCACCCTATGGGAGACCAGGAGAAGCACCTGGCTCCTGCCATCGGATCAGCATGATGCTCTGGCCACAGCACGCCGGCCGCAGCGGCCACTGGAGGGTGAACCAACAGTAAAGGAAGACCTTTCTCTCTGTCTCTCTCTCTCACTGTCCACTCTGTCAAAAAAAAATCCAAAAAAAAAAAAGAAAAAGAAATATGTGAGGTTCTCATGCAGACGGTAGGTGTCTGCATTCTGAGAGAGGAACTTTTTTCTTGCCCCAGTAAGAAGTAAATTTCCAACATATAATATAGTTTGCTCTTTGGCTAAATAAAAGAGCTGGACCGCTGCAGGTTAAATATGGAGCTTCATATGTCTCCTCACTATGGGAGAGTTTATTTCTTCTTGTGCCAAAGAAAAGCAGACATTCTACTACCTATAATCATCAGTTCATGGATAACTGCAGGGCAACAAGAAGGAATGATATGATTGTTTCATTATTACCTTCCAACACTGATCCTTGATTTCTCAGGAATCTAAGGCAGAACAATGCCCAGGCACCTCATGAGCAGCATCTTTGGAAATGATGCTGTAATTCTACTTTCCTTAGGAATTCTGAGGATTGTCGCAAAGGAAAAGATAGAACAGAGGAACATGTCTTGTTGGAGACCATTGGCTGGAGGCATGGTGATTCTGCTGCATAGGCACAGAGAGAAGACCTAGGAAGAAAGGGGAAATAAATCTCCTCTCCCGTCTATGATCAGGAAACCCAGTTCTCAAAGGTCTTTTCACATTATGTTAAAAAGGGAGGCATTTTCCAGTTACTCAAGCAGCGGTAAGTTTGAATGCTTCATGTATGTCCAGGGCCTCCTTAGCGATAGGGAAGAGAGGAGGGGCCGCTGAACAGGTGCTGCACTTCATTGCTGAGCCCACTGACTGGCACCCCAGAGCCAGTGTGCATTCCCTTTTCTATTAACCACCACCAGCTGGGAGCAGAAAGGGAGCTTGACATTTAATTGTGGGGACAGCAACAGCGATTCGTTGTGTAGATCCGTGTTACACTTTGCTTCAGTGACTGTTGGCACTTTCAGAATGAAGAGGCGAAGGGACACGTAAGAGCTGGAGTCCCCCAGAATCTGCACCAGGTCTTCTCCTGGAACACCAGAGCTGCTCTGCTAGGCAGGCAGAGGACACCGGCCAAAGCCCCACAGTGGAGAGGGCACTGCTCATCCCAAACACTGCTCAGGTCCCACTGCACATCTCCTGCGCTGCTTCTTGAATCAGAAGGCAACTGCTGATGAATGGGAACATAAAATGTGTCAGATCATACCATGCAATATTATTCAGCCATAAAGACAATTGAAGTTCTGATACATACCATAGCGTGGATGGCTTTTGAAAATATTAAACGCAGTGAAATAAGAGATTCAGAAGGACAGACTTTTTATGAGTCCATTTATGTGCAATATATAGGCAAACTCATGGAGACAAAGGAGATGAGACGTTACCAAGGGGGAATTATTGCTTAGCGGGTACAGTCTTTCTGCTGGAGGTGATGAAAAGGTTTTGGGATGTAGATGGTGACGATGTTTACACAATATTGTGAATAAAATTAGTCCTTTGAATTAAACACTTTAAGAAATTTATATAACACCAATGCCACCATATCCACCTTCATCCCCTCTGCCAAAAAGACAACCTGCTGCTGAATGCCATGATGGCCTGTAGATTATGCTGCCACCAGTGTCCATCTGAGACGCTATAGCTAAGTGTGAACGGAGGACATGAGCTGCACAAGCTTTTTGTGTTTACATTTTTTGTTCATTTACTTTTATTTATTTGAAAGAAAAAGAAACAGAGAGATGTCTATCCACTGGTTCACTCCTCAGATGTCCACAATAGCCGGGCCAGGTAGAAGACAGGATCCAGAAACTCATTCCAGGATTCCCATGTGGGTGGCTGGGACCCACTGACTGCCTCCTTGTATGTACAACAGGAAGAAGCTAGAACTGGAAGCAAAGGTGGGACTCACATCCAGGCAGTCTCTTTTGATGTGGATGTCTCAAACCCCATAAAGGACTGCCTGCATTCTTAACCACTGTGCTAAAGCCTGCCCTGGCACAAGGCAAATTAACTCACCAGAGTCCTTCTCTTGGCGTGAATGCAGTAGAGTCTGGCCTGGGGAAGTACTGTTTGCCAGTGGTGCCTGGCATCCATTTCCTTGTTTCTCTTCATGTTCCAACCATACTCACAAGTATAGTACACAGTAGCCACAACAATTCATATTACTATGTATATGTAGGCCTGGTTGTAAAATGCTTGAGATATAAGAGACATTCTTTATATTGGCCAACTAGATGGGTGCTAAACATTAGAATTGCCAATATCTTCTTTAAAGAGAAATATTAGTAAAATTCTATTGAGTTTTCAAAAAAATTAAAATAAAAATTGCAACTTTACTTAAATAATTTACAAACCACTCCAGGGAAAGGTCATCATACTAGTATTAACAAGCTGACCAAAAAATAGATATACATGCAAAAATTTTGGCATAAACTCTGGAGGTATTTTTTATGCGTTAAGCAACGCATAGTCTTTTGAATTTATTAGTAGGAGTTGTTTTCACAACTTTGCCAACAGTGATGACATTCCTTGGAACAATTTGTGATTATTTATGCTTTTCCTGGATGTGTTCAAAGAACTAACATCTTAAGCAAATAAATATCAAATTTGACCTTGCAACTACTGTCAAACATACGGTGAGAATACTGATTAACTTAAATAATTAGATTTGAGCTTGAGAAAATGCAAGATTTGTTGAAAATTCAAACAGAAGATTCAGAAATTAAAGTCTTGGTGGAAAATGAAATCAATTTCAACTCATGCTATCAACAGTTACTTGGTAGGAATGATAGCAAAAGCTTTCTAATAATGTTATCAATAGTTTTCAAAACAAGCTTACTACAAGCATCAACAGAAGTTATATTGGAGTTTGGCTATTTCATATATAAAAGAAATTAACTTTTTTCATTTAAAAGAAAATGATTTTTTTAAACCAAAGAATAGTTTGAACAAGGAAATGAAAACTATTGGCTAATTATGAAGAAGGTTTGCAAATAATCTTTTTTTTAATGTACTTATTTTATTTGAAAGAATGACAGAAAGAGAGAAAGAGATTGATTTTCCATCCATTTGTTCACTCCCCAAATGCACACAACGATGCAGGGTAGACCAGGCTGAAGCCAGGAGCCAGGAACTCTGTCTTGGTCTCCCACATGCGTGGCAGGGGCCCAAGCATTTGTGCCATCATCCACTGCCTCCCAGGTGCATTAGAAGGGAGCTGGATCCAAAGCACAAAGCAGCCAGGTCTCAGACCAGCCACTCACTCCAACATGTAGTCTTTTATTATGCCGGCATAAGGCCCAGTTGGAATTTCTTATCCAAAATCCTGAGCCCCAAACAAAGAAGGGTTTTCCATTATATATGGTTTTAGCTTCTTTGTCTCCCTTATATGGTTACCTGCATATATTTGATTGGATATTCTAATGTTACATGGTGGCCACAGGATTGACACAGTACTGCCCATGGGAACGTAGTTATTAAATATATTTATTTTTTTAACACACATACTGAGCCATAAGCTGCATGGCAAGGATTGACATCATTGCTTGGTACTAACAAACAGAACCTGAAATGGTCACATAAAAGCAGATAGGGACTACAGCCCAAGCATTCATAGGCAAGCAATTAACAGCCACATTTCATTCCCAGGACAGATGCCTCCATTCTTCTTCTTCTGACCTTGGGAAGGCCTCTACTACAACTTTAATCAAACAAGTTTAATTAAAAGACAGAGGCCTCTGCCACACATTGACTTCTCTGAAGGACACAAAACTGAAGAAAGTAGTTGCTCAGGAGAGAGATGAGTTCAGAGAAAAGGAGGCATACAATTTAATATCACCCTTTCTTGGCTAGCGCCGCGGCTCACTAGGCTAATCCTCTGCCTATGGCACCGGCACAGTCCCGGTTGGGGCTCCAGATTCTGTCCCAGTTGCTCCTCTTCCAGTCCAGCTCTCTGCTGTGGCCCGGGAAGGCAGTGGAGGATGGCCCAAGTGCTCGGGCCCTGCACCGGCGTGGGAGACCAGGAGGAAGCACCTGGCTCCTGGCTTCGGATCGGCACAGCACGAGCCGTAGCAGCCATTTGGGGGGTGAACCAATGGAAGGAAGACCTTTCTCTCTGTCTCTCTCTCTCACTGTCTAACTCTGCCTGTTAAAAAAAATATATATCACTGTTTCTTATAGTTTCAAGTTTTTAAACCAATCTCATGTATCACCTATTTTTAAAATTTTTAAAGAAAATATTAGCTCAGCGGAAGACTGGGCCAGTGGGTAGTTCTACAAAGTAAGTATGTTGATGACTTTTTGTTAACTTGGCCCTCAGCTGTTTCAGTGCCCGAGGTGTTTAATGTATCAGGAGCTGCATAAACCTACCTTTCTGCAGTTCTTGCATAGTCCCAGGCACAGTTGGCTTGCAGTGAAGACTTGGGGAGTGTGGAGGTAACTTTCCTTTGCCACGGAATGGGTCTAATTTAGGAAGCAGGATTGCATAGTTGGCAGTCCCCATGCATACTTTCCCCACAGAACCAGTGTGAAATAGCGAGCCTTTGGCAGCCAGACAAGTTTCATGAATTCATGTGTAGTGTTTCTTTTCTATTTAGAATTGAGATCCAATGCCCAGGGCCTAGCTTTTAAAAATGATCTTTCTAAAAATCTTGCTACATTTTTGCACTGGTTGAAATTAAGCTCTTTGGACACATGGGGAATTGTCAAGATTTCCTCCTTTGGAAAGTCACTGACATAGATTTCAGCAGAGAGATTTGTTTCTCACTGCTTTTTCCAATTCTCTTTAGCACTCACAGTGCCTTACCTCACCACAGTCAGTCGTTACGATTTATATTGAGAAAGTAACTAAGCAAGTTTTCTTTTTGTTTTCTTTAACTTAACATGAAATAAATACAGAAAAATATGGATAAACATGTTACGGGTATCTTTAGCAACTCAAGAATCTTGCAAGTCTGTGAAGTCATCATTTCAGAAAGTGGAAACAGCCGTGTTTATATATATATATATATGATCATTTTGAAAAATATCACCTCCCAAAACAGTAATGCCTATAAAAACCAAATATAAATCAGACTATGCCTTTTAGCCAGCTGTGATCTGGTCATTGTATAGGCTGTAACGAGATCATGGTAAGCTGTTGCCAGTTCTCAAGGTTGACGGCTGCATTCATAATATATTGTTATTATATCTATTGCATCTATAACAAATGACCCCAGCATTTTAATACCACAGTAATCCATTATTACCTCATGATTTCTGTGTGCCAGAAATTTGGGAACAGCATGGCTAGGCAGTTCTGGGCTGGAAGTTCCCATGAGGTTGCAGTCGGATGCCAGCCAGTGTTCTCTGAAGCTAGATCTACTTCTAAGGTGGATCACTTACATGGTTGGCAGACCAGTGCTAGCCGTTGTCTGGGGGCCTCCATTCTCCATGGGACTGCTGACGTGTTCTCTGTGGGTGGCAGCTGACTTAGCCCACAGCGAGCAATCAGGAAGATGAAGGTGGGAATCACAGTGCCTTCTGTGACCTTGCCCTCAAGGTCATATGCTGTACTGTTAACATTCAGCGTGGGAGGAAACTACAGAAGAGCTTGAATGTGAGAAGGCAAGAGTACCAGGGTCATCTGGGAACCTGGCTGTCATGGCAGCTCACGCTGGATTAGGCTTTAGGATGAAAGCATTCAGGCTTGGAATTAGCGGAAGACCTTAAGGAAAGTCATAAGATGCAAATTCTTTGTCACTCACTTTTCAAAATCAGATAAGCAAGTGTGTTCTAGAATTATAAATCATGTATATGGCAGTTGGAACATTCCAAGATTTTTTTGGGTAGAATAGTTCTGAAACATTTGGATATTCTTGAGTGCTTAATATTAATGTATAATAAGCAAAATATGTCTTAAATGTTTATTTTTAAGATTTATTTATTTATTTGAAAGGCAGAGAGATGGAGAGAAAGAGAAAAAGTGAAATCTTCCATCTGCTGGTTCACTCCCCAAATGGCCACAACAGCTCAGTCTGGGCCAGACCAAAGCCAGGAGCCAGGAATTCTATCCAAGTCTCCCACTTGAGTATCAGGCGCCTTGAGCACTTTACTTGCTGCTTTCCCAGGTGCATTAGAAAGAAGCCAGATGGGAAGTGGAGCAGCTGAGACTAAAACCAGCTTTCCAATATGGGATACTGGTGTTGCAAGTGGTGGCTTAACCTACTGTGTCATACCACCAGCCCCTATCTTAAAAATTTACATCTAGACTCTTTAAATTAGTTGTCAGTGGAGTGGGCATACAGTGCATAAACCACCACCAGCAATGCCCCCCTCCCATATGTACCAGATGTACCCGGTTCAAGTGCTGGCTATTCCCCTTCTGATCCAGCTTCCTGCTAATGTACCTGGAAAGGCAGCAGATGATGGCTCAAGTATTTATTTAAGTCCCTTCCACCCATGGGGGAGACCAGGATGGAGTTCTGGTTCCTGGCTTTGACCTGGCCCCAGCACTGGCCATTGTGAGCATTTGGGGAATGAAACATCAGATGGAAGATACCCCTTTCCTCTCCCCCACTCTTTGTGTGTATATGTGTCTGTGTGTGTGTGTGTGTATGTGTCACCCTCTCTGTCACTCTGTCAGTCTGCCTTTCAAATAGATACATAAATATTTAAAAATAAAAAATAGTAATAAAATAATTGATGGAGTGATAGTAGATAATGCCAAGGGCTCCATGAAGAGAGAGATTAGGGGACGCAGAAAGAGAAGCGTGTAACAAAGATGTCCTTAGGTGGGGAATTTGGAGAATGAGCTGGTCTGCACCTCTGAGAGAAATGAGCCTGGGTCACCTCTGCTCACTGCTGTATCCCTAGGAACCAGCACTGTGTTTAACACAAGTAGGTGTCCAGTGATTATTTTTTGAGAGTGGAATTGGAAACTAGTATTCCTGGGACATGGAGATTGCGTATAGGGAGCTGAAGCCCAAGGAATGAGCCCTTGCAATGGGTTTCATGATTTTGCTTGAAATGATGGCCCAGTCCATCACATTGTCAGTAAAAAGCATGTTGCAAAGTCAGGAGCCACATTGCTTTGCCCTGAGTACAAATGCTGAAGATGAAGCTGTATCGCCTGTGCTGATAGTCTTAAAAAAAGGAAATTTCTGTTGAATAAGGGACTACAGCCAAAACTGCTGAATGTAATTCAGGGCGCTTTTTTCCCACTAAATTTTAAGTTAACGTTTTTCTAACGTTAGATTTCTGTAGGGTGACTAATGGACTGCAGGGCAATTAAGCCATTGTTTATAAAAATCCATGTTGGCAAATAAACCTGAGATTCTGCTGAAAGAGTTGAGGTTAAATCCACCTCTTCCAAAAACTACCAAGCCCATGTCCTTGCTATAGAGAGAAGGCCTTCATTCTTGATGGCTAGCCCAAAGCCCACCCTAACTAATCTGTTTGGCCTTCAGTTTTTTCGCTCTGGTAGGGCCCTGGGCTGAGTCTACCCAACTGGGATTCGCAGTCTTGACTCCAGAAAGTCTGCATTTTATAAACCTCAGGCTTCACCACACCCTGATTTTAAAGCTAATAACATTTTCAATCATATCCTCAAAGGTAGAATGAACTTTAAATGAGATAATGTGCATAAGATGCTTTGGCACAATGCCGTAAAGAGTATGATAAATGAGATGACGTTGGTGATAAATGAGTATGATAAATGAGATGACATTGCAGCTGCCATCGTTGTGTCATCATTGTCACTAACATGCAGTTGACCTTGACCCTCTGACCAGCTGTCCTACACACTGACTTTAAGGTATCCTGAGTTTTCTAATCTGTTTTTTTTTAAGTGTGAGAATTATAACTCTCTCACTTTTCTACCCTAGAGCAGTTCTAAATATAGAAGTGAAATGATATATGAAAATTACTGAAAGAAAAGCCAAATAAGAAAGAGGTGTTTCTAAGAGACCATGGGAGTAAGAACTAGAAGACCTGCTTCAGTGTTGGCAGTTAACCATGTCTTTGTAAACCTGAGATGTCTCATGGTTACCATTAGAGCTTAGATTGGATGATCTTGAAGATCCTTTCTGTCGCTAGTCAAATTATTGATTCTGTGTTTATCTTATTGCAACCATGTAAAGCAAGCATTGTTATCTTTAGGCAAGTTACTTAGCCTGTGCACAATGCAGTCTCCTGATGAGACTGCATTAGATATGACTAATATAATGTTCATAGAATGACTCTCATGGAATCATTAGGGATTAAATGAGTTAAAATATGTACAGCCCTGAAAACAGTGGCTGCAGTAGTGGTGATGACGAGGATGAGGATGATTGTACAGGTGAGGAACCTGAGATGCCTGAAGGTCAATTTTGCTGACGTCACAAAGTGGTAGAGTTATGGACTTATGGACTCTATGAAGCCACGTTGTTTGCTATTATCTATTTTTGAAACAATACTGACCCTCACAGCATCTAAGTAGCCCAGAGCCCCTGATCAAATTCTGCCAGCTTGTTTATAGGAGTGTTACAGGAAAAAGGGAAGGAAGGAGGAGTTGGGGTGGTGTTCCTCCCCAGCCTCCAGGATGCCTCTGTGTGAGACATATGGCAGTGCCTCCTCCGAAACTGACAAGACCTCCCAGGGTGTCACCACCCAGGTAGGATGAGGGGAATTCTGCTTCAGCTCCAAAGACTACCTGTGGCCATCTCACTTACTTTACCTTGTAAAGCGCCCATATGTTCCCCACTCATTTGGACAAAGAGAATAAATGTCATTTCACACCATACAGCCTGATCAAGTAGTAAAATAATGGCTTGGTTTGGAACTAGATTCTTTGTTCTCCAATTTGCCAATCTTTTCAACTAATTGTGTTTCTGCATCGGATGAATTTATACAGAGTAAAATCTCATCCCCTTCACAGCAATGATTTCATCAGCCTGCACTGCAAACAATGTAAATATTGTTTTAGCTATGTTAAAAAAAGGTGAAACTCGAAGGCAGTTGTACTAGTTTGTTGTTCTGGTTTGTTTTGTTCTTCAAGTGATAACCAGAATAATAATTTCAGAGACTCTCTCAAAACAAAATGTCCTTGAATATCTCTATAATTCCAAACAGTCCAATAAATAAAACATAACATTTTTTTTAATTCTAAAAGGTGCTACCTTTGCTCAAAATATTTCTGAAATCACTCTTTAGTAATTCTCTTCAGATCTTCCAAAATGTTCTTTTGAAAAGACTAAGTGGTGATAAACCAATCACATTGTTATTACTCCACATAGTTAGATTCAGGCTGCTTCTAACATGCATATGAAAAAGCAAAGTTACAGGGCCTACCGTGGCACAGTAGGTTAATCTTCTGCCTGTGGCACCGGCATCCCATATGGGTGCCAGTTCTCGTCCCGGCTGCTCCACCTCCAGTCCAGCTCTCTGCTATGGCCTGGGAAAGCAGTGGAAGAGGGCCCAAGTGCTTGAGCCTCTGCACCCATGTGGGAGACCAGGAAGAAGCACCTTGCTCCTGGCTTCGGATTGGCACAGCTCCGACCATTGCGGCCATCTAGGGGGTGAACCAACACAGGGAAGACCTTTCTGTCTCTCCCTCTCTCTGTGACTCTACCTCTCAAATAAATAAATAATTATTTTAAAAATAAAAAGAAAAGTTATACAATGGACTTTCTCATGGTTCAGTACAGCAACTACATATGCTGACTCTAAATTGAGGGAAAAAATTAAATAAATGGTAATGAAAAAATTTTAAGTATTGAATGGTAATAATAGGTTATTACCATTACTGCGTATCATTGGCAAATTTCCATCCTAGCAACATAATTAAGAGTATTTATCTTCATACATTCTAAGTTTACTTAGTGGAAAAATTAAATAAAAAGTCCTTTAAGAGCAAAATAATGTTCAATTATTATATTGTTCAGTTTTTATATTTTATATTATTTCTAAATGGTATAAAAATGTATTATTTTATTGTCCTATAAAACACACATGGTTATTAACAATATTTTGGGGCTATTTATAGGCTTTTTTTATCAAACTGGATATTTTAACTATTATAAGGATGTAATACTTCACTAAATTAGGCTATAAATGATTAATTTGGAAAAATTTTGATTATTTTTCTAGAGTGCCTTTATATGTTATAAATAAGTGACAGGAAGTAAGATGCCTTCTGTGTGCACATATGCTGTCTTTAGATGCACAAGCCTTTCTGTAAATGAATAATTGGACCAACATTAATCCAAATATAAGTTTTTTGTGTGTGTTTGTAGTTATCCTTTTGTATATTTACACGCAATTTGTGTTTGTCCAAAAGACTTCTCTTTACTTCTTATCCTGTGTCAATAAGTTGATTTGTGGTTTTAAAAAAAAACAAGTAGAGAATAAAGTATAGGGTAGAAAAATGGAGTTGAATTTCTGAAAGAAATTTTAGTAGAAGGAAAAAAAATTAGAACTTTGGCTGCTAACACTTGGCTCAAGGATTTGATTCAATGAAACTGTGTGGTGTGGTAAAACAGCAGAAGTCAAGAGAACTTAAGTCCTTGTCTCTGCCACTAATCTCTCCGAAGGACCTCAGACAAATCACTTGCCTCCTGTGGGCTGTTCTTACCTCATTTGTAAAATGAGAGATTTGATGGCATCCAGCGCTCTCCAGTATAACAACCGGCATTCGAATCCTGCACTTTCTGATTCACTTTCCTTTCTTTCCATGTTATTTGCAGGAAGACTATCCAGATATCCAGAGATGTTTAAATTCTGGACTTTGTATTAGTCAGTTTGGCCTGCCAGAACAAAATGCCATCGACTCGATGGATTAAATAACAGAAATTCACTTTCTCCCAGCTCTGGAGACTGAGAAGCACAAGATCAAGCAAGATGCCAGCTGAGCCAGTTCCTAGTGAGGACCCTCTTCCCACCTTGTAGGCAGACAGTCACCTTCTCCTTGTGTCCTCAAATGGCCTTTCCCCAGCATGTGCTTGTGGAGAGAGAGAGAATGAATCTTCTTATAAGGCCACCACTTCAAGATAGGACCTTACTTTTCTGATTTCATTTAACCTTAATTTCCTCCTGAAAGCTCTATCTCCAAGTGCAGTCACGCTGAAGATTAGGTCTTCAACATGTGAGTGGGAAGATGAGGGCACAGTGCATTCAGCTCATAGCTGTTCTCTAGGATACTCCACTCTGGACGCTGTCTTCATTCCAGGTGGAATGTCTCGCAAACCTCCTTTTTAAGTTAATGAGCATCTAGAATCAATCAATCAAGAAATACAGTAGCAATGCATGTAGAAAAGAAATAGAAGTAGATATGACATTTTGATGAAACTTCCCAACATTTTATTGTAGGCACTTTGTAACATACAGAAAAACTGATAAAAGTTTTCACTAAACATCCGTACCCGTGTGCCCACCACCAGTATCCACAATTAGCATTTTCTTTTTCTTTTTTTTATCCCACATCTATCCTCCTTCAACCATTTTGTTTCAGTACTGAATATTTTTTATAATAATAGAAGGTGAATAACAAAATGTATAATTTATAACAATTTTAAGAGTACAATTCAGTGGCATTAAGTATATTCATAGAACATTCCTACATCACTCCTTTCTTACTTTCTCATCATCCCACATCCTTTGGCTATTGTGAATAATGCTGCTTCAAATATTGGTTTATAAATATCTGAGTACCTGTTTTCAATACTTTTGGCATAGTGCTCGCAATAGAATCGCTGGCCCACATGGTCACTCTCTGTTTAACTATTTGAGGAATCACCACACTGTTCTGCACAACAGTAGTGTAGTAGTAATACATTTCCACCAGCTAGGCACAAGGATTCCAGTTCCCACATATCCTTACAAGGGACTGAAACATTTTTAAACAAGGGATCCATACATTTATACTGTGTCTTTAACGTGATATTCTATTTATCAAAACTCATTAGTTGAAAAAAAAAGTCCTCAGTCTTCAGGCTGAATCCAAATAAGAAGTCTCCAAGAAAAGCATAACTTATAATTCATGGTAAGAAACGAGAACCATGCCACAGATGGCACTTTATTTTGGAAAGAGTTTAGTTTCCAATGAAAGTTAAAAATACCTGTAACTGCCCTTCGTGGGCATCATATTTACATGAATTCAACCCAGATACAAATGCTTTTAAATCAACTTGTCTTCAAAACAGAGTGCCAAAATCGATGGTACACCTCTTTTTATCTTTTACTTATTTTTTAAGGTTTATTTATTCATTTATTTATTTGAAAGCAAAGTACAGAGAGGGAGATGGAGAGAGACAGAGAAAAGAGAGATGTTCTGTCTGCTAGTTCATTCCCCAAATGGCCACAACAGCCAGGGCTGAGTCAGGACAAAGCTAGGAGCTAGGAACTTCATGTGGGTCTCCCACATGGGTGGCAGAAACCCAGCATTTGGACCATTCTCCGCTGCTTTCCCAGGCACATTAGCAGGGAGCTGGATTGGAAGTGGGGTAGCCAGGACACAAACTGTGACCTGTATAGGACTTTTTAACCCACTATGCCATAATGCCAGCCCCAATACACCTCTTTTTATCAAACAATTATTTTTTTATTTTTTATTTTTTGACAGGCAGAGTGGACAGTGAGAGAGAGAGACAGAGAGAAAGGTCTTCCTTTACTGTTGGTTCACTCTCCAATGGCCGCTGAGGCCGGCATACCGTGCTGATCCAAAGCCAGGAGCCAGGTGCTTCTCCTGGTCTCCCATGCGGGTGCAGGGCCCAAGGACCTGGGCCATCCTCCACTGCACTCCCAGGCCATAGCAGAGAGCTGGACTGGCAGAGGGGCAACCAGGACAGAATCCGGTGCCCCGACCGGGACTAGAACCTGGTGTGCCGGCGCTGCAGGCAGAGTCAAACAATTTTAAAGAAAATCTTGTCCCAGCGCTGCTGGGAGTCTTACTTTATCACTGCTGAGTGTCATAGGTAAGTATTTACAGCAGCACGTGAAGTGTTCAGAATGTATTAGAAGTATAGGTAGACTTGAAGGCAGAATACCTGTTACAGGGCAGCCAGGGTTCAGGGTTCTGGCCACATTAGTTCATATGCAGTGCTGAAAGGCCTTCCTTAGCTGCGTGTTGTAATAGCCTTAATGCCTGCCATGTAAAGAAACAGCATATTATTGTCATAAATTTTATTGTCAATTCCCTTTAGACACACTACAGGGATTTACAAACAAGATCAGGTTCCAAGGTGGAAATTACATCAAGTTTGTTCAAAGAACCTTTGGAAATAAATAAGGGAGAAATAATACTAACAACCCAATACAAAGCTAGCAAAGAACAAAAATCAAAAATTCACATAAAATTACAAATGGCAGACTTCACTGATAATGGAGTTGTATAAAAACAATGATAAACAGTGTCCAAGTTAAACTGACAAAAAATTAAACATGATGTTTGATACTGTAGAAGTCTGCACAAGACATAAGATCATAGGGGCAGTTAGAAAAAGACATGTGTATACACACATAACTGCTGCTAACTGTTAGCCATCACGAAGTAGATGGGAGCAAGCAGTTTTCATTGAGGAGCCTTCACTGCAGTACTTATGTTAGTGAAAACTTGGAAGCAGTTTACTCATGTGTAAGGAGACAGTGGATTAATTTATGGTGTACCCTTGCAGTGGGATATTATATAGTCATTAAAATCATGGTTTTTAAAATAATCAGTGATTTGGAGAAATGCTCAGCATGTTATAATCAGTAAAGAAGACTATTATTATTTCATATTTAATAATATGGTTCACTTTCCAGATGGAAATATTATATATATTTTATATATAAATATATTTTATATATAAGTATATTTTATATACATTTATATATATATTATATATAAATATATATTTATATATAAATAATATATGAAATATTATTTCATATTTAATATTATTAAATATTATTTCATATTTAATAAGATATGACTCAAAAATCAAATCTAGAAAAAAACTAGGAAGAACTGTCAGATTATTTAAAATTTTTTTCAGCTTTATTTATTTTTTTTTTTTTTTGACAGGCAGAGTGGACAGTGAGAGAGAGAGACAGAGAGAAAGGTCTTCCTTTTTGCCGCTGGTTCACCCTCCAATGGCCGCCGCTGCAGCCGGCGCACCGCGCTGATCCTGGCAGGAGCCAGGAGCCAGGTGCTTTTCCTGGTCTCCCATGGGGTGCAGGGCCCAAGCACCTGGGCCATCCTCCACTGCACTCCCTGGCCATAGCAGAGAGCTGGCCTGGAAGAGGGGCAACCGGGACAGAATCCGGCGCCCCAACCGGGACTAGAACCCGGTGTGCCGGCGCCGCAAGGTGGAGGATTAGCCTATTGAGCCACGGCGCCGGCTTCAGCTTTATTGAAGTATAAAGTTTTATGCATTACAGAGTAGTTGCTGATACTAGTTATTTAAGTGTGCATTTTACTTACTGAAGTTTTTTCTTTTAAGATAAAATGTGCATACTGATAATGAGATACACAAATCCTTTTATTTTTTAGTGAAGGAGCACAGACAGAATTCTCATCCACTGATTCACTTCTCCAGCGCCTACAACAGGGCTGAGCCAGTCTGAAGCCAGGAGTCCAGAATTCATTTGGGTGGCAGGGACCCAAGCACTTGAACCATCACCTGCTGCCTCCCAGGGTGTGCATAGGGAGCTGGAATTGGAAGTGGAGCCAGCACTCAAATTCGGGCACCTCAATATGGGCAACCCAACCAGGGACTTAACTGCGGGCTGAATGCCTGCCCCAGAATGCGTTTTCAGTCTGCTATTCTGATAAAACTCTATTTGATCACCATTTAAAGTCAAGTTCTGTGAAGAAAGGGCCACTGTTCTATCAGTAGAAACTGTTCACAGGTGTGAGCCTTGTGGCGCAGCAAGTTAAGCTGTCGCACGGGATGCTGGCATTCGGTGTCAGAGTGCCAGTTCAAGTCCTGGCCATTCCAATTCTAATCCTGGTCTGTGCTAATGCATCTGGGAATCAGCAGATGATGGCTCGAGTGTTTGAGTCCCTGCCATCCACATGGAAGAGCCAGGTGGAGTTCCTGGTTCCTGGTTTTCTCCTGGCCCAGCCCTGGCTGTTGCAGGATTTAGAGTGAACCAGCAAATGAAAGATCTCACTTTCAGTTTCCGTCTCCCTCTCACTTTCCTTGTCTCTCTGCTTTTCAAATAAATAAATAAATCTTAAGGGGGCGGGGGGAGGGGAGAGGAGGGGAAGAAGGAAGAGAAGGAGAATGAGAAAGAAAAAGAAAAAAAGAAGGGGAGCCAGCATTGTGGGTTCCTGCACCATCTGCAATGCCAGCATCCCATATCAGCACCGATTCGTGTTCCACCAACTGTACTTCCATTAGCTGACTGCTAATAGCCTAGGAAAAGCAGCAAAATATGGCCCAAATGCTCAAGCCCCTCCTACTCAGGAGACCTAGAAGAAGTTCCTGCTTCGGCCTGGCCCAGCCCTGCCTGTTACAGCCATCTGCAAAGTGAACCAGCAGATGGAAGATATCTCTGTTTCTCTCTCTCTCTCTCTTCCTCTCTAACTCTAACTCTCTCTCTAACTCTAACTTTCAAATAAAAAACAAAAATCTAAAAAAAAATAATAATTCTCTGACACCAACCAAGAATTCTACGATTCATTGAAAAAAAAAATTTTTTTTTTTTTTGACAGGCAGGAGTGGACAGTGAGAGAGAGAGACAGAGAGAAAGGTCTTCCTTTTTGCCGTTGGTTCACCCTCCAATGGCCGCCGCGGCCGGCACGCTGCAACCAGTGCACCACGCCGATCCGATGGCAGGAGCCAGGTACTTATCCTGGTCTCCCATGGGGTGCAGGGCCCAAGCACTTGGGCCATCCTCCACTGCACTCCCTGGCCACAGCAGAGAGCTGGCCTGGAAGAGGGGCAACCGGGACAGAATCCGGTGCCCCGACCGGGACTAGAACCCGGTGTGCCGGCACCGCAAGGCGGAGGATTAGCCTAGTGAGCTGCGGCGCCAGCTGATTCATTGGAAATTTTAAAAAAGGAAGTTGTTTACAACTTATGGTAGTTGTTGAAAGACAATTGTTTCCCAGATTGTAATTAAATCATTGAAAAGGATAATGGTTGGAAGTACAGGAATGAAGAAGGAAAAAAAGTCTTTTTTGAAAATTTTTTATTTATTTTCATTTTTGTTTGAAATGCAGAAAGAGACAGATCTTCCATCCACTGGTTCACTCCCTATTTGCCTGCAACAGCCAAGACTGAGTTAGGCCAAAGCCAGGAGCCTGAAATTCCATCTGAGTCTCCCACATGGGGGGCAGCTCCAAGTACTTGAACCACAATCTGCTGATGCCCAGGATGCACAATCTGCCTCCCAAGCAGCTAGATCAGAAACAGGGGAGCTGGGATTCAAACCAGGCACTGTGATATGGGATGCAGATGTCCCAAGCTGCTAAACACCTACCCCAAAGCTTCTTCGAAAGAAAAAAAAAAAAAAACCAGCAAAATTGGCAGGTTATTGGGAAAAGACTAGTTACAGGCATTTGAGTAATTTATACACACCACTTGTATACTTTGCTCTGTACCTTTGCTGCATAAATTTGGGGGTAGAAAATGGAGAAGAGATGTGTCCCAACTAGTCTTTGACATTCTTCTCATGTAATGGAGAGAGCTTCATGTTGTCCTGTTGCATGGTTGACACCGTGAAAGATGAGTGAGTGAATAAGTGAAAGTGAATGAATGAATGGCTCTCTTTTATAGTCAGAAAGCAAGAAACCCAGGACCAGTTGGAAAAGGGTTTCCAGTTCATGGATATGCATAACTGCTTTAGATTTCCTTGCAGATAGAAAAATAGCCAGACAAGCACACACAGACATTGAAGTTGTTTGAGACTGTTGAACGTGTTTGTCAATGTGCCTCTCTGCAAGTCTCAGAACAGTTGCACTAGACAGTCTATCAGAATCCATTGGGTTCTTAGTGTTCTTGGTGGTTTATATCACAGCTCTTTGTTCACTGCTGAGAATCTTCTACTGCCTCAGGGAACACCCAGCATTTACCAGCATCCATGGCTGTATTCTTCAAGGTCCCTTCAAGTGAACGCCTGGTCACTGGAAGGAGTTACTTGTGCTTAAGATAGTTTTGAAGAAGGGCTCATTTGCCACAGTCCCTAGGATATCGTGTGCCATTTGTCTTTCCAGGGAGACACTCTTGAAGTGGGAGGGAAAAAGACAAGCTAACCTGTTCTTAATGTTGAGAATCTCTTGTGTTTCATGTTTAGAGACGAGCTGGCCCTGCTGGAGATGTTCTGCTCAAGCTGTCCAGGCAAGCTCTCCCATCCTACTGCTGCTGTCTCCCTCTGGGGACGCGGGGATGGAAACATCAGTGGGATCTGGCACTTCTGTTCAGAGCAACGCAGAGTGACAGAGCTGAGCCAGGATCAGCAGTGCATCCACCCTCAGGCACAGTAGAGCTGCTAAGGAAATAGCACAGAAGCCTGGGCCAGAGGCAAAAGCATGGGTTTCAGGGACTGCGGCGGGGATCTGCAGGTGTGACTTCAGCAAAGCCCCAGCACTGGGAGACCAAGAGGAGGAGACAGGGAATCTGTCCCGTCAAGGGGTTGGGACAGACCTCAGGGAACATGGCAGGTGGTGGTTGCGATGAAGTCCACAAACACGGACTGAGGAGACAGGCCGGAGCTGCTAGGTGCAGGCACACCTGGGGCAGCAGAACCCTGTTGGGACTAGGGGAGCAGTGTGGGTGGCCCTGTAGCTAAGAGAGTTGATGGCACAATGGAAGAGACAGGGCAGGGTGTAGCAGAGAAGGGGGCTCCCTGGAGGGGCTCCTTGTCACACTCATACTCATCGGGAGGTGCAGCTTCATCCAGGCAGGCAGCGGTGACATCATCTGTAAGACTGAAATGGATAGTTCCATCCTCAGAGATTTTTCTTTAAAAAGTATAATTATTGGGGCAAGGAATACTGTTTTGAACTTGGTTTTTAAATCTTACTTTACATTTTCCTGGGGTTTAGTTCTGTTTGCTTCCAGCACGGTCCAAATACCTACTTCAAAGCAAACATTCTAACAAGAACTTGTTAAAAGGAAGGGAAACCAGCTCCTGTGGCTTCTTGTACACCAGCGATGGAGGCACTCACAGAACCACGTTTGTGAGTTGAGTGTAAATGAATCCGAAACCTACAAATTAGATTTCCCTTGAAATACACATGGGTTTAAAACCTTAACGGGAAAAGAACTTGGCAAATCAAATCTGACCATATTCAGTAAAACCTCACTAATTTGCACTAATGACCAAGAGACCCATTGAGAATTACTGAATTTTTGTGAGTGTGTTAGCCTGGGAAAAAAATACCAAAACAGGGCTGGGGAGGTGGAGATGGGGGGAGGAAAGACAGGGAGAGCAGGAAAATCAAAGTTCCAGCATCAAACAAACATACTTTATGGTACAATGAGGAATGTATTTGAACGGTTACTGGAATGAAACCCAATAGCTTAATGAGTGCCTTGCTGTGGTGCGCCTGCCCGCTGGGGAGGCAGCCATGTCACACGGGTTGCCGAAGCCAGCAGCTAATGTGCACCTAGGTAAAGAGGCCCTCGCTTTATTGAAAGTTGGGGGGTTGTGGTTTTTGCAAGGGTGTGAACCAATGCGATTCTACTGGGTGTCACGTTTGTTCTGGGCTTGCACATGCAACCTGTGATTGTGAATTAGCACTGGAGGTGGGCTTGCTCATTACCGTTTACAAAAGAGCAAAAACTTCTTAGAAAGAGATAGCAAGGGCAATTGGAATGCTGACTCGCTGAATCTTCCTTAGATGTTAGTGAATCATACATATTGTAGAAGGTAGATAATCTAAACAGTCATGAATGAAGATTGAATATTTGGTTACCTTTTAATGTGATGTGTTTTAGTAAAAGTAAAAGTTATACCTTTTTAATGAGCAATTGCCTACAAAGTTCTTTGGAGCTTAAATTATTCATGGCCCAGATTTCAGTAATCATAGTGGCTGTTTTTAAGCCATTTTATTTAAGAAAGAGAATCCTTTCCGTTTTTACTGTTTTTACACGTGTGGCCAAAGGACAGTCATACTACTTTTACTACCCTTTTAATAATGTCTGAGAATATCTAGGATTTGGATACTCATTCTAAGGCTTGATATGTTTTAACTAAATGCACTGGTCTCCTGACTTAAGCATAGCCCTTGGTAATGATTGGTATTTATAGTGATGTCAGTCCCTCCTTCAGACCTGCCTGATTGTAAGCTGAAGACTAATTCAGAGCTTCCACTCAGTGCTTGTACCCAGAGCTTCTCTGAGACCTAAGTTGGTACAATGGTCTGAGGTCTTGTGGTGCTGCCCTTGAACCAGAAATGTTGCCACAAAAAGACCAGCGCTCAGTTCACACCTCCTAGACCCTTCTGCTTTCATCATTTTAAATTGTGTCTTTCCTTTTGCCAGTTACACAGTAAAGACCCTTTGCGCCATCTCCTCCTCAAGCCAGGGAGAGGGGAAGTGAGGACATTTGGGGGTTCATTTTTTAGTGCCCTACAGGGACAAAACAGACGTTGTGACCCCTTCCCAAGCCCCCTGTTGCACCCCTCTGACTCAGGCAAACAATCTGCTTTGCTTGGAGAAAAATCCAGAGGCAGTGTAGGCATTCTAAATTATTTTCTTCTTCATCTCAGAACTTCTGGAGTTTTAATTCCTTTGTTTGCTCTATCAGATCTGTTTCTGCTTTGTCGAGCCAGGCTGGCTGCTGAGCCCTCTTCTCCCCCCTGTCTAGCAACAGGCTCGAGTCTCCACCGTCACGTTACTGCCCTTTTGCAGAACTCCTTAGACAGTCAGAGAACCTTCTATGTAATATGTATAACGTACTCCAAGTCTGCTGGTGAGGCCATACTTGAACTTGCCCCTGAAAGCTTCTCTTAGTTCATCCCTCACTACCCACCCTCTTGTTCACTCTGCTTCAGCCACACTGACCTCATCCCGTGCTCTGTGAACACCTTCTGCTGTCAACCTCAGGGTCTTCTGCTTGTAGTTCTCTCTACTTGCTTGACGGTCTCTCCCTTCATTGCTCTTTTGTCATGTGTTGGTGTAACTTACCCGTCATTCACTGTGGGTCACTCTGAACCAACGTTATCTTCACACACAGGCCTTCCTGACCCTTTGTATAAAATAGCAACTCCATCTGCAGTCCAGAACTGTCTTTCTCCAGCACATCTGTCCCCTACAGCCCTTGTCACCTGCCGCCATGCTGTGTCTGGTTGGTGGCACTGTGCAGTATCCGGGGTGAAGGCATGGGCTTTGCCCAGAACCTGGAAGAGCGATGGGTAAATAAGCGGTGAGAGGTTGGGAAATTTATGTGATATAGATATGTGTAAATATTCTACAAATACATACTGACCCTTTATCTAAACAGCTTTGACATTTTGTTTTATTTTTGGTCAATTTTTCAACTTTTTCATTGAGGGGAATTTTTGGTAGTTTTTTTTTTTTAATTTTTTCCATTTATTATTTTATTTGAGAAACTGGGGGAAGGGAAGAAAAAAAGAAGGAAAAAGCTTCCATTTGCTGGTTCACTCTGCAGTGCCCACCACCACTGTGGCTGGGCCAGAAGCCAGGAACTCAATCCGAGTCTGCCATATGGGTTGCAGGGACTCAACTGCTTGAGCCATCATTTTCTGCCTCCCAGGATGTGCCATAGCAGGAAGCTGGAGTCAAGAGCAGAGCCCAGACTTGAACCCAGACACTCTGATAGGGGATGCCAGGGCCCCGGACACTCTGATAGGGGATGCCAGGGCTCTAGACACTCTGATGGGGGATGCCAGGGCCCTGGACACTCTGATAGGGGATGCCAGGGCCCCAAGTAATGTCTTAACTGCTGTGCCAAATGTCTGCCGTCATTATGGAGTTTTTAAATAGAGTGTAACTCTCTCTGGCTAAACCCTCCTATTGCTTGATAAGAAATGGCTGTCATCATTCATTAATTTAGCTTGAAAGGAAGATGTTCATTTGAAAAAAATAAGCCTTCAAAGAGATGAATTGTACATCAAGAGGTTTTTTTTTTTTTTCAGAATTTTTGCCCAAATTCAAGGTATTTTTTTTATTTTAGGCACTAATATCTTAACCAATATAAAAGAGAAAGGCTTTGCTTATCAGACAGCTATAGCCCAGAAGAGACAGTATAGATCTTTTTAGTGTGATAATCCTTCAGAGGCTGACATGGGAGCAAGCGGAGGGGCCTTCCTCTGGTTCCTAGGTTCAGAGAGGCTTTGTAGAGCTTTGAAGGATAAGAAGAGGTTAGCCTAGTAAAGCGGGAGAGATGCAGAGGGAATATGAGCAAAAGCAGAGTCCCAAGCAAGTGTGAACAGGAGATTACCGATTACCACCATGTTGACATCTTTGAAGCATGAAGTACCCTGTGAAGAATCACTGGAGATGAGAAAGGGAGAGGTGGTGGCTGAGGCTGGGAGAGTGCTGTATTTAGGAGCTTGGACTTAATCTTTGGCAGGATATCCTTGCAGGACTTTAAGCGAGAAAGCCAACATCAGAGTTAGAAGGAATATCATAGTACTTTGAGCTATTCAGTGGTTTTGAAACTCTAGCCACATTACTTGTTCTTCAAACAAGAGCTTACATAGTAGCTTAGTATCAAAATCCGATCAAAGCAGAACTTCCCAGTTGATGTTGGAGCGGAAAACCTGAACTTCCAGGCTTGGCCTGCTTTCGTTCTTCTCTTGGCCTCTTTTGTCAACTCCTAAGACACCTTGTTATAGCACCGGGGTGGGTTCAGCCACCCACACACATCGGAAAGCCAGACACCGAACCCAGGTTCTTTTGTGAGGACAAAGTTTATTTCAAGGCAGCCAGGTGAGGATCCAGGGGAAATGCTCAAATCTGACTCTTTGGACAGCTTTGGTCAGTCCTGTGTTCGGAAACCAAGGATTGTGAGCAGGGGTCAGACTCAGGAGCTGACTGCTCAGCCACATCGGGGGAGTGCTTGGTCTTTCTATAGCGGCACAGGTCAGTTTTGTGCATCTTCATATGGGAGATGTTAAAAAAAAAAAAATGGAGGTCTTAAAATGTTTGAAGGGAAGAGATTTGGACCCAAACACCCAAAGTTTACCTTGCTGTCTATAGCATATGTGCCTCTTGCTGTCCTGTGGTCCTTGCAAGTTTTAGCCAACTTGGGGGGCTTCAACAAATTTCTTGGTGCTCTGCAAAGGAAACTCAAAAGGTTTCAGTTAGCTTTTCATTGTTTACCCCTATAGGGTATGGTTTTCACCTTCGCCCAACTTCCAGGCAGGGCTCTTTTAAGCACACTTTTGAGAAACAACTCTTTCTAGGGGCTAGCACTGTGACACAGTGGGTTAACACCCTGGTCTGAGGCGCCGGCATCCCATGTGGGTGTCCGTTTGAGACCCGGCTGCTTCACTTCCGATCCAGCTCTCTGCAATGGCCTGGGAAAGCAGTACAAGACAGCCCAGGTGCTTGGGCCCCTGCACCTATTTGGGAGACTTGGAAGAAGCTCCTGGCTCCTGACTTCAGATCTGCACTGTTCCGGCTATTGCAGCCAATTGGGGAGTGAACCATTGGATGGAAAACTGGAAGACCTCTCTCTCTCTCTGCCTCTCCTCTCTCTGTGTAACTCTGACTTTCAAACAAATAAATAAATCTTTAAAAAAAGGAAAAAAACAACTCTTTCTGTTTGTAGATTAGAAAGCTGTGACTTGGAAAGTTGGGGTACCTTAGCTAATCACTGGCAGAACCCAGAGTACAACAAGGCTTCTTGTTTCCTACTGTAGTGCTTTTTATGTGTAGTATGGTGTATATCATTGGAGAAAAAAAATATTGTCCAAGCTAGAGTAAATGTTCTTCACTGAGTACATGCTTATTAATCTGCTTTATGCAAGGTTTTTTTTTTTAATAGATTCTTTTAGAATTGTATCCAGGTTTATATAGTTAGTCCTCTGGCCTTATCACGCTTGTGGAGGAAGTACCAAGTTATGATGCCTCAACTTAAATTTTTATGAATTAGATACAGCAAGTTTTCTGTTAAGGCCCCTTGCTCCTTGTGGAATCTCTTCCCATTCAGTCTTGATAGTGCCTGGGTTGCTAACCCTGTTTAAATAGTATGTCATGGCTGATTCTGTTATAATGGCAAAAGCAGTGGAATACGAGTCAGGAGACCTGGTTCTACTCCCAGGCCAGCCATTAGCTGGTTGAATAACATTTGGAAAAGTCACTCAAGCTCAACTGTACAATGAGAAGGTTGAACTAAATTGCCTCAAAGGCCCATTCCAGCTCCTACAGTCTGTGATTGCAATTATAATGTCTGTTGTGGTTTATCTATGAAAGTGATGACGTTTTATAGACTGCTAGAAGCTCTTGTTTTTGGTGGTCCGAAAGACTTAGGATAGTTGGGTACACGAAGTACTTGATTTTGAATACCTCTGAAGAGATGTGGAAGTGGACAGAGGATATATGCTAATGAAATGCATTTATTTTCAACTTTGTTCTTAATCTGGGAATTTGAATGGCTTCACTGAAATTCTGGCATTACATTCCCCGTGACCTTATCAGTGAGCAGCTCAGCCTTGGACAGCCCACTTCAGCAGACTGGAGGGCGTTTATGAAGCACTGGGGTGATTTCTGCGTGGGCCGAGGTTTAGAGACTCTTTTAAGGACTCTCTGAATTGTAGAAGTCCTTCGTAGTCCTCTTCTGAGCTCCTCATCCTGGATTTGATTCCCCAATCTCATTTTTCTACAGAGCCCCACTCCTCACTGTGCTATTTAAAGTCCTTCAAGTCAAGTCCTATTACTTTAAGAATAAGTGTGATATAACAAACAATGACATTATTGTAAGGACGAGAAATAGGGGTTAAGTTAAAAAGCAGAACAGTTTTATTTACACAGCAGTGTTTTAATAACCAGCAAAATTTTGGAAGAGAACTAGAAAAATAGTTAAAAGATAAATGGACTTATGTTTCAATGTTATGATTTTTCACATACACTAAAGTTCATTTTTACTTTTTTAAATCCTTGAATTTCGGACAGGACCCTAAGAGAGTTGTTGGCATCCTTTGGTCAACACATTTGTCAGGGTATTTTCTTTTTTCAATGTCCTTCTATGGTTCTATTAAGCAATAACCTCATTAGCAACACATTCTGAGTGGTATAGTGTGATAGCTTTACTACAAAGGGGTTCTGTATTTCAGTTGCCAGGATATAACACTCTTATGACAGGGGAGAAAAAGAAAACTTGCTATGAAGGGGAAGCTTAGACATTATTTACTCTAAATATTGGAGCCTTCCATTTGAAAGTTTACAGAGGCTGAAGAATTGTTGAATTTGGAGATTTCAAAATTAAAATCTCCAGCAAACTCTAAAAATGTTTCCACCTTAAAAGCAAGTTCTGTTCCCTTCTGTGAGCATTTGCCTTACATCGCTCTGGATTAGTCTATGTTATTTTCATCACAAATACCTTTCACTGAGAGACCCAGTGTCACCCTCTTCTGGAGTGAGACAAATAAAGCATTCTGGCTGAGGGCTGGACAGCTTGAAAAACAGACTGTCAGTTTGTTGAGTTTGGTGGACTCTTTTTGCCTCTTTATGTCAAGTCTATTTTTTAGGCTACATTAAGTTAGAGTAAATGCAGATTCTGAAAGACTCGATCCATATTCACACTAGCAGCATCCAGAGGTACTAGGAATTGGCAAATTCAAATCCTTCCCAAATCTTACGTGTTTTTTTTTTTTTTTTTTTTACCTTTGCCTTTATGTCATCCTGTGTGTGTTAAAACTGTGGAAGAACACGTCGTTACTGATCGTAGCTCTGTTGAGGCCCTTGACTTGGTCCACACAAACAGAATACACTACAACCAAAGTCATTGTTTACAGAAGGTTTGTTCAGGTATATAGCAAAGATGGGGCTGAGTTCCAGAAAGACTCTGTTGACATGGCTGAAAAGAATTCCATGAATAAATGCCTTCTCTGGTCCCTGCCCACTAGCAAGATTAATCCACAGGAGTGTGCCTTTTGTTGCAGTTGTGGGCATTGGAGTGAACACTAAACTGTACCTTAACTCAACATATGAGATTGAATCATATGAATTTACCATATGTGTAAGCTCAAACCAGTTGACTAGCAATGCTTTGGTATGGCTCAACCTAATAATTATTTTGCTCTGTTATCAGTTAGCAGTAACTCTTCAGTTCACCTTTGTTCCCAGAATGTAAACTAAATTCACTTGAATTGACAAGCCACTACTATCAGAAAGTGACTCACAAAGATCTAGAAGGTTCTGGGGTGACTATTATACTAACCTTGTAGGACTGTTGTTTAAAAAAAAAAAAAAAGATTAAATGCATCAACAGTACAGTGAGTAGAGGAAATTTCTCCTCTATCCTAGTCTTGCTGAAATGAAGTGATAATAGACGGATTAATAGGAGAAAACACATATAAACTTAGTAAGGTGCAAAAGCACAAGAGCCATACAAAATATGAAACTCAAAGGATTGGATGGTTGAAGCTTAAATACCCTCTTCACAGGGGAGAAGGGAGAGGAAGTGGAAGCACTAGGCACTTTTGGGTGGTAGTAAATGAGTTTTAGGAGCAACGAATAAGCCCAAAGAACAGCGAGTGGTCTGGGACAGCTGTGGGAAGATAGCAGCAAATCATAGGAAGGTGAGGGGTGGGACTTGATGTGAGCCAAGGCTATCTTAGTATGCAAATGGAGTCTCCCAGGTAATCCGCTCAGAACTATACTCAGAAGAATACGTGGACATCCTGTCAGTGTGGTTATAGCATTTAATATCTTCTGGATTGTGTGATAAGATTCCTAGCGAGGGAGTTTAAGACCATTGCATTGTTGGGGGAAGAAATCTCTTGTGTCAGGTAAGGGACTTCAGAGCGAGACCCCTCTTTCGCTTTCAGAGTAAAACATGGAAAGATTAAGCCCCGAGTTATAAGACAGCACTTCTATCTTCCATGTTCTTTTAACTCAAAGTACTTGTCATTTGAAAGCATTGTACTTTGGGTTATTTACGATCCACAATAAGAGCTTAGAATAATGCTTAATAAAAGCAGGCACTCTCATAAATTTAGACATTATTAGCATTGTCATTATCAGCAAACTACTAATTCGGTTCTTCAGATAGGTAGTTATTGCCATCTGACTGTGGCAGGCAGAGTATCAGGTGCGAGGACTACATGTTTGGACAGGCTATGTCCCCTACTGCCACGAAGTTCACAGCGAGTATACAGGCAAGTATAATGTAGTAGAGGATTGACAGGTGCATGTCCTTACTGCACTTCAGGGAAGCCTTGCTGTGTCTTAACGATCAGGGAGGACTTCCTGAAAGACATGCCATCTACATCGAAACCAGAAAGACTAGTGAAGTCAACCAAGCAAAAAGAAACAGAGAGAGCACTCAGCAGCATAAAGTCTGGAGGCCTGAGGAAGACAACTTGCTGTGCTCTGAGAGCACCAGGGACAGAGTGGAGTCACTGCTTCCCTCCTGCTGTGCACTTGTTCCCCATGCAACAGCAGGTCTCCTCTGTGGCCACCAAGGCAAGACTGTGTATGATTTCTGCTCATGTGATCAAGAGCTTAGTGCCACTTGTCTTTTTTGTATAGCTTGAGAATTGGCTTACCAAGAAACTGAGACTCTCATGTATTTGTCCTATATAGAAGTGGCTGTTCTCTAAAGGTATGAATATAGTCCTAAGAAAACTAGGCTGAAAAATGAGAACTGTTCTCTGAAATAAAAAAAAAAAGAACTTTTAAAGAAAATCTGTTAGTAATGCCACTTACTGATAACAATAATAAAATGAGTATGGAAGAGCTGGGTTGATGACCTGTTAAGCAGAATGATCAAGGGGTACATTTTTCAAAAACAAAGGCAGTTAAAAAATCAACCTAATTTGGGCAAGTGTTTGGCCTAGCAGTCAAGATGCCGCTTGTGATGCCCACATCCCATACCAGAGTGCCTGGATTTGAGTCCCAGCCCCACTCCCAATTCCAGCTTCCTGGGCTGGGAGGCAGCAGTGATGGCTCAAATGGTTGGTCCCTGCCACTCATATGGGAGCCCTGGGTTGAACTCTCAGCTTCCGTTGCAGCCTGGCAGCCTGGCCCTGCCCTCGCTATTGTGGGCATTTTGGTCATGAACCTATAGAAGAGAGCATCTCTCTCTCTCTCTCTCTCTCTCTCTCTCTATATATATATATATATATATACACACACACACACACACACACACACACACATATATACAGAATATATATAATCTGCCTTACAAATAATTTTTAAAAAATTTTAATCAACTCAATTGATCTGGGTTTTGTTTGTTGTCCCAAATAAGGCAGTGCTCTCCTTCAGCAAATCTTTATTAGTAGGTTGTTTTTCATCTGCTTCTCAGCTCTCACTAAGGCAGAACTTGTATGTCCATTATGGCACTTTATGTTTTGTAAGGGTATTTAAGTGATGCCTTACATTTCTTTTATATTTCAGAGCACTCACATCGAAAGATTAAAATGAAAAAAAAGTAGGAAAAGCAAAATATAGACAATAAAAATGAAAGTTACCAACTAATATCCTATTCAGTCTGAATTTTAATAAAGGGTAATATTTCTTTGAATCTAAAAGACTGTTCACTGTTCAGCCTAAATGTTGTAGTTTATGATATAGAAAATTGATTGAATTGAAATGTATATCTTTCTCCCATATAATAACATACCTAACTCTATACTCATGAATACTAAGGTCCCCATGATTTCTTTATTACAGATTTTATTCTCATTTATGAGTTCCATGTTAAACTGTTAAATCAACGGAATCATCACCTTAGCCTTAAATTAGCATAGCACATCATTAGGGAAAGCAATGCTATACATTTAATTGCTCTTTTTAAAAGTTCTGTCATGTTGTCATGCCCTGCATGTGTGTTCATGTGTTACCATGGTTAATTTATAAGGAGTTTGTTTAATTTACAGCAAGCTTCTGGGCTGCTTCCTGTTGTTCATTAGCTCCCTCCAAGCCCAACTATTTTGGTAATAGCTGCAGCTATTTCTATGTGAATATTTGAACTGTAGTGAAAGTGAAATGATATAGGATAAGAGGGCAAATGTTAGAGAATTGGAAAAATAGAAAAACAGTGCAGCATGAAATGTCAAGCCACATTTTAGGGCACTTTTACTGTATTTCCATAAATGCATGAGGGGGTTATGTTGCAAACACTTGAAACTGTTTATTTTCATTTTTGGCCTGATTTTCTAGCATTGAAGAAACCATGTCTAATGATCTTGAGTATTTTAAAGAAAAAGAAATTATATTTTACATAATGGTTTGCATGTGTGAGTTCCCTGGGGTAGAAGCACTGTAATTAGTGTGTCGTCTCGCAGAGGACAGACTATCTGTCTCAGAGATGCAGTGGGCGCAGTGGACTGCCAGAGCCGAGTGCAGAACATCGCGATTTTGTTAAGAGATAGACAGCATCCCTTTTTACTTCTCCCTTCCCTCTTCTCCCTGCTTGTTTGGCCCCAGAGCAGAAGAAGCAAAGGATAACTGAGTGCCGCAGTTTTCTTCCTTCCTCATTCAGTAAACCGTGGAGAAAGAACTTGGCTTCTTGACATGAATAACTTTGCTTCAGCTCTGCTTGGAACGATTTGGGCAGTCTTTCAAACATGAAAAAGGTACAATAAAAGAGAACCCAACTTCCTGTTTTATTCAGAAAGTAGCAGATTCAGCGAAGACTCCCCCTGCTCTGGGAACAGCCGTATCCCTCCCTGGAGACTAGAGATTTTTCTGTAGATATTATTTCCTTGTGCAGTTTTCACTGTAACTATGGAAAGACAGTCAGCTTCAGTGGGCATAATGGCAGACCGTGTGATAACGAGAATAATAGTAGCATGAATGCTTGGCTGCCTTTGGACAGTCAGAAATGTTCCTGAGCAGAAGGCGGGGGGAAGACCCAGAGAATGTCCTTGAACCGAAACAGGAGAAAACATGAACTCACATAGAAGGGGTATGTGAGAGCTGTGTGGATACATCTGATATCTGTCTGCCCTATGCCTGTGTGCCGATAAAGTCATGCCCACACGTTTCCGTCACAGCGGCCTTTGCTGTACGTACGTTAACTCTTGATTCTCTGCAATATTTGAGAAAGTGAAATTGACCAAGGGTCAAATACTACACATTTCAGGTCATTACCTATGGTTGCACGGGAGGAGTAGTGGAAAGAAATGAACAAACCATTGAACAAATAAAGATGACAGTTTCATTTGTAGAGTAAAATAAGAAAAAAAAATGATGCCTTTGGATTCTGTTTTGCATTAGTTTGCATTCGTTCCTGAGTGCACTAGAGACAGGATGTCTGTGCGCCCTTATCTGGTCCAGGGTAGGTCATAAAGCCTGGAGATGAAAAGCTGCTGCTTTAGTAGAAGACTCTGCCAGTCAAAACTGGCCAGCCCAAGAGATGGGACTTGAGCCAATCAGGGCCTCCCCTGCTTTGTAGCAAAGTGACTCGGGCAGAGGGGGGTCAGAGTCAAGTGTGTGGGGTTATGTGACCCTTTCCAGAAAGTACAACATGTTTCTGTACACTTCTGTGTGATGGAAAATGCCTTGAAATCAGGAAGCATGAGTCCCACAAGGGGATCAGACTGTTCTTTGATAACCTAAGAATTACAAGTTGCAAAACTGAGTGGTGAAGGATGACTCTGTGGTTATTTTCGTTCTGCCATGGACCACAGCAAGGACACATGTTGTGCTTCCTCTTTGTTTTTATCTTTTAGATAAGGAAATGCTGTTTTATCTCCGGAGGTTTTCTTGGAATTTAAGGAATAAAGCTAATTCCGTTTCATGAGATGAACTTTCAGGTCTTTGAAGGCAGCTGTCACATTTGCAGATTCTGTTAGGAAATATTTTAAAGAACAGTCTACATGGAAATAAGTTTCCATTTCTCTTTTGTGTGACTGATACTTTTGAAATCAAGTTTTAGATGTATTTCAAATAATTGCATTGGCAGTTGAGTTGTTTGTGGTCATGAGCAGAGACTGGAACAGGAGGGAGTGCTTACCAAATCTGAAGCTGAATGGAGCTGGGTCTGCAAGAGGTGTGAGGAAGAGAAAAGAGGACTCCAGTGGGCTGGGTGGGATGCTGGCAGGTAGGGGGTGCTTCAGATGGGAGAAAGAAGCTAACTTCAACACAGGGGGACTTTGCAGGGAGGCACTGACTCTGCCAAGCTGACCCGCTCCAGAACCAAGTTCAGTAGAACAGCAGAAAGACGCACAGCGCACACTGTGAAGTGTTAGTTTGTCTTGATTGGATGATGGCATCTTTTCAAAGTAGGTGAAAGTAGTACAGGATCACTCTGATGGCTATAAACAGGGTGTCCTAAAGGCCAGAAGAGAAGCAGGAGACAGGTTATGGGGGCATAGACAGTGTGTTTTGCTTCGGGAAAGTTGATTGCAGCCAATTCATTCTTGCCTGTTATCAAGACCAAAAAAAAAATCACTTCTGCATTCATTTTTTTCCCTCTTTGGGAGAATAAATTTTATAATTTGCTCTGTGTGCATTTCCAAGCTCCAGGCATGGGGTAACTGTTCATTTGACGACATGACTGAATGAGCTGCCAGTGATGGCATGTTGTGTTCATTCTCTCTCCCCAGTGCAGAGCCCAAGGTTAGGCATGGAGTAAGCTCTCAGCATGTATTTGTTACTTATGAAAGGGTTCAAAATATGCCACTCTGGTAGACTGATTATTTTACAGTAAAGTTAATTGAGAATCAGCTGATGCCAGAAAAGCTCTTTACTTTCTCCTCAACTGTCTAAAAATTATGTAAATTCCCTCTTTTGTAAAGGAAATTGATGATTATAAAGGAATTTCTACTACTAAAGATGTCCATACCTGAAAAATAGCTACTCCCAAGTAGCTTTTATGCCCTAAGAGACTCCTATCCGCATAGTGGAATTCACCACACATTTTCATCCTTCTCTTTCCTATAGCTTGCTTCCTCGTCCCCATGCCAGAAGCCCCTAAACCCCAGTTCTTTTCTGTAGCTCAGGATAATATGTGTCAGTCATCTCACCACCTCCTTGAGACTTATTTTGTGAAAATACTATGCACATTTAGGTAATTTTTTTCTCGTGTTCTTCTATCTTATGTCAATTTAATTCTTAAGCCAGCTGCAGAACCCAAAGGGTAGAAGAAAGCACTTTTCCTTCCATACACAGGCATGTTTTTATGCATGTTTCCGTGTTGATTTCAGAGCTTCCAGAGTCTGTTAAGCATTCCAAGCCCAGTATAATATAGATGTTGAGACCATGGACTGTGGAAGAGCTTCCTACATCATGAGTCCTCTGTTTGGTAACTGTGTGACCTTGGACAACTCATATAACCTACTTGACAGCATTAACTTCATAAGGGTTGTTTTGAGGACTAAATGAGCTAAATCAAGTTCAATGCTTAGAATAGTGCTTGGGACACAGTAAACAGGGTATTCATCTTTGCTGTTATCATTAAAAACAAAAGCTCTTGGGGCAGACATTGGCACAGTCCCACTTGAGATGCCTGCGTCCCATATCAGAATGCCCAGCTTTGAGTCTCAGCTCCACTTCCAATTGCAGCTTTTTGCTAATGTGCAGTCTTGGGAGCAGCAGGTGATGGAAGACTCTGGGGCTTGGGTCCTGCCTTCCATGTGGGAAACGCAGATGGAGTTCTTGTCTCCTGGCTTTCACCAGGCCTAGAGCTGACAGGAGCTTCATTTCACTTAAAGGTAAAAACTTAGTGCTTAGAGAATTGACCACAGCTGTTCTTCTATGAAAATAATCTGCTCCCCAAATTAGAAGAATAGGTAAATATAGCACAATTTTTAAAGACCTTCTCTTGTAATGCTCATGAATACCATTTCTTGTGGTGGGAGTGCAGGAAAGAAAGCCAGCGCATGGGAGCAGAGAACATTCCTTTTCCGGTTACGTTCTCAAAGGATGAAGTCTTCCAGTAGCCTTAGAACAAAAATGCAAAGGCGAAGTGCTGCTGGGAGTCAGCCTGTGAAGTCTCCCTGAGGTGGGTGCCACATTCCATGCTGGCAGCTCCGTGCTATGGCTGACCTGCACGGGTGGAAGCAGCTGAGCAAGGCCGGAGTGCATCTCAGCCAAGCCCAGTACATAAGTAGGGGCAAACAGAGGAGTGCAATCGGTTCAAAAGTGGAGAAAGCAAAATGGAAAAGGTAACTATCGGTGGGAAATGTGTCTCCTGCCACCGATAGCTACTTTTCCTCAGATGCCTGTTTGCCTCATTCTGGCTTAAGCCAGATAGTTGATTCTGAGCCTCTTCCTTCCTTGCTAGAAAAGAGTAAAAATTGGAAACAAAAGCCTTTTGAATTTCCCCGTGGCTGAGAAATAGAAGATAGGTATTATTACCTCAAATTTGGTCTTCTAATGCCTGAGGATGATGGATTTTCCATTTCATTTGGCACTCAAGTATGTAGGAAATGCCACTGGGGCCTTCTTCTTTAAATAAAGTGTCAATCTTTACCCCTTTGACAAATTAAGTTCTTGGAAAAGACATGACAAGTCAAAGTGATGTAAGTCAATTTTGAATTTTCCCATAGAAAGTGTTCAGTAGGAATTTATAATCTTGACCAAGGGCTTGATGTCTGGCTTTTTATGGAAATAACCCCAGACACCAAATTTCATCAACTAAATCAATTAAAGAAGGTACTATAGTAATTTATAACCTAAGATTTTTACTTAGTTTTACTATGAAGTCAGCAAGCCATATGAAATCCTTTTTTAAAAAATTGTTCCATCACATTTTATTTTAAGGAACAGCATTAGTGTGGAAATTCAAGGGGCCATTTGGGAAGCATTTTGTTGTTGTTTTTTGGTTTTTTAGATTTTTTTAAACTTTTATTTAGCAAATATAAATTTCCAAAGTACAGCTTATGGATTACAATGGCTTTTTCCCCCCCATAACTTCCCTCCCACCTGCAACCCTCCCAGCACCCGCTGGGAAGCATTTTTACATTTCTTTAAGGAGACCTAGAACCACTCAAGGATGACACTTTTTCTTATTGCTAATTCCACTATATCCAGTAAAAATTCTAGAGAACCCATATTTTGGTAGATCAGTTTGAAAGTGTGTTCATTTTCTCGTAATTGCCTGATAAGTCTCTCTGTGCTGCCAGCCCTAATTGCAGTGGATATTAAAACAGGCACAATACCGTGAGTCACATTGGTCCCTCTAAGGCCACCTGTGTGCCCATTAAAGAGAATCTCCTGTGTCCCTACACGCTCTCATTTCAGCCATCTGGAAAACTCCTTTTCTTCCATAGATATTTGTGTGGCTCTCTTCTGTTCCTGTGTTTAGGTAAATTTCATACATAAATATGTCAAAAAAGTATATCTAAAATTCATCATAGAAAAGTATTTGAAATTACTGAAAACATTCCTGTGAGGAGGACTAAACACTATTCCTCTCCTGTGATCTCTTCATATGGAAAAATCCCCAAGTCCTTGATGCTGAAACCTGGGATCCACAGATGCACTGAGGGCGGTGTCAGTGTACCCCCATCCAGCAGTGGGCACAGCCAGCTCGTTAGATCTGGAGCCCACCAAACAGAGAGGACCCAGTTTATGGGTGTGGTTCCTACTCTAGAAAATCTTGAACATAATCTGAATCTGTAATTCTAGATGAACTAGCAGCTTATTATGGATATAAATGTGACTGTTGAGGTGACTTGGCGTCATGGTGGATGGTGGCTGTACTGCACCTGTATGCACTGCTTTGTGTGCACGTCAGTTCAGGTACATTCACGATGTAATGGCAGCAGCAGCAGAAGCCCAGCTTTCCCAGGTTCTGACTGACAGAGAGCAAAATCACTGAAAAGAGAAGTCCAGTTGTGAGTCAGAAGCTTCCACGACGCAAGAGTGCTTTTGTCTTGCTAACCACAGAGAGCAGTTAGACCGAGTGGATCATTTTATTTCGATTACTGCTCCGGCACTGGCCCTGGGGGACAGACTTGATGATCTAATAGGTCTTTCCCATCTCTAATATCTATAATTTTGGCTATTCTGTGGCAGCTTTTTATTGCTTTGAATAAGCCATCTTAATTCAAAAAACATACCTCTGGATTTGACCTGCCTAATATATGTCAAGGAGTGTGTGTCCCTTTGAAGCTCCACCAGGGACTCTGAGAGACTCAAGAAACTGAAAGGGAGATGGAAAAATGGAGAAGGGGGCAAGACCGTGAGTCAAACAGTTTTCTGTTTATTTCAGTTTTTGTTTTTCAATAGTGAGGTGGTCCCTTAGGCCTCCTTAAATCATCTTCTGGTTAAGATTTAATCTGATTATTAGGACATCCTTGCTTTAGTAATTTTTCTAAATTTTGTGTCTTGGAAGTTATCCTACCATTAACTAGCATTCCGTTCCACAGATTTTAGTCATCATCTCTGACCAGTTCTTGGCCTCATATCCACTCTGTGACTTCTCAGACTTGAACGTCTGAAGAGGAAGTGGTGACCATGCATTGCTCCAAATGTCATCCAGTGGTGGTCCTCAGGCCAGGTGTGCTGGGAGCATTGTTACAGATAGTACATAACAACTGTCTTCTCCCCAGCCAGATACATCGCCACACCGTGAGTTAGCTTTTGCAGTGTATAAATCTGTACCCTCTGCAGTCATAGCCGGCTCGTACATCTGGTTGAGCTGCTGGAACTGCTCTCCTTTATCCCTCCTGCCCAGTGATTTTAATTTAACGTGTAGGTCTTGTGAGCTGTTTTTGGTTAGTGTTTTCTCCTGCACATGTTTACTTACTTCCTGAGATGATTCTTCCAGACAGGAAGGATAGAGGCCCATGTCTGTGTGTCTTACAGTCCCCCTCTCTGTCCTTGTCTTCCTCTAATTCAGCCTGAATGCCGAGTTATTGTTCTGACCCTTTCTCTGGATCCTTGTAATTAAACAGATCAAACCAGGAAAAAAGAAATGAGGATTTATTCTGAGTGCTTACCTCTATAGCTGCACCATGTAGAAGGTTGTTTGTTGACCGCATACTATATTCCAGACTCCTCATTAAATTATATTCAACTGTTCCTGTGCATGGTTACCAGTACTTCAGCTATAAATTAACCTCACATTTGAGATCAAATTAAAGTCACAAGAGAACATTTGTTGCAGTCGTTTAGTTATTTAGACTGAAATAAAAGGCCTTTAAAAAGAAAGTCATCTCCCATTCACCTCTGTTCTCCAGTGGAAAATCTGACAGAATAAAGTGGTGGGACATGTACTTGGTTGGGTTTTAGTTGTCCTGATGCTGAGTCCTGGCTCCTGTCATTGAAACCTGAGATGTAGACAGTCATTTACTCTCCCAGAACCACGGTTTTCTCATCTAAAATGGGCAAAGTAATGCCAGCTGCTTTTTAGAATTATGGTGAGGTTCCCATGAGATAATGTTGTAGAAGTACCTTGTCAACCGTAAACCACTGTGAAATGTGCACACAGCAGGTACTGGAAATGGCTTATTGTCGATGCCAGTTGAAACAAAATGAAAATCTGTCAAATAAAATGTCTTTAAAGCTAACAGTTTGGACTTTAACGTCTAAGAAAAAGTCACTAGCTCACAGGAAAACCCCGGTTCAAAGAGATCAATTGCAGAGAACCCCATGACAAATATACACAGAATATAACTGCAAGATTCCTCTTAGCACAAGGGATGAAGACAACAGAGAATGAAATGGGGAATGGACTGGAAAGGAAAAAGGAGAGTTTGACCCTAAATTAGTGGTTCTCCACCCTGGCTGAACATGGACATTGCTGCCTGGGCAATCCCAGGATGACTTGCTCTGGAGAGTGGTCTGTGCTTCAGGGCATTCAAAAACTTCCCAAGAAGTTCTGATGCATAACAGCCAATGTTGAGAAGTCACTGGGCTAGGGAGATTTTTTAAAAATTCTCCAGAATTATTGATAAGAAGGTAAAACTTACAGACTCAAAGAGATAGCTGCCAGCACTAGAATGAATGGTAGAAAAAATTAGTGTAGCCCATAGGTCTCCAACAATAGTCTATAGAAGTTTAGGTTGACATCTCACAGGTGGGAAATAGGAACAGAAGAAAGAAAGGCAAAGGGAGTTTTTATAAGAAAAAAAAAAAAAACCTTTCCATAATTGTTGAATTTTCCAGTTAAAAATTAGTTCCCAGCCAGTAATATGATAGCTGTAGGGTGAGTCAAGTGGCACTAGGTATACATAAACACAAGTGTCCGTGTTAGTTTCTTAGTCCTTGTTCCGTGTGGTAAATATTTATGTAATGGCCAATCGGAGTCGTTGTAACCAATCATGGCTGATTCCCTGTAATGTGCACACACTTTGATTGTGACCAGACTTGTAATCTCACGTCATTTACAGCAATCCCCCCTCCCCAAAATAGAACTTTCCACAAGAAAGACAGTGGCATATTATGCCTAGCAAAATAACTATATCAGCAGTTGGAAAAGTATATAGTAGTTAACACAATCCCAAAATAAAATGCGAGAGGCAGAATATTAGTCTTTCATCATGGTGCCCAGGGTGAGTTCTCAGAGCATTGTCCTGATTTCTGCCGAAAGGTTTAATCTGATCCTTAATGTCAGTCACCAAGAAAAAGTCACGTTTCTATGCTTTCAAGTTCTCTTTGAAAATACGGAAAAAGCCAGAAGACTAAAAACTACATTCCTGATGTGGAAAGTTTGTCTCTGGTTTTCAAAAAACTTTTTCAAAAAAAGACAAAAATGTCCAGAAAGGTCAGGCTTTCCATGTTCTCCTCAAGGACCCTCCTCAGTTTCCCTGCAGAATGTCCAGGTCTTGTCTCCTTCCCCACTCTTTCCTAAGAGCTCCCTTTATTTCTTGTGTAATCTGCTCCCCGTGCTTTATTGAAAGGGGTCTGGGCTTCCTCCCAAAGGTTTTCTGGTGCCTGTACTACTCTCTGGCCCCTTGCCACTTTCCCTGTAGTTGGCACATTTCAAAATCTCTCTCTCTCTCTTTTTAATGTATTTTATTTATTGGAAAGACAAAGGGATGGGGTGGGGAAGAAACACACACACACATACACACACACACACATATCTTCCGGCTACCGGTTCATTCCCCAGATGACTGAGACAGTCAGAGCTGGGCCAGACCAGAGGATCTCCATCCAGGTCTCCCATGTGGGTGACAGGAGCCATCATGCACTGCTTTCTCAGACTCGTTAGCAGGGAGCTAGATCAGCAGAGCAGCTGGGTCTTGAATTGATGCTCCAGTGTAGGGTGCCAGTGTCACAAGCAGTGGCTTCACCTGCTGTGCCATAACACTGACCCCAGAAGTCAAACTTTTTTTTTTTTTTTTTAAGATTTATTTCAAAGACGAGTTACAGAGAGTCAGAGGGAGAGACACAGAGAGATTTTCCATCTGCTGGTTAACTCACAAAATGACAACAGCCAAGGTTGGGCCAGGCCAAAGCCAGGAGCTTCATCCAGGTCTTCAATGTGGGTGCAAGAGCCCAAGTACTTGGGCCATCTTATGCTGCTTTTCCCAGGCGTATTCAGCCAGGATTCAAAATGGCTCCCATATGGAATACTGGCCTTTCATCTGTGAGGGAGAGAGACAGAGAGAGATCTTCCATCTGCTGGTTCACATCCCAGTGCCTACAGCAGCCAGGCTAGCCAGCCCAAGGTCTAGAGTATAGAATTCAATGTAGGTCTCCCAGGTGGGTGGCAGGTACCCAAGCGCTGGGATAATCACCTGCTGCCTCCCAGGGTATGTATTAGCAGGGAGCTGGAATCAGAAGGAAGCCAAGACTTGAACTTGACACTCAGACGTGGGATGCAGGCATCCCAAGTATCATGCTAACTGCTGTGCTAAAGGCCTACTCCAATTGCTTCCTTTTGTTACTGAAGAGTATTCCATTCTGTTTTATCTGTGTAATGGACATTTGGGTTATTTCTAGTTTGTGGCAATTATAATAAAATTTTACATTAAAATGTATAAACATTTAAACATGAATCTTTCTATGGGCATGTTTACTTCCTTGAGGTTTTAATTTTCAAGTAGTCTAATTTATCATTTTTTTTCTTTATGTATAAATGTGTTAGCTAAGAAACTGCTCATTGTAAGGTCACAGAGATTTTCTCCTATGTCATTCTCTACAGGTTTTATAGTATCTTATGCTTAGGGCTGTGTTTCTAGTTCATATTTATAGTTAATATTCTAGTTATTATTTACATATGGTGTGAGGTGAGGAGCAAGGTTCTTTTTTATCTTGCATGTGAATGTCCAATTGTTCAAACACCATTTCTTTTTTTTTTTTTTTTTAAGATTTATTTATTTTACTTGAAAGTCACAGTTACACAGAGAGGGAAAGAGAGGCAGAGAGAGAGGTCTTCCATCCGCTGGTTCACTCCCCAATTGGTCGCAATGACCGGAGCTAAGCTGATCCAAAGCCAGAAGCCAGGAGCTTCTTCCAAGTCTCCCACGTGGGTGCAGGGGCCCAAGGACCTGGGCCGTCTTCCGCTGCTTTCCCAGACCACAGCAGAGAGCTGGATCGGAAGTGGAGCAACTGGGACTCGAACCAGTGCCCATATGTGATGCCAGCACTGCAGGCGGCAGCCTTACCTGCTACACCACAGAGCCAGCCCCCATCATATCTTGAAATGACTATCCTTTCCCTATAAAATTGTCTTGGCACCTTTGCCAAAATAAATGCACCAAAAATATGTAGCATCTGTTTTTTTCTCTCATGTTTTACACTGGTTTACATCTCCACCTGTGAGCCCGTGCCACACTGACTTGATTACTTTACCTTTATACTTAATTTTGAGATCAGATCATGTGCATCCTCCCAATCTCATAAGATTCTTTGAGTTTTAATGTAGAGTCAGTTTGTCACTTCATTCAAGAAAGCCTACTGGGATTTAGAAAAGAACTATATCTGGATCTGTAGAAAAGTTTGTGGTAATGTATTAGCAGTATTATCGTCTTACCCATTAATGTGATTTTATGTCTCCATTTAGATCTTTTTAAATTTTTCTCAACATGTTTTGTAGTTTTCATTATATAACTTTTTTGGACATATTTTGTTAAAATTTCCTCTAAGTATATATTTTTCATGCATTTGTAATTTCAGTTTCTTCTTCATTGCTAGTATAAAGAAATATTATTATTTTTTCTTATATTGGCCTTGTATCTTTTAGCCTTACAAAACCCATTAGACTAGAAACTTTTTGTTTGTAGATGCTTTGTGCTTTCTGTGTAGACAGTGTATTTCTGTGTTCTCGCCTTAATTCGCGGGTGTTGATGGGAAAATGGGAGCAATGAGAAGGACATCCTTTCTGTTGCCCCTGATTTTATGAGGAAAATACTCGTGCTTTCATCATTGAGACTGATGTGGGTTCCTCATGGATGTGTCTTTTTCAGATTGAAGAGTTCCATTTTTCCCTCTCTGTTTTCATATATGTTTGCATGCCATATTTTAGAAAATCTAATGCTTCTTTATGTGTATCTCTTAGAGCACTAAAACAAGTATGATTATGTGTTGCCACAAATAAAATGCCTTGTTAGGACATTAAACTGTACATGTCCTGAAAGTAGGGTCTTATTTTTAGCAGTTTTTCGCAATATTGGATACCTTTGATCCAGTTCGCCTTGTCCTTTGGGTAATTCACAGTGTGCCTAGGTTACAACCCCTTCCACGTAACAATATGTTTCTTTCCCAGTGTCCTAGACATGGGTCATTTTCCTTGAGCAATCTCTCTTTGTTCCCACCAAAAACAAGTGACATCATTGAACTCTGAATATGATTCATCTGCTGTGAGTATAGCATAGTCACCACCATAACCTTGTGCTAGTGCCTAGTGATGTGATAGACGGTCCCTTCCTGTCTCACAGGAGACTGGATAAACAGGCCTGTCTGTCACCACACAGTAATCATGTCCTCCTGTGTCAAAGCACAGACCATCAGACTGCTCTTACATCACTGGAATTTAAAAGAATAATTTCTCTTATCTTTTTGTATAATCTAGGTATTTATTGCATATTTTTTAAAAAAACAGGTATGTGACAGCATAAGCTTTTGAATGATTTGTGGTTGGTAATGTCTCTCCCACTCTTTCCATTCATTTCCTTATATTGAAATCCTCCCAAGGCAATTTGGTAGCCTTGGCCAGGCTCATGATCTCAAACCTGACAGGTTTATTATTAAACTGATATCAATAAATAATCTACTCCTGTAGAGGAAGCAGAACTTTCACATTCATCTCTAAATCCAAGCTACTTTAAATGAGATTTTACCCATGGCCCAGCATTCACAGCAATTACTTAAACCTCCAGTGTTTCCTTTTGAAAGAATTCATATTAGTTGCCATTGCTAAATGAGCTTTCTGTAAGACCCCAACATTAAAGAAGTGGTGGATCATGTACAACATATGATGTATTTTGAGGTCCTCATAAAAGTAGTATTTGTGGGGCCAGTATTGTGGCATAGCAGGTTAAGCCACTGCCTACAACGCCGGCATCTCATATGGGCACTGGTTCGAGTCCTGGCTGCTCCACTTCTGATCCAGATGTCTCCTGGTGTGCCTGGGACAGCAACGGAGGATGACCCAAGTGCTTTGGCCCCTTCACCCATGTGGGAGACCCAGAAGAAGCTCCAGGTCCTAGCTTTGTCTTGGCTAAGCCCTGGCTGTTGAGGCCAGTTGGGGAATAAGCCAGCAGTGGGAAGATCTATCTCTCTTAAAAATGAATTTAAAATTTTTAATTTTAAATTTAAAATGTGGGCCGGCGCCACGGCTCACTAGGCTAATCCTCCGCCTGCAGCGCCGGCACACCGGGTTCTAGTCCCGGTCGGGGCGCCAGATTCTGTCCTGGTTGCCCCTCTTCCAGGCCAGCTCTCTGTTGTGTCCAGGGAGTGCAGTGGAGGATGGCCCAAGTGCTTGGGCCCTGCACCCCATGGGAGACGAGGAGAAGCACCTGGCTCCTGCCATCGGATCAGCGCGGTGCGCCGGCCGCAGCGCGCTAGCCGCGGCGGCCATTGGAGGGTGAACCAATGGCAAAAGGAAGACCTTTCTCTCTGTCTCTCTCTCACTGTCCACTCTGCCTGTCAAAAAAAAAAAAAAAAAAAGAATTAAAACGTAGCCTTTGTATGCTGTTTATATGTAAGTCAAGATTGTTGCCAAGTGCTCCAGATACACATCTGGTATCTCTTCCTCCCGAGTGACATCACAGTAATGATGAGATTTTTCCCTTCACCATATAGATGATGCTCACACACTGTATGGTACCAGTAAGTTTAGAAACTGCGAGGGAATTGCATCACTGCAATCTCACCTTCTCTGTCAAAAGATAATTCACCTGTTTGAATGATAGAGGTTTTAAAAGAAAATGGAAAAATTGACTGGGAGAAGATGGTTTATTATTCACAAGTACATGAGGCAACTTCAAAAACATCATGTAAATTAGAATTAGAAGATGAAATGTTTTTGCAATAAAGTTTGAAATTCATGAATAGTTTTTTCATAATACATATTTTAATGCCTCCCATATGCAAAAACTTCAACATTTTTGCACCAAAATAAACTTATCTTTCAATTCCAATATCCATAGACTTTTTGAAGTCCCAGTGTATGTTGTTGGAGCTCACACTCAGCCCTTGATGATGAGAATATTAGCAACAGACAACCAAACAGCAGTTCACCTTCATTTTGGGGGTAGACGCCGTGGTTCTGTCACTCTCTTAGTAGGGCTGTGACCATCATCCTTGAAAAGGTTTTCTTTGAAGGTGCTCTGGGTACAGAGTGCAGGTGTACACACACTCCCCTGAATAACTTTCTCCCTCACCATTCCCCTCTCCTGGGTCCAAAATGAGACTGCTGTGTAGTATAAGCCATGACTGCTTTCCTAGTTCCTCAGGCCTGCCATCTGCCTCTCACAGAGAATACAAGCAGGAAGGCGTTAGAAGGAAGATAGGCCAGTCTCAGGGTTTGCAGCGTCCTGCTGGGATTTTCCTTCTAAATGTGACTTCACTTCTGCACCCACGGCCATCTGCACTTCGGTGTCTGCGTGGCTCCGTTCCTTACTTCATTCATGCCTTCTAATGGTTCCTCTTCAGGCAGACAATACCCACCACCTCCTTGTGTCCCCTCACCTGCCTCAGTTGTCCTTCTAGCACTTCTTGCCATTGTCATTGTGTGCATATATTTATTTAGTTCTAAATTGTCTCACCCTGCCAGAAAGTAAGAATTGGTGTATTCATGGACAGTGCATGGCAGGTCATAGGCACTCAATAAATACTTGTGCATTAATGAATGAACTAATGATAAACATATGTAGACCAGGAAGATGTTTCCAAACCTGTGACTCTGAATTCCCTAAGAGTCTTTCCCAAGGCACATTAAGCATTGTCTAGAGAGGGCATAACTGGTCAGTCTTGCTGGTCTGCAACAGCGTAGATACTGTTGTAATCAGTAAAATTCATTAAACACATCATCGAAAACTTTTAATTATTACATAAATTCCCAGCCGGTGGCTACCAAGAGTGAACTATTCCCAAGTGATGAAATCCCTAAAATTTTGTTATATTTCCTAACACAAAAATTTTTTAAAGATTTATTTACTTATTTAGTTGAAAGTCAGAGTTACACAGAGAGAGATGGAGAGGCAGAGAGAGAGAGAGAGAGGTCTTCCACCTGCTGGTTCACTTCTCAGTTGGCTGCAGCAGCTGGAGCTGCGCAGATCCGAAGCCAGGAGTTTCTTCTGGGTCTCCCACGTGGGTGCAGGGGCCCAAGGACTTGGGCCATCTACTACTGCTTTCCCAGGCCATAGCAGAGAGCTGAATCAGAAGTGGAGCAGCTTGGACTTTAACCGGCGCCCATATGGAATGCCAGCACTGCAGGCAGCGGCTTAATTCATTAAGCCACAGCGCCGGCCCAGCATAATACATTTTTAAATATTGCCCTTATACATCATTAAGATGGGAGTTACTGTTCCTAGGGTTTACTAGGCCAAAAGCAAAGCTACTTGGCTGCTATATAGCTTGAAAGCATCTCAGGCATTTTCCTTTAATACTTGCTACTGTCTGTTCTTATATTTTCTTACATTGTTTGAGATGAAAATGCCACGTCTTGAGGATACCCATCTAACATTTTTTCCCTCGAGATTGATCATTCAAGAAAGCCTTTCTACGAGTAGACTTTGGGGCATGTCTTTGTGTCGAGTGATTGTGTGTAAGTCAGAAAGAAAGTTAGGGAAAATTCCTGGCTGAGTGGAAGCTGACTTGATCTCACTTTGATGCTGTTATCGCAGAAAATTAGTGATCTCAACATTGCAGAAGCAGCCATTTCTCCTTCCTAAGCTGATGTAGGTTTTTGAGGATTTTAGCAGTGGCCTTAGTTTCCAGACTTTCTGAGTTAAAACTGGAGGCATGGAAGAAGCCAGACTTCTTCTAATACCACACAAATCTATACCAAAAAAATAGTGTCAGTAAGTGGGTTACCATCTGTATTAGTTGCCTAGAACTGTTTTAACAAAACACCACAAATCAAGTGGCTTAAAACAACAGAAATGTATTGTCTCACAGTTCTGCAGAGCAGAAGTCTGAAATCAAGGTGTCAGCAGGTCTGGTTCCTTCTGAGAGCCGAGGAAGAACCTGCTCTGGGCCTCTGCTAGCTTTCGGTGATGACGGCTGGTTCCTGGTGTTGCTTGGCGGGTACATGAATCCCTCTGGCCTCCCCTCCATCTTCATGTGCTGTTTTCCCGGTGCTTCTCCTCTCCAAAGTGCAGGCCATTCTAGATTAGGGCCCACTCTAACGGCCTCAGCTTAATCCAATTATATTCATAAAGACCCTGGTGTCTGGTAAGGTCAAATTCACTGGTATTGGAGGCTAGGACTTTAACATACCTTTTGGGAGGGCACAAACTTTTAACATTTAATTACCATATCATAATTTTTAAGTAATATATAGCATAATATTGTAAATCAATAATATCATATTAGAAATCAATAATATCAAATGATTATCTGCCAATATGTCATAATATTATAAATAAAATTAGCCCTAGTGTAAGACCCATAGAACTAGACTGGTTAATGTCATTGTAGTAAAACAAACTACCAAAGAAAGGGAAATTCAACATGACTCATTAACATGCTAGGTACACAAATTTGGCATTATTTATTCATTATTAATCAGTATTTCTGACATGTTTATTTTTTTAATTTATCTGAAAGGCAGAGAGAGACAGATACAGAAAGATAAACAGAAATCTTCCATCCACTTGTTTATTCTCCAAATGTCCATAACAGCCAGAGCTGGGTCAGGTCAAATAAAGCCAGGAACCCAGAACTCAATCTAGGTGTCCCCTATGGGTGTCAGGGGTCCAACTACTTGAGCCATCACCTACTGACTTTCCAGGGTGTACATTAGCAGAAGCCGAATTGGAGCAGAGCCTGAACTCGAACACACACATTTGGATAGGGGATGTAGGCATCCCAATTACCATGTAACTGCTACACCAAACACCTGCCTTGGTTTTCAACATTTTGGAAACATTAATTACAACCTAACTCTAGAACAGTGCAATATTGGAACACCTTCCCTCCAACTGCTTGTAAAGAGATTGGACTTCCCTGTATGAGCAAGACTGACTGTGGGTGACGCGGAGGGCAGGCAGGGAGGTTGCTCATTGTCCTCTCATCCTGCCTTCCTGCTCCCAGCACAGAGAGCTGTCGGTTGGCCCAGTCGTCTTGTTCTGCAGCCTGGACATGTGAGAAACCTGTCACTCAGCATCAGCTCTCCCAAGTTGCCTTTGCTCATAACTGTCAGGACCCTGCCCTACCCTGCCTGGTTGGCCCATCCGTGCTCTGTGAAAGGCCAGTGATTGACAGCTGTCTTCTGAAGGAGGGCCCTTTCTACATCAGTGTGCTCTATGAAGACCTGCCCTCTCTTGCCTGACAGCAGTTGTACATTTCTTTAAGGAAAACTCTATATTTTATTAGTCAAAGACATTTAAATATGACACTACACATATTTGAGAATTAACAGTTATCAATTTGCAAAATAAGAAATTATTTTGCAAATAAAAGTGTTCATATATTGATTTTCTTTAAATGAGGATGACCTAAAGTTGAATATTGTTACTTACTCACCAAGTATTTACTGAACATATAAGTGTATGGCATTATGGGAGCTGTAATATTGGGCAAAAGAGCATTTAAATGGTAAAAGTTATTAATTAACATACTTAGCAATATTAACATTTGCAAAGAGAAATATATGTTATAGAATTATAGTCGAAGTGTTTCCAGAGTTGAGATTATACATTTAATGAACATATATTTGTTAAAAGTTGAAATTCTCCAAGCATATGATTTGATTACATATTGTCATAATTAAATTAAAAATACATATACTGAATACAAATAGAAACACCTAGCACTTACACAGGCTTTGCATTTTACCAAATACTTTCATGTTTATTATCATGGTCAAACTCCCAAATCTCTCTTCTCCAAAGTTAGATTGCAATACCATGTTTTAAGGTATTACAACCTTACTTGACTTTCTTTCATTAAAAGTTGGACTCTTTAATATCACCATATAATTAATTAATTTTATATGAAGAATTGTAAACAAGGCATAGAGTCTCCATATGTTCATTTCAGCCTGGGTAGCTAAATGGCTTATAACAGTCAATGCATGAAAATGCCTAGATTGAATAAATTAGCAAAATCACAAAAGGAAACCACTATAGGAAATAGTTTTACACATGTAATTGCTGAAACCCTCTAGTGAATGTGTCAGTCTGTACTAACTAAATAAATTTGTTTATAGACATGTTCTGTATTAGCTTCCACTCTTTCACAGTCCTGTGCCAAACAAAATCCCACTAGAAGTAGGATGTTCACACCCGAGTAGGAGTTTCTTGGATAAATATTTTTACTATATGGAGACCAAAACCACTTTTACAAATTTCAGACTTTGATTGAAATACTATATTTCTTTAGGTTTTTGCCTCCCATCTTTTCTCCCAGTAGCTGCTTGTGTGTGAGCTCGCCTCCTCTCCCCTGCCTGGGTTCTGGGGTGCAAGAGGCTGGTTGTGCGCCCAAGGCCAGCATGTCCTGAGCGTGTGTGGGAAGAGCAGCCCACCCAGTCGCTGCTGCTACCGAATGGACTAGAGAAGCAGAGAAAGGTCTATTCGCCAAATCATTTTTCTTTCCCACTCCTAAAACCTAGCTAAAATGATTTGTCGAGTTAATTCAGTATAGATATCGTATATCCCAAGACTGTGTTTTATAGGTTGCCTACTTACCTTTCAGTTGAGTGCTACATGAATGGAACACATAAAGGTAAAATTCATTCATCCTCAAAATGCCATGGTAAGGTTTACTGAAAAATTAAAGACACATTATTTCATAAGGATGACACCCATCTCAATTTTTTAAAAATAATGGCTTCTCATTAAATCTTCAACTTTATTTTCATTTATTTGAAAGAGAGAAAGAGAGAGGGAGAGAGAGAGGATCTTTCATCTGTTGAGTCACTTCCCAAATGCTCACAACAGCCAGAGTTAGGCCAGACCAAAGCTGGGAGCCTGGATCTCCTATGTGGGTGAATGGAATCCAAGTACTTGAGCCATCACCAGCTGCCTCCCGGGACGTACATTAGTAGGAAGCTGGAGTTGAAAGCGTAGCCAGGAGTTGAACCCAAGCACTCTGCTATGGAGTGCAGAAATCTCAGCTGGTGTCTTAACCACTATGGCAGATGCCTGCCCTGATCTCAATTTTTGCCAACCAGTTTGCAACAGAATCTCAAATTGACATCTTAATTCTCTAGACATAGACCTTATAAAGATCTATTTTGTTAATTTGGCTGTTCACTGATAAGACAAAGTATTTTTAACTGTTCAACAACTTCTGTTAAAAGTAAAACTAAGAACTTTTTTTAAACTGCTAAACCTAAACCTTCTCCCTGTTCTTGAGAGACAGTGTGACCAGTAAGCAGTTGACATGGCCAACAGTAATAGTGTCTCCAGGAGGGGATCTGGGCCAGTGCAGGACCCTAGTTACTGTCATCCCAGAAGTCCACCTTTTAAATGATTAGACCCATAACCAATACAATGAACATTGTCACTAACCACATAAATAATCTATCTGACTTGGGATGATCCATACCTCGAAGAACTTATCATTTACCATGATAGCTCTGTTCAAATTTATCTTTCACAGTAGAGATTACACTTTAGATATTTTAGAGGTAATTTTTCAAAAGAACCAAGGCAGATTGTAAATGTCCATGGCACATCCCATTAACACAACCGTGTTACAAGTGCACAGTGTGTACACAGTGAAAGAACACGCTCACAGTGCCTGAAGAACAGCTAACCCTAGGGACAGACACCAAGGTTTGGAAGAGCCATGCCCTCCCATTGCAAGACCACAACAATTCAGTTCAGAAATAAAAGGCCAAGAGAGAGTATTCCAATTTAATTTAAAGTGTTTATCAGGCTACAGCAGTAATCCAAAGGAACTGGTTGAATGCTTATGTAACATGAGTATTTTCTACCTGGATTTTGATGAACACTTGGTACTCTGAGTTGGTGTCTAGGATTTAATCTTTATTGACTAGCCTATGGATTACCATTTGAGAACAAGAAAAGTCATGTTTTTGCTCCTCTGGGTCTCATCTGGAGCACCTTTCTGCCTCCTACCCATTCTCTTTACATATCCAGCTCAGGTCTTCCCACTCTCCGAGACTTCTGCTGCTCTGTTCCATGGATCCCGTTATACTTTATTCTCATTTTGTGACTCCCATCACTTGTGTCATCTCACATTTAATGTATGTCTTCCATCAGACGTTCACCATAGAGGGCAGGAACCACACCTCTGAGCCCGCTGTATGCTCTGCATCTTGCATTAGGTGTTTGTTGAATGAGTGAGTGACTGAATGACAGTAGTTTCATACAGAAATACACCTTCTCAGGGGACTACCAAATGTGATTGATTTCGTTAATGACTATCTCCTGATTGTTCTTTGTCACAATCTTTGTACTCAGTATCTTCAAAGAATCCTTAGGAACCTTCATTACAATTTATTTGTCATCCAGTCAAATTGATGTTGACCATTGACAAAACAGCTATTGATGTTCATGTTCATATTCCTCAGATAGTGTTTTTTGGGTAAAGACCGTTGAGGCAATGTTTTCTTTTTCTTTTTAACCTGTGTCATAATTGTCTGAGACCTTGAAAACGCAACTGAGCAACATGACCATAAAAATACATGTTGTATATTATTTACTATACACTTACTTTTCATAAGCTATAAATTAACTGTTGTTTGCAGTTTTTCAAAGCAGAGTATTTGAACCTAAAAAGTTTACACAACGAGATAGTTTGGCAGTGTTGTTTTCAATGACTTGGATACTCTTCTGGCAGGCGAGGTGAAAGGTGATTGGGTTGATTGATGGATGAGTCTTCACTCTAGAAAGTTCACCTATAAGGAGAAGCCCAGAGAGGCTCCCAATGGGAACTGAGACCTAGTATCAGACTATTTGCTTTGCGCCACTGCCAGTGGTTGGGGTATCAAGGACACTAGTTTTCTTGACAATTATGGCTGCTGGTCATCTTGTGAAATGTTAAAGGTGTGGGCTAAGCCCAGGTTTTAGAAACTGAGACTACCCCCAGACCCTGCTATCATGGCAAACATGTGTTAGCATTTCTCATTACTGTCCAGGGGAAACTAAGATCCCTGCTAGACAAATTAATGTATTCATTAAGTGGTCATTTATTAAATGCCCTAACTATATGCTAAGCATTGGGCTAAGCCCTGGACATACAGAGATAAATAAAACATGAAGTGCCCTGCCTGCTGGAGGGTATAGGTCAATCAAGAGAAATGAGAACTAACTGTTGCTAGAGCCGAACCTCCCAGAAATTGTAGTTTGCATTACTAACTCCTGCCATTTCAGTATTTTTCACTCATATACTTACATAATGTGTTTGCAGCTTGGAATAATTTCAGACATCTGTGTTTTCATTGTTTATAACATAAATTAGCTAGAGAAAAGTTTGATATTATTGGCATTAAATTGTTATTAACCATACATTTATTTAAGTTCATACAGCATCATGGAAAGAATAATTTATACATGGAAGTGATACCCTTTTAGTCTCATAAGATAACATTTATTAAAAAAAAAACCTTCTCTCTAAATGCAGTGTTTGTATCAGCCATTTAGTTATTTTGCTCAACAACAACAACAATAGCTAAAAAAAAAAAAACAGCTCTCATATAATTTGAAATGACTTGGGCAATTAGAAATGGTAATTTATAGTAACTAAATTTAATTTAGGGATTTTTGTATTCAGAGACAGCTTGGTAAGAACCCAGGACTATAAAAGCCCAACATTAGTATTCTTTAACAAACTAAGAAGAATCTGACCCAGAGAGAAAAGCATGCATAAAATGCCAAGTTCCTTAAGATTTATAGGCTTAGGGTAACTTGGAATAGAATGAGAGTTAATGCTATGTCTTTTCTGCCCATTCTGCCAGCCAGAGAAGACCTCTTATTTAAAGGGCAGGGCTCCCTCCACTGTTCTTAAATCAGGACTCTGCTGTGTGACAAACTGCCCTCCCCTCACAGGGTATTTATAACATGAGGAAGCATACAGAAAGAATGTTTAAGGAAGAGTTTCGCGTGTTGTTACAGCACTATACATCATATGGTTCAATTTTGATTCTCTGAAATATCAGATTTAGAATGAAAATTATCGAAAGGGGAAAAGTCACATGGCGATGGTGCAAACAAGATGTGCCTATTTGTATTTATGTTTGCTAATGAAATTCAGCCATGATTCCCACTTTGATTTTAAGAGTCTCAGACCACCATTCAGTTTTTTCATTATAATTAAATCTCTTGCCCACCCGCAGACACAAGGGCCACAAAGAAAGGGGGCGTGGTTTTATCTTTTAAGAAGCTATTGCACAGCTTTGATATGAAGTTCCAGGGCTTCAAAGATTTCTAGTATTAAAGCAAAACAGTATGTCTGTCAGAGTGCAGCCACCTCTCTAGGCAAATATGGGGGTCAAGAGGGGGCAGATTCTGAATCCAGTCACCCACGGAGGGCAGGGCTGAGTTGGGGCAGATGAGGGCAGTGGACAGCCTGAGTTGGGTATGGTCTTAGTCTCCAGGTTGCAGTCATAACAGAGGGAGGAGAAAAAGTTATAAGCACAACTGAATGTTACTAGACAGCTTGGGAACGGAGAGGACAGAGAAGGGGACTAATTCAGTTGACTTGTGAGACAGAGTTTATACATGAGGTTCGGGAACATACCCATCCCTACAAAGCTCAGCTGAGGATTCCCATAACCCAGACATGTGACAGGGGCTGTGAAACGGGCTGTTGCTTTGCTTCACTCCACTCCCTCCCTTCCTTTTCCTCCCAGCCAGGCCCAGCTGGTGAGTGTGGAATCCTTGCCCTGTTCGCCTTCTTCATCCCTGTGGAGTGGAGAAGAGCATTTGGGAAACCCCCAGGCTCTCATGATCCAGGACAGCTCCTGTGGCCCACAAAGCATGCAGAACCCAGAGTCTGCCCCACACTCGGTTACTGGGGAGCTAATGGTACTTTTGGAGGGAGTGAATGTACGCTCCAGATCTTTTTATTGTCCCTTTTATGGCTAAGTTTAACCCAAACTGACCAATTGGGAACAGATCCAGAAGGCCACAGTATTGACTCAATCCTAAGTAGGCACCGAGCATAGCTTTAACAAGACTTCAACAGAAAGGTCCTAAAAGATGCATACGTTTGTCTCAGAACCTTTCAGCCAGGTTTATCTGAATTACTTTGATATTTTGTCCATTCATCAAGAATATTATTTGGGGCACTCAGGGAAATTCAGTGATTCTCCAAGGGAGAACTGATCATACAGCAGAGCCAGCAGTAGAAATAGAAGCTGCTGATGGCCTGGCCTCTTCTAACTACTTAGCTGTCCTGCTCCCAAGGGCTCTGAATCTGGAAAAACAGTTTCTTTCTCTGCATCTGTTTCCCCTATTATGGCCAGAGATGCTAAGCTCACAGCGTTGGGCAGAATCAGAACCATCCATAAAGAGCCCTAGCCTGAGCCCAGAGTCCTGGGTTCTCTTGTGACTGTGGATGGGTCACTATCTCTGGTTATTCATGTTTCCATCTGTTCAGTTAAGAATTGGGCAAGGGGCAGGCCCTGTGGCATAGCGGGTAAAGCCTCTGCCTGTAGTGCCTGCATCCCATATGGGCTCCAGTTCAAGTCCCGGCTGTTGCACTTCCGATCCAATGCCCTGCTAATGTACCTGGGTAAACAGCAGAGGATGGCCAAGTGCTTGGGCCCCTGCACCCATGTAGGAGACCCAGAAGAAGCTCCTGGCTCCTGGCTTCAGCCTGGCCCAGCCCTGGCCATAGCAGCTATTTGAAGAGTGAACCAGGGGATGGAGCATTCTCTCTCTCTCTCTCTTTCTCTCTCTGTCTCTTTCTCTCTCTCCCCTCACCACTTATGACCCCCCTCCCACCAGTAACTCTGACTTTCAAATAAATAAATCTTAAAAAAAAAATAGAATTGGGCAAGAGGAGTCCACGGAGACACATTCCAATTTCAAACTTCCATTGTTCCTTGATTCTGCATGTTGGCGGAAGGTTTGTCCAGTTCGGGTAGCAGCCTGAGTTCCAGGTTCCTTGCTCGTGATGGTGTTAGCATGTTGTGGCTGTGTACATCAGCAGCAGCATCTCAGCACCTGGGAAGGAGGAAACCATGCCTGGCCTCCAGGCCTGAAGTGAGGCATGTGAGAGCCAGCCCAGCTGCCGCTTGCATAAAAGCCGTGGTCTCAAACCCTCAGTTTCTGTCTCTTCCACATCGGCTTCACTGATGCCAACGTTAGGATTTCCATCAAGCATGATTGCTTGCTGCGTCATCTGACGCTCTCTGGAAGCTTTCCATTTCTTGACGAGTCCATCGTGAGGTCCCATGAATGCAGTACTCGCGCATTCTCCGTGGTTCAGGCATCCGAATTGCTGGGCTGCTTCTAAAGATGCCGAAGGCCAAGTGCACTCAGACCAGCGCACTGGGCAGGTCCAGAGCCGCAGCTGCTTCCCAGGTGATCCTGACACACGGTGCTCTACACTCGACCCTCTGCTGCAGGGCGGTTTGGGAAATAAGCAGTCATAGAGGATGCCTCCAAATGGAAGAGGAATTTTGACCTAAGGTTCATCTCAGCCCTGGAGTATCGTACCAGGCTCATCTAGTTTAAATTCAAAGTAAAATTTTAATTTGCCCTTTATACGATGTTTAGTGAGAAAGGAGTTTGTTAAGACTAGGAAAATATGTTTCTGTAGTAATCTGGGCGGAATAAATTGTGCCACAATTTCAAGGAGGGTTATTTGTTTTGTTTTGTTTAAGACAATGTGGTATAATGAAAAGAACACAGGCGCTGGGTTTTAAATCCTGCATCTCCCACCAAGGAGTCATGTCACTTTAAAAAGTAGAATATGAGACCTGGCTTGCTGGTTGTGGTAAGGCTCCAATTAGATATGGACATGAAGGGCCTTCATAAACCATAAAACCACGAACTCAGCATTTTTTAATCTTTGCCACTCCCTATTTTGAGAAATACGTAAATCTCATGCCTCTTCCAAACATTATTTGAAATTAAATATTGTGACTAAAAGCAAAAAAGCAGACAAAGGCTGCCTGTGTCCTCCCGCCTCGGGAGCGACCTCTCGGTCCATCTTCCTCGCTGTAGTTCAGACGTCAGCGTTAGATTGGAAACTCGGGAACACCAGGGACCGCCAGACCTCTGGCTGTCCTGTGCAACACCCCGCACCAGCGCTGACACAGGCAAGATCTCAGTAAAGATGTGCTAAAATCAAATTAAGCCAATTTATAGGAATTCAGACAGTAGAACCAAAATCCTCTTTAGAAGGCCTTTGAGGAATGAAGGATTTGTTTTTTTTTTTTTTTTTTTTTTTTTTTTTTTTTTTTTTTGACAGGCAGAGTGGACAGTGAGAGAGAGAGACAGAGAGAAAGGTCTTCCTTTGCCGTTGGTTCACCCTCCAATGGCCGCCGCGGCCGGCGCGCTGCGGCCGGCGCACCGCGCTGATCCGATGGCAGGAGCCAGGAGCCAGGTGCTTTTCCTGGTCTCCCATGGGGTGCAGGGCCCAAGCACCTGGGCCATCCTCCACTGCACTCCCTGGCCACAGCAGAGGGCTGGCCTGGAAGAGGGGCAACCGGGACAGAATCCGGCGCCCCGACCGGGACTAGAACCCGGTGTGCCGGCGCCGCTAGGCGGAGGATTAGCCTAGTGAGCCGCGGCGCCGGCCTGGAATGAAGGATTTGTAAGAGAATCTTCTGGGACCTGCTGCGAGGAAATTCTTATGCTACTGTATTTAAATTTGAAGAAGCAAAAAACAATACAGAACGAAGTAATGAGATGAAATATAAGTCTGAAGGGGGTATCTACAGTTACTGCTTCATTAGGCCAAAGGGCACAAGTAACACACACACAGACGTATTTAAGTTGGGACTACAGAATAAGTTTTGCAGCATATTTATCTTCTTTTGCATGAGGTAATATTAACCTTTGGCTTTTTAATGTTAGTTTATATTCTTTAAAATATGCCAGTTGATGATGACCTATTGAAAAACAGAAGTAGTCACTTGGGGATTTGAATGTTTTCTCTAGCTTGTCCATATACAGATAACCAAAACAGAAAAATATTCTTTCAAGGCAGGCGAGCGGCACAGTGGGTTAAGCTCCTGCTTGGGAGGCCTGCATCCCATATCATAGTGCTTGGGATCAACTCCCACCTCTGCTTCCAGGCAGCTTCCTGCTGAGGCATCGGGGATACAGCAGATAATGGCTCAAGTCCTTGGATCCCTGCCATCCACATGGGAGAACCCAATGGAGTTCCTGGCTCCTGGCTTCAGCCTGGCCCAGCCACAGCCATTGTGGCCATTTGGGGAGTGAACCAGTAGATCAAAGATTTTGTTCTCTTCCCCCTGCCCCTGTTACATCAACTTTCTTCTTTCTTTCTTTTCTTTTCTTTTCTTTTTTTTTTTTTTTTTTTTTTTTTTTTTGACAGGCAGAGTGGACAGTGAGAGAGACAGAAAGATCTTCCTTTTGCCTTCCTGCAGCTGGCGCACCGCGCTGATCCAATGGCAGGAGCCAGGTGCTTCTCCTGGTCTCCCATGGGGTGCAGGGCCCAAGCACTTGGGCCATCCTCCACTGCCTTCCCGGGCCACAGCAGAGAGCTGGCCTGGAAGAGGGGCAACCGGGACTGAATCCGGTGCCCCGACCGGGACTAGAACCCCGTGTGCTGGCGCCGCAGGCGAAGGATTAGCCTATTAAGCTGTGGCGCTGGCCTAACCAACTTTCAAATAAATAAAAATAAATCCTTTTTTAAAAAAATCACCAGGCCGGCGCCGTGGCTCAATAGGCTAATCCTCCGCCTTGCGGCACCGGCACACCGGGTTCTAGTCCTGGTCGGGGCACTGGATTCTGTCCTGGTTGCCCCTCTTCCAGGCCAGCTCTCTGCTGTGGCCCGGGAAGGCAGTGGAGGATGGCCCAAGTCTTTGGGCCCTGCATCCCATGGGAGACCAGGGGAAGCACCTGGCTCCTGGCTTCAGATCATCGCAATGTGCCAGTCGCAGCACGCCGGCCGCGGCGGCCACTGGAGGGTGAACCAACGGCAAAAAGGAAGACCTTTCTCTCTGTCTCTCTCTCACTATCCACTCTGCCTTTCAAAAAAAAAAAAAAAAAAATTGGAAGTTACTTTGATCCTCAATTGAAAGCCAAAATCAAAAACCTAGAAACTACAATTGTCCCTTAAAAAAAACTAAGTATCATTATTGATGTTAACCTTGAGAGATGTTAAAATATGTAAACTTTCCAGCAGATTCAAAGAAGCAACGCTCACGGTTGACGTTGACGAGGCCATCATCAGACATCAGAAAAAAGCTCCAGTGGGACATGGCATGGCGGGGCCAGCGGCTGGGGGAGGTCTGATTGCGTTACTGATTTATTCGAAACTCTTGCTAGTGAGTGGAATGCTGGTCGTTTGTAGTTCAAGTCTGGGTCTTACTAACCAGCCACGTCTGAAGATGCAGAACTGGGAATCCTTCATGGGATCGGACAGAGAGAGGAAGTGGGATACACAGTGTTTCCTGAGAATGTGGCCGTGGAAGGCCCTCACACCAATCCATGTTTAAATTTAGCTGCAGCATTCTCAACACAAATAGAGAGATTTCACAGTTGACACAAAGATGAGCTGTCCTCATCCGTCTTCCGGGAACGCTGCTTACTCGGGAAGGGCTGCCAAATGCGGGAGGTTCCCACCATGGCCCTACGCAGGGAAGGCACATCCTTTGTACATCAAAGGGGAGAGCAGTGAGTCAGGGTGGAGGACCCTGGGGGATTGGTTTGCTGAAATTGCGCTTCACTAATTACACATGATTGTTTGTTCCTTCTTTATTTTAGAATTAGAATAGGAAGAACTCATTACAGAAATCTAGGTCAGCTCTCAACTTTGGTTTCCTCATTAGACTTGGCTACTTGAGAATCCATGTTATTTAAATAAGCCTGTCGTCTTTCAGTTGTTTGCAAAAAAAAAAAAAACAGTAATAATAATCTGTGAAGGTGAGTTGATGTTTCCAAAGTGACCTTTCCAATACCCTAGAGAAGCAGATTGTGCACCCTGGGAAGGTTAAGCCTGGTGACTTCCCAGGTAAACGCAGGCACCACTCACTTCCACCGGTTACCTGCGGGAGACACCCAGCTGTCCTCCTGGGGCCAGTTTGTCTTCTTGTAAAACCATCGCTGTGCTTTGGACATGGTGTTACATTAAAGAGCGTCACGTGGCTGTAAAACCGAAAACATCAGGGTCGACAAGCTCGGAGTGTTCCTTTGGCATAAGCCTCTCGGGGGTGGTCGGAGGCGGTGGAGGCGGTGGGGGCTGTGCAGTCTGAGGCGCCCCTGCCCGTGGTTGTGGAAAGACACCCCAGCCGTTCCCTCGGGGCATCTGTGGCTCTTTGAGGAAGTCATGTAATGCCGTTCTCCAGGCCGGGAGAGGAGGCGAGAGAGCTGGAATTCTCTGGGCCTAGGGGAACGTTTGCTGCACTCCAGCACCATGAGGAGTGAGCTCACAGGAGCAAGAATGTGCCACTGTTAGCCCACCCGTGCTACTCCCATCCAGAGCGGACGGCGTAGCAGCAGGACCTACGGGTAAAATCTCGACCAGGCTGCGCAGCCTGGCCTAGTGAGCCCTGTCAGCAGGGTCTTTCAGAGAAGGGCCACACGCTGGTTGAGTTTATGATGAGCAGAAGGGGATCCAGAAGACTGTGTCACTGCACGTCTTTCTCAAAAGGCTGGGTTCACTTTTTGGGTTTTGCGTAATTGCAAGTGTAGTGCAATCCCTTGTAGAGATGGCGACTCTTCAGTCCCTCTGTAGTATTATCTTGATTAGAAAAGGTCATTCTGTATTTCCTGTAATCTGGCTGTGGACAGTAAATTTCTTGAGCTGAAAGTGGAGACTCCAGAACAGCCCCAGAGTTACTAGCTTCAGGGGGAAAAATCCCTGATACAAGATTTTATCATTCTTCTCCATTTTTTTCTGAAAATAGATTATAAAAAATTCCATCTAATTGAAGGTCATTAATTCTGATTGTGACTGTTACTAGTTTCAATGATGAAAAATATGCCAGTAAAGGGAGAATTTTATAACTGAGGCCTGAATTTTAGTTCTGCTCTACTTTGTCCTCAAAATAATATTCAGGACGTCACAGAAGCTCTGTGTGGTCCAGGTCTTCCAATGCTGCAGTACAGAATACATCTCTTGGGATGAAAAGCCAGCAATTTTGCTTTCCTTATTGTAATATACTGTATTATTGCAGTTAATATCTGTCTTCCCAGTTTCTTTTATGGGAATATTTCCCCCCATGCATATCCACATGTACACAAATGTATGTAAAATCAGGTAAACTGTGAGTGTTCTGTCTCTAATGTACAGAACTCCTTTGAGATCAGATTTTAGGGGGAGGAAGGGCCTCTGTTGGTGTCTGTTCCCATACCTTTTCACTCAGACTATAAATTAGGCCTGGGAAGACTATAATGAGTCAGTAATTTATAGACTATTAAGATACTTAGTTAGAAATGATTCTTGAGCATGTCGAATGGAGAACACATGTTTGTAAAAGACAAGCGGATCCAACAAACAGCTCTTTGGCCTAACCAAGCCCAATCAATTAACAAAATGGATGTCTTATTTTGCATATCTCCTGCTTCCCAAATATAGACTCACCAACCACTTGTTAACCACACTGACTTCTTAACAGACAGAATGGTTGCCATAGCTTTGCCACCAGAACTATTCAGATTAAGCACCCCGTTCGACTGTAGCCAGCAGAGTCTACCAAACAGGAAGAAAGCTCTTCTTGCTTTTTGCCTCCTTTCCTTTGGCTGTGATAATTCATTGCAGATTTCTTTTTCTTTGACAGAGTGCCTACCGCAGGAGTGGGATGGCTTTTCTAGCCTGCTGATGTGACTGTGGCCGTGCCTGCAACAACAGGAAAGGCAGTGTTATACTAAGGGTATTTCTTTTCCCTTCCTTGGACAAAATAAAATACAAGTTTGCCTTCTTGGTATCCTAGGGAGTGGGCTGGTTTGTTGTGACTGTCCACCGGCTGACTCCTGCACTTCTCCAGCCCCCTCAAGCCTGTGTCTTGTTTACTAGATGGGCTGGTGAGCTAATTAATGGCAGGATGTTTGGGATGGTGTGTAGGTGGACAAGAATGCAGATCATACAGTTTTGAAATTTTAATTTGGAAGGGGTTTGCTGCCCTCGCTCACATATCTTGAAAGCAGTGTCCTCCCTCACCCCACTTGTTTAGTCTGTGCTTTATTTGATGCATTTCAAGACCCTGATTTGGAACAAAGGAAACTAAATTTAAAGGGCAGTCAGTCTTCCCCTCCTTCTACCCTCCCAACTTTACTTCCCAGCAGTCATTGGGGAAAAAAATTTACCTGAACTTAGAGCCTGTTCCTTTTAGAAACTTATACTTATGGAAGAGCTAATGGACCCAATCAACTGCCTGTTCCCACCACCTCCTCCCTGCCACACATGTGTCATTTGCATGCTATCTCCCAGCCTCCAGCCATCCTCCTATCAGGCATGGTTTTCCTCACCTAGAACCTCTCCCTCTGTGTTCTGTTCCCTCCTTTTCCTGTTCCTCCAGTCCCAGGCCCACCAGCTCCCCACTGCCCAACCCATTTAGAAACAGAGCCTTGGGAATTGGATTGCTTTCAGGGAGGGGCAGACTGAGAGCTTCCTCCCTCAAGCTCCCATACCTAGACTGGAAGCACGTGGGGGTCAAGTCTTGCCATAGCAGCTCAGCTCTCCCTGTGGCATCTGTACTGTGTCTAGGAAATAAGGAACTGTAAGTTTTGAGAACAAATCAAAATGTAGCAGACATAATTGTAAAGTTTCTTGATTAAAAATGAATTTCAATAAAGGAAGTTTTGTCTTTCATTCTGTAGTTTTGTGTACTTTTACTTTTTTTCCTGATTTTTACACTCCCTGAAATAGCCTTTGTAAAGAATTAATAAAAACAGAAATGAGAAGCATGAACGACTTTCTTCTTGTGACCGAGTCATTGTGAGTCTGAGTTAATGATTATGCCATGCTACTCACATCTGCTAACTGTCACTTACCTGCTCTGTGTTCATCTTTTTGGGAAAAATGCATTTTTTGGTCAAAAATGCAGATATAGAATATCGAAAAATTTTCCAAAAGGTTTTGATGTTCCATCTGTGCTTGTTGAAATGTATGATTAAACTTTTCTTTTTATCATCATTCTTATTTTCCTTGGCGTCCCTAATCATGGAAAATTATAAGCCTTCAGTAAACATCCTAACTTTTAAAACGACAGCATTTATTGTATTTGGTTTCGATCTGCCAGGCTTATAGATGGTATAAAATTTTCAAGGACTAATTTTTCAAATCAAAATTCCTTCTCTCCCACATTATACATTTTAAAGTATGCATAAGGCAGAAAATATAGGGTTTAGCTTTTTCCCTTCATTTTATTATACCTGATCTCCTTATAGTCCCAGAGAAGGAAGACTCAATGTACATTTCTCTCAGAAATATGACAGGTCTGTGTTTTTTTTGGTCTGGCGTATGTTTGTCTATCTTGAACCGGCTGACAGGTAATTATTTATAAAATCTGGTTTTGCCCAGTAAGTTCATATAATAACCTTTCACTTTTCATCATATGCCAGTGAGCTGAATTTAGAATAAAACAAGGTCATTTATGTCTGTCCTGAACCAGCCTAGGTGTCCCTATAATTGCTCAGTATTGATATTTTTAATTTTTTTTCCCTTTTCTACACTTAGGTTCTTTCTCTGACTCTTCACAGACTAAATTTAAAGAGAAATAAAATGTCCACAAGCAGCAAGTATACAGGAAAAAAACCCAAAAACTCGCGGTAGGAAAGTTTCAGAAAATGTGACTCAGTAAATTGTAGTCTCAAGATTAAAATGCTGTGTAGAATCATCTGTTAGAGCAGAAAGGGCCTGAGCGATCACTGAGGACAGGCACTGATTTTACAGATGGGAAAAGCAGTGGCTTTCCCAAGACCTGTCAGGAATGCAGGCCACAGACTGGAGGTGAGACTCCACGGGCCCTGGTTTTTGGTCCGGTGATACACACTCCACTGTTCTGAGTTTGCACGAGTTATTACCAGAACTTACAGGGAGTTCCTGGCACACGTCTCCCAGACAATAACGGAGATGCATCTCTCAGTGACACTAGCCATGGGCACATCCTGAAGCATCGGTGCTGTTTATTAAAATCCTGTAAGAGTTTATGGTGTGAATTAAATGGCCTGTGTTTCCTTGACACATGAGACTCAACTGTAAATCGAATGTGAGTACACAAAGAAATAGAAAAATAGCCTGTTTTTCTGGAAAACTGATGTTGCCCCCTCGATATCAGGGTAAAAAACAGAAATACTTCTCCTTTCGCCTAAATTTGGAAATAGGACTTTCTGAACATGCCATTTTACGGTTATGTCATTAACCTTCCTGCCTCCATATATTGTAATAGTTGAGATTCAAAAATAACATTCCAATTTTAGAACCAAGAGTTTGAAAACCATCAGCAGCACAAATATTCTTTTAAGCAGTGTATGTAATTCCTGTGTCTGGGGAGAACTTTATTACTGTTTGTTCTTTGTTTTTATAAAATAATAAACAACCCAGGTTTAGTGCTTTTACCACGTAGAAGACAAATACACATAACTGGTGATTCCTGATCTGAAAGAAAACACGTTTACTTGTCTAGAAATTATAAAGTTTAATTTTATAAAAAATTTTATAGTTCCCAAATCAGGCCTTGCTTTCCAGCTTGAATAACCCCCTCGTGTTAAACTGAATCACTACAGAGAACGTATTCTCTCATCTCACCTCCTGGAATTTAGATAGAACCTTCCCAAGTTGCATTTAAAATTCTACCATCAACGATGTATACATCTCATAAACTATTTTACAGTTTCCTCTATGCTCTGGCTGAACATTTCATAGTACATAAACACTTCTGCAAATGATCTGAGGGCATCAGGTTGGCGATGCCGTAGCCATGGCCCCCACAGAAAGGTAATTTTCTAGTTATGCATTTTCTTATTTTGATCTCACTATTTGAAATCCAAGGCGGAATTTTTGGTGCTGCTGCTGTACAGTGGGAGGCAGGCAGGAGGGAGCAGGGACTTCCAGCAGTCTGAGTGAAGTTGTATTCATTAAAGCCAAGGCTTTCTGCAGAGGGCATCAAGCCAAACTCACACAACAAAACCATGCCTGCAGGAACGGGATGTAAATGTGACGGTTAAATAAGGGCCAGATGCCTTTTAAAACTCAAATATTAAAAAGTCATATCTCTTAAAGTAAGTCCCAAGTGTTAGGAGTAGGGTAGCGATAGCATGGCACTTTAAAAAAAGGAAAGAGACTTGCGTTTGTTTCCTGGAACAGAATATCAAGTATTCAAGCCGTCGTAAGTCATGGAAATGTTGGGAATGGAGCATATTTTAAAACAATCAGTTCCTACAAAAGCAGCAGAAACCCGCAGCCAGTATTTCATGGTTGGAAACCGCCGTGATTCTGAATAGGCCATTGTGTTCATGATCCTTCCGCTGCTCATCCCTGCTCAATATTCTCTGTTGTCATTTCTTTCAAAGGAAAAAAATAGGAGAAACCAAGCATCGAGATGATCAAAATACTCCACGTGCTCTCAAGAATGAGGCTGTATGTCAGCATTTGGACGTTTGACATAATAATCGTAGCATGCCACACACTGTGCACACTGAGTGCTCACCACTCTGCCGCACGATAAGCACTCTTGTTCTCCCTGTTGCCCACAGACGGGGGAAGGAAACTGAGGTACAGCACGTTAAGCGCCTGACGCAGATTTCCCAAGATGGACTTGGCATTTGTACCCAGAGCCCTCATCTCAGAGCTCCTGTGTTAGCTGCTGCTGCTCCACAGCATGGCCTGTACTAGAGATCTGTGACAGCATAGTAAAGACAGCTGCTGCCTGACCTTGAACCCAGAAATGTTTCCCAGCACCAAAGAACTCGATCACAAGAAATTTCCATTTCAACCCTACATTCCTTCTCTACCAGCAAGAATGCTGTAGATGAATTAACATTATGTAATAGATGGTAGAATATAGTAATATAGAACCAAGCCAGTTCCTCAGATGTCTTAAACCTTCAGATACATGTGCATGATTAAAATGAGAAGAACTCCCTCAAAGACCCACCTTTCTAAAGGCTGGGTTTCTCCAAATGACTAATTACACAGGCTACTATTCGGTGCTTTCCTACAAGGTATTTCTCAATGTTACAAAAGAGCTTCCATCTTGCCGACATGTGTTCGCGGTGATAGATACAGAAGTACATAAGACAGTGCCCACGAAACGCTACACAGATGGCCCCCGAAGTGTTTGCTCCTTAATTTTGGTGGTCGTCATAGTTTCTCCCATCCAGGCTTGGTGGGTGGGTGGGTGTGTCTTTGGGGGAAGTGGTGCACACAGATAAACAGAAAGGTGGAAAGAACATTGCTGATGGCAATTTGAATTGCAAATGAGAATTTTGCCCTCCTACTTAGGAGTTAGCAGCTCCTGAATTCAAACTTCTGGTCTGTTCTGCTTTAGGACAAGTCACCCAATTTACTTGGATTTGCTTCTTCCAGCCACTTGCCCTGGGAGCAGTTAGTTCACCCGAGAGTGCATTGGTCCCCCCGACCCCTGCCACTCTTCCCTGACCTGTAAGTGCCAGTCATGCCAGCAACCACTTAGGCAGCTGGTAGGCTGGCTTGCTGTGCTCTCGGAGGTTTGGGTGGTAAGGAGACAGTGTGCCCAAGTTGCTCTACATAGTTTATAACTGATACAGCTACCAGGAGCCAAGTCAGCATGGGATCAGCTTTCCATGTTCCCAGTCCCATAGCAGATCACCAAGTCATGGGGACCAGGTGACATCAGACCTGAGTGAGTAGGTAGGTCACTATGCCATGGGGAGCCAACTTCAGACTGTAGCCAGGTAGCTTCATAGCTTGCATCCAGCCCCAAAAAGGGGTAAGGTAGGAAGCCCCACTCTCACTGGAACCAGGAGCTCCATGGGAGACTAAACCTTAGGGCCTGTCTGGCTTGCCGTGTTCCTGGGACAGTCATAGACTGCATTTGAACTTGGCCTGCAAGGCACGGCTGGAGACGAGTGTGGTCTCTTGGGTGCCCTCCCACTGTGACACATGGAATGCCATGTTTCTGCAGTGAGGTGAAATTCAGCCTGCCTGGTCTTCCCTGGGTTTTCACAGTGGTCAGCTGCTCTGTTCCCCTGAGGTTTCCTGCATGACCCAGCACTCAACACCCTCTTCTCCTTCTGCACTCCAGCCACGCTCTCTCTGCTTCCTTAATCATCTCTCCATGTGCCATTAGCCTGCACCAGGTTAACGGTCCTGGGGGCAAGTATTGAATTAACAACACCTCTTTGTAATCCGCATGCACATATGAGGTGTTCAATAAGAATTTGTTGTTTGATAGAAATTATTCATTTAAATATAAACTCAGACTTTACAAAAAATCTCTGCTTACTGTCTTACTGTTGTTTGTTTCGGTTATTTGGCTGCAGATATGAGCTGCAGAAGATCGCAGCTTTTGTCTTAAATACAGAGTCTCAGAGGCACTGTCAGTGCTGCTGTGAGTCAGGTTTCTTGTGGCTTTCCTGTGGCTTCTGCCTTGTTGGAAGGGGTCAGGGACCTCTTAGCTATCCTAGGTCACATCCGCACCACTGAAGACCTAAGAGCCCTTGTGGTCCATCTGAATCTGCACGGATTTGAGAGAGGAATACAAGTCAGTCATGTTCTATTTTTGTATCTAGCACACCTTTGAAAACTCTCTAGTTTCCCCGCTAATTTACTGTAAATACAATGAGCCTCTGAAGATGAAATTTCCCGAAAGATAATGGAGTGACATGTCCACTGAATTTAAAGCAATAGCATGATATGTCTATACTGAAAATGATATTTTTGTGAACTATAAGCAATAGCTGGCCACTAAAGAGCTGGCAGTTAAAATGACAGGGTTTTGTCTGCTCGTTTGGATTTTTTTTTTTTTTGAAGATTTATTTTACAGAGGGAGATAGTAAGAGAGAGAGAGAGAGAGAGAGAAGGATCTTTCATCCACTGGTTCACTCTCCAAATGGCTGCAATGGCTGGAGCTGGGCAAGGCCAAAGCAAGGAACCAGGAGCTTCTTCAAGGTGGGTGCAGGGGACCAAGGACTTGGGCCACTGTCTAATGCTTTCCCAGGCGCATTAATAGGAAGCTGGATCAGAAGTGGAGCAGCCGGGACTCGAACCTGCGCCCATATGGGATGCTGGCACTGCAGGCCAGGGCTTTAACTCGCTGCGCCGCAAATGCTGACCCCTGTTCATTCATTTTTTTAAACCTTTTTTGTACCCCAAAAAGCCAAGCAGTCAACATACAATCTGCAGTTCCCAAACAGTAAGTCGAGGAACTAAGGACATCTGTGGAATTACAGAATAGGCCTCAGGAGACCACCTAGATCAAATTACCTATAGATGAAGTAAAACTTAGGTTTCCCACAAAGGTGCCACTCTATTTTAAATATATGTGTGTGCGCCAATGTAATTTATAAACTGTGAATTAATTTAAAAGTGATATTGCAATCCTGGTATTTTTGGACATCACTTTTTTTTTTTAAGTGTAAGAGATCAGTGAATTTGTTAACGTTAAAAAGTGATTCTCAAGCTCCATAAAACCGAGAGGTGACCCTTGCTGTCTGTACTGCCATGGTAACCGCCACTGTTGCTCCAGGTCTTCACAGCCGAGTACGGCGCGTCTCGTGCAGTTTGCAGGCTGCTCTAACTTACACTTGAGAACATTTCTTTCCTTGGACATAAAGTATCACCTGAGCTTTTTTCATATGTCTTATTTTGGGAAAAATTCATGATATTTTTAACCTGAGGAAGTTTTGCTTTTCCTGACATTTTATTACCTTGCCTATTTGAAACGTTTCAATCCCAGACAATAAATATTATGTGATTATTGTTTTCAGATGGATAAGCTATTTCCTCCTGTTTTTTCCCAACCTTCTTTCCCAGCTAATGATACTAAGAAATTTATTAATACCGAGCTCCACCATTCAGCTTTCCCAGAATCACGTCTAACGAAATTGAAAGAGGGGCAGGTTTGCAAGAGGAGGGGAAGCAGTTGTTATAAATAAATCGAGGTGTGTGGTTTCCTTTCCACTGGGTCTCATTTTTTTTCTCGTTTGGTTGACATGAAGATCACATTTATTCTGTAAATCATTTTTACAAACTCTCGTAACCAGTTATCCCACTGCATTGTATCTTTTCATAGTATTACAATTGTTCTCAACAGCGTAGACAGATGTGGGGACATCACGACAGTGTTTAAAATCAGACACCTTTAAAAGCTGTCTCACCTTCCAGTCTTACACCAAATAGCATTTCTCAGTAATTCAGGCCTTCTCTGACCACCCTTTTAAACACCATGGGGCCAGCATTGTGGTGCAGCAGGTGAAGCCCCCTCCCAAGATGCCATTCTGAGCCCTCACTGCTCTGTTTCCACTCCTACTCCCTGCTAACGTGCCTGGGAAGGCAGCAGAAGATGGCCTGAGTACCTGGGCCCCTGCCACCCACGTGGGAGACTCAGATGAGGCTCCTGGCTCCTTGGCTTAGGCCTGGCTCAGCTTTGGCCATTTGGATCTGTCTCTGTCCCTCCCTCTCTGTCAGTCTGTCTTTCAAATAAATAAAATAGATGAAAAAGAAAAAACTTCTCTTTGAAAATAAAAACAAATAGACCTCAATTCCTGCCCTGGGACTCCGCATCTCCTTCCCTGCCTTCTTTTTCCAGAAAAGCATCTCCCAGGGTCCCATTGCCTGTGCTTGTTTTGTCTCCTCCCTGTCTCTCCACTGTAGCCTGTCTGCCTTTGAGGACTGTGTTGTGTTCTATGCACTGTTGAACCCCAGCGCCTAGAACAGTGCCTGACACAGAGGACATGTTTGGTCAGTGTGTACAGCTAAGTGAGCTGCGGATCAGTGCTGAAGTGTGCACTTCCCTGCGATGCTGTGCCCTTGTCAGTGCCCTGTCTGGCACCGCTCCAACCTCTAACTGCTCTCGCCTGCTTCTGTCCTGGCTTGTCAACCTACTTCATGCTTCAACCTGCCTTCCCAAGTCCTCTACACTTATATATTACATATGTAAGCTTATAAACTTACAATATTATGTATTATCATAGGTGGCAGAAGTGTTTTAGACAGGGAACATAGAAAATATTTCTTTTATAGCGATCAGTTTAATGCAGTATAGTTTACAAATAAAATAAGCCCCTTTTCCAATGTACATTTAGATGTCTTTGGCCAATGAACACAGTTGTAGTCACCACCACAATGAAGATACAAGAACCCCAAACGATTTTCTCATGTCCTTTTGTAGCTGACCCTGTCCCATCACTGACCCCTGACAACCACAGATCTGATTCCTGTCCTTGAAGTTTTAATTTCTCCACAATGGCATGTAAAGTGGAATAATTTCATATGAGGTTGAATTTCTAGTTTTCAGCATCTTTTAGCATAAATAAAAAACCTAAAATCTCCAGGGATCTTCATCTTTTATTGCTGAGTAATATTCCATTGCATGGATGTACTACAGTTTGTTCCTCCACTCACTACTGAGTGGACGTTTGGGTTGTTTGCAATGTTTGGCTATTATGAATAAGGTTACTATTATTGGGAATGGACAGATTTTTGGGTGGACTCATATATTTGTGTTGGATAAATACCCAGGAGTGGGATTATTGTTGTCACATAGTAAGTAAATATTTACTGAGTAATAGAGTAAATAAATATTTAATTTTATAAGAAACTGCCGAAGGGTTTTCCAAAATAACCCTACATTTAGTATTCTCATCAAAAATGGGATTTCCAGTTAAAACAAATCTTCACCACCACTTGATATATTGTGGGGTTTTTTGTTTTAATTGTGATTATTCTAATAGGTGCATAGTGGTATCTCATCGTGGCTTTACTTTGCCTTTCACAGATGACAAATGGCATGTAAGCATTTTTCAGTGTGTTCATTTGCCATCTGTATCTCGTCTTTCTTGAAGTGTTTGTTCAAATGTTTTGCCCATTTGGAAAAAAAAATGGGTGGTTGGTCTTATTACAATATAAGAGCTCTTTATATATTTTAGATACAGATCCTTTATCAGAAGCATGTTTTTCAAATCTCTTCTCCAAGTCCAGGGCTTGTTCTTTGTTTTTAAGATTTTATTTGAAAAGCAGAGAGACAAGAATCCACTAATTCATTCCCCAAATGGCCACAACAGCCGGGGCTGGGTGAGGCTGAAGCCTGCCAATGCACTTGGAAACGTGTCTTCTGCTATTGTTGGATGTAGTGTTCTACAAATGTCAATTAAATCAAGTTGGTTGATAATGTTTTTCAGTTCTTCTATTTACTTACTCATTTTCTACTATTTTCCCAATTACTAAGAGAGCAGGATTGAAATTTTCAACTAATATTGTGGATTTGTCTATTTCTCCTTTAGCTTATATTAGTTTTTGCAAATTAGTATTTTGAAGTTCTGTTCTTAGTTGCACACACAATTAAGAATAGCTGTCTCCTTGATTAACTGTCCCCATTAACATTGTGTAATTTACCTCCTTGTTCCTGGCAGTATTTCATGTTCTGACATTTACTTGGCCTGATACTAGTAAATGTACTCCATCTTTCTTTTAGTTGGTGTTTGGATTGTATATATTTTTTCATCCTCTTACCTATTTCTTTATATTTAAAGTATTTTTCTCATTGATAGTCTATAATTTTCACCCAGTTTAAAACAATCTCTGACTTTTGAAATATTTAGCCTATTTACATTCAATGTGATTATTGATATGCTTCTGTTTAATTCTACAAACTGGCCCTTACTATACCTCTTTAATATGCTTATTTGTATTTATTGGTTTGACTTTTTTTTTTAAAGATTTATTTTTTTTTATTTGAAAGAGCTACAGAGAGGCAGAGAGAGAGAGAAAGCGAGAAAATCTTCCATCCACTGATTCACTCCTCAAATGGCCGCAACGTTGATCTAAAGCCAGAAGCAAGGAGCTTCTTCTGGGTCTCCCATGCAGCTGCAAGGGCCTAAGCACTTAGGCCATCTTCTACTGTTTCCCCAGGCCATAGCAGAGAGCTGGATTGGAAGTGGAGCAGCTGGGACTTGAACCAGTGCCCATATGAGATGCTGACACAGCAGGTGGCGGCTTTACCCACAGTGCCACAGCACCAGCCTCTTAACTTATTTTTAAATAATTTAACTCTTTAACACATTCTTTATAGCCCCCTTTAGCTAATTACTTTATTTTATTTTTTATTTTTTTAAATTTTTTTTCTTTTTATTTTTTTTATTTTTTTGACAGGCAAAGTGGACAGTGAGAGAGAGAGACAGAGAGAAAGGTCTTCCTTTGCCGTTGGTTCACCCTCCAATGGCCACCGCGGCCGGCGTGCTGCGGCCGGCACCCCGCGCTGATCCGATGGCAGGAGCCAGGTGCTTCTCCTGGTCTCCCATGGGGTGCAGGGGCCAAGCACTTGGGCCATCCTCCACTGCACTCCCGGGCCACAGCAGAGAGCTGGCCTGGAAGAGGGGCAACTGGGACAGAATCTGGTGCCCTGACAGGGACTAGAACCCGGTGTGCCGGCGCCACAGGTGGAGGATTATCCTAGTGAGCCACGGCGCTGGCCTAGCTAATTACTTAAGAAACACATATTCATTGCAAGCAAAAGCTTGAAAGAGAAAAAATAAGAATTATCTACAATCCTATAAGATAATAACTGAACTTTTTTTAACGATTTATTTCATTTATTTGAAAGGCAGAGTGACAGAGAGCGGGAGAGACAATGACAGAGATCTTTCATTTGCTGGTTTCCTCCCCAAATGGCCTCAACAACTGGGGCTGGACCAAGCCAAAGACAGGAGCCAGGACTCTATATGGGTGTCCCATTGGGTGGCAGGGGTCCAAGTACTTAGGTCATCACCCACTGCTTTCCCAGGTGCTTTAGCAGGAAGCTGGATTGGAAGCAGAGCAGCCAGGACTCAACCGGGTGCTCTGATACAGGATGCCAGCATTAGAAGCGATGATTTCACCTGTTGTGCCACAGTGCTGGTCCCTTACTGCACACTTATTGACATTTTACTGTAACACTACAAGGGTACTTCAAAGTTCATGCAAAATGAATTTAGAACTAAAGTTTATTTTTAAATCAAAATTTGAAATTCAATTTTTCTATAATATGCATTTCTCATGAATTTTTGAAGATCTCTTGTATGTTCATACATCTTTGCATTTAACTTTCTTGAAAGTTGTAGGACTTACTGAATCTATTTTTGCATGCTTTTTTTGAGTTTTTTAAAAGATTTATTTTTTATATCATTTATTTTCCTTGAATTGCTTGTATTTTTTTAAGATTTATTTATTTTACTTGAAAGTCACAGTTAAACAGAGAGAGGAGAGGCAGACAGAGAAAGAGAGAGAGAGAGAGAGGTCTTCCACCCACTGGTTCACTCCCCTGATGGCCGAAACGGCCGGAGCTATGCCAATCTGAAGCCAGGAGCCAGGAGCTTCTTCCTGGTCTCCCACGTGGGTGCAGGGGCCCAAGGACTTGGGCCATCTTCTACTGCTTTCCTAGGTCACAGCAGAGAGCTGGATTGGAAGTGGAGCAGCCAGGACTAGAACTGGTGCCCACATGAGATGCCGGCACTGCAGGCAGTGGCTTCACCCACTGTGCCACAGCGCCAGCCCCAGATTTCTTTATTTATTTTGAAAGGCAGGGTGACTGAGATGGAGGGAGAGAGAGAGAAAGAGAGAGAGTACTTCCATCTGCTAATTTCTCCCCACTTTGCACAATGGCCAGGGCTGCACCAAGCTGAAGTCAGGAGCCAGGAACTCCATGAATTGCAGGGGCCCAAGTACTTGGGCCATTATCAAATGCCCTGGAACCAGCACTTGGATATGGAATGCCCATGTTGCACACTGCAGCTTAACCCACTGTGCGACAATTCCAGCCCCTCTTTTGTCAGCTTTTAAACAGTCGTAGCCACTCTTTGAACACATCCCTTCCTATCTTCTAGTACCTTAATTCCATGTATGTCAGACTCCCGTGCTGTATGCAGTATGTCTCCTGTGTTGTTTTCTGAACGTCCCGTCTCCTTTTCTCTGCCTCCCTCAGAATTTTATACTGGGCCATCTCATTTTTATTGAGCATTTAAGATTCTATGAAGCTCATCTCTTGAACTGTGTGTTTTAGTTTTTAAATTTTTCAGTTATAAGATCACACACACACACACGCACACGCACACGCCAGCTTTGCAGCACAGCAGATTAAATAAACCTCTGCTTGCAGCACAGACATCCAGTATCACAGCGCCAGTGCAAGATCTGGCTGCTCCACTTTTTTTTTTTTTTTTTTTTTTTTTTTTTTTTTTTTGACAGGCAGAGTGGACAGTGAGAGAGAGACAGAGAGAAAGGGCTTCCTTTGCCGTTGGTTCACCCTCCAATGGCCGCCGCGGCCAGCGCGCTGCGGCAGGCGCACTGCGCTGATCCGATGGCAGGAGCCAGGTGCTTTTCCTGGTCTCCCATGGGGTGCAAGGCCCAAGTACTCGGGCCATCCTCCACTGCTCCCTGGCCACAGCAGAGAGCTGGCCTGGAAGAGGGGCAACCGGGACAGAATCCGGTGCCCTGACCGGGACTAGAACCCGGTGTGCCGGCGCCGCAAGGCGGAGGATTAGCCTAGTGAGCCACAGCGCCGGCCTGGCTGCTCCACTTTGTGATCCACTCCCTGCCTGTGCGCATGGGAAGGCAGTGGAAGATGACCCAAGTATGTGCGTCCCTGCTGCCCATGTAAGAAACCTGCATGGAGTTCTGGTTCCTGGCTCTGACCTGGCACAGCCCTGGCTGCTGTGGCCACTGGGAGAGTGAACCACTGGATGGAAGGTTTTCTCTCTCTCTCTCTTTCTCTCCCCACCCCCTTCTCTTTCCTGCTCTGTCACCCTGCCTTTCAAATAAATAAATAAAAATCATTAAACACATACATACCTCCGATCCCTTTCTGATTGTCCTTATAGTCTGGGTTTCTTGTGAATCTTTCTATTTGTTTGAGTTTCCTTCCTGTTAGTTTCAGTCACTTGGTTCTGTTTCCTTCCTTACCTGGGGATTATTTTTATTGAGAGCCCAACTTTACATATGAAGTAGATGGAGACGTTATGGATGATGATTTCCTCCAGAGACGATTTAACTTTCTGGCAGGTGGATGGAGCCTTAGTCACACCACCGTGATCTCTTTCTGCTTTGCCCTAATTTCTGGACAGGATCCCTGTCCAGCTCCCAGCTGTGACCTTCAACAGTGGTGATCCCTGAAATCCAGCCTCTGACTCCCCTGCCCCACAAGGCTGACTGCATTTCTGCTCATCTTCGTAGCTTTCCAGGCCTTCCACCTGCTACTCAGCCCCTCATGTGCAGCTTTGGAGCTGACATAATTCCAGGGAAATCCCACATGGAATCACAGGCTCACATCTCTGAGGTTTCCTCCTCTCTCCGATCTGGGACCCTCTGCTGCCTGGGCAGCCCCAAACCCCAGCCTCTGCCCTGCTCCCAGAGACCACAGCCCCAGACTGCTGCTTCCTGCTTGGTCCCTATCCTCCCTATGCTCTCCCAGTTAACTGGCAAATTACTCCAAGGAAAAGTGAGACAATGAGCTCTCCTTTTCTGCAGCGTCTTGTTCTCTCAATCCTGGCTACCTTGGCTTTTTAATGATACCTCAAATGACTCATCTCCCCTCCCCGCCACCACACCCGCCACCTCCCTGCAAAGGTGTCCCTATCCAAACCCACAGACCTGTGAATATGGTATGGTATGCAGCAAAAGGGAGTTTAGGTTGCAGATGGCACTAAGGATGCTAATTGACTGATTTTAAGATAGGGAAATTATCCTAGATTATCCAGGTATGCCCAGTCTAATCACATGAGCTCTTAAAAGCAGAAGAGGAAATAAAAGAATAGAGAAGAGAGATGCATCATGGAAAGGATTTGATTTGACATTCTGGTTTTAAATATAGAGTGAGAGGGCCACAAACCAAGGAGTGTGGTGACCTCTAAATGGCCCCTAGTTTACATACAGCAATAAAAGGGAACTTGGTCCTGCAGGAACGGAATTCTCCCAACAGCCTTAGCAAGCAGGAAGCAGATTCTTGTCCACAGCCTCCAGAAGGTAACTTAGCCTGAGCACACTTTGCTTTTAGTCCAGTGAGCCTCACACAGGACTTCTCACTGATGGAACTGTAGGGTACATTTGTGGTGTTTAAGCTGCTATATTTGTGATAGTTTGTTATGGCACCATAGAAAACGATGGCACTCTCGCTTTTGTGTTTTGCCCAGCCTTTATTGTTGTTTTCAGTTTGAGCATTAATCTCTCATAGCCTTGTGTAACCGTCAGGGTTCAATCACAGAACTGTTGTACAAATGGGATAAAGAGGATGGGGATCAGACCTTATACAATCGTGGGAGGAGCTGGGAAATGGAAATCTAAGGAGGAAGTTGGAGGATCAGAGACAAAGTCGCCAACCTTTCAGTCTGAGAAGGAAAAGACCAAGTTTTAGCCCAACTGGCTGCAGGCCAGTGGCTCAGGGGAAGGAGGGGAGGTAACCATGTCTATCACTCTCCTGTCTATGGACCTACCACCCAGTGTCTAGTAGTAAAGTTGTGAGCCTCTGTTAGCTACCAGGGTCTTCAATCAGAACTGAAGTTAGAGTGGGAGAAAGCAAGGACAAGCTAGAACCTGTTGGCACACCTGTGCCTTGTCTCTAACTGCCTCTAACCACAGTGAGCTTCGAAAATTTTTAGCTGCTTCACTTTCACCTTCCAGATTTATGTAGATTTCTCTTTGGGCCAACTCCAGTTCAGAGCCATATAGAGCAGAGGATTCTGGGCAAGGAGTTTCAGTTCCACCACGTAGGCACACTGCCAACAACCACAGTCTACCCTTTGTCAACTTGCCACCCATACCTGGATCTTTTAGCCATTTTAATCTCCAAATATAGACAATAGCAAAACGTTCCCACGTAACATATCCATGTTAACCCTATCCTCCCCCTAAAATTCACAACCCTAGTCAAATCTTGAGAAAAGCATCTGTCAAATCACAGTTGATGGACAGTCTGAGAAATACCTGACCATACTCCTTGAAACCATCAAGGAAAGTCTGGGCACCATCATAGCCACAGGGAGCTTATGGCCTAAGCGCAATGTGGTACTCAGATGCAACCCTGGAACAGAGAAAGGGCAGTAGGGAAAGAGTAAGGAAGAGGTAAGGAGAAAAGTATGGGCCCCAGTCAGTAACATGTCAATGGCAGTTGGTTAACCGTGCTAAATGTATCATAATATACAATACCTGCTAACCAGGGAAAATGGATGCCAGGTGTATGGGAACTTTGTGTTATTACAGTTTTTCCCTGAATGTAAAACTATTTATTTCCCTAAATGTAAAACTATCAAAAATTAAAAACTTTTCTTTTTAAAAAAGAATAGTAAGTCCTGTATGACATTCATTTGCGGATGAAGTGTGCTCCTATTTTGGTTATGCCGCCTCTTGAATATACTGGAGCCTAAATACTGAGCTCCATGGCTACTCACTACTGATACTTCTTACATCGGATAGAATGGGAATGGGAGAGGGAAGAAAGTAAAGAAAAATTTTAAGACCTAAATAAACACGCTGCATTCACGTGAAAGTAAGGGAGAAATACTCCTAACCACCGCTGTTGCTGAGGCTGTCCCAGCGGCCATCGCTGGTCTTCTGCAGTCCACAGTGCCTTTGCCGTCTGTGGATACCTCAGCCGCTGCGTCCCTTGCCTGATGGCGTGGTCCTGCCTGTTCTGGTTCAGTTACCCATCGCTGTGTAACAAATCACCCCCAAAGTTTAGTGGCTTCAGGCAGCTTGAGTTATTAGTTCCCATGATTCTGGGTTTATTCGTTCAGGCAGGCCTTACCGAGATCCCTCTTCCACATCACGTGATGTCATCTGCCGGGTACACAGCTGCATTCAGCAGGCGGCCTATAGGGACTAAAAATATCAAAGAGACTTCACGCATTCATGTGACGCCTCAGCGTTCCTCCACGTGACCTTTCTCTTTACAAGCTTCAGACTCCTCGTGGCGTGGCGTGGCGTGGCGTGGCGTGGCGTGGCTGGCATAGCGGCTCAGAGAGGAGACGCCGCCTGCTGGGTGTCTCAAAGCTTCTGCTGTATTTTGCAGTCAGAGTTAGTCTCGATTAGAGGGGAAGGAAAGTAGACTCTAGCTCTTGATAAGGGGAGCAGCAAAGAATTCATTACCCTGGGTGTGGGAATCTCTGTTTATTTCCCTGAAGGCAAGTTCTTGGGTTGGGATTGCTCTATCAAGGTACTCTCCCCATTTTAGAACTCAACCACATATCCAAACAGCTCTCCATTCAGGTCTTGGCAATTTGCATTCTCAGTAGCAGCGTTGGAGAATCAGTTTCTCTGTGCCTTCAATGATACTGTGTATTACCATATCCTTTCATTTTGCCAGTGAGAAGAGTCTGACCACTGCATTTATTTGTCGTTTTTTAATACCACTGAAGTCGCACACTTTGCATGTGTGTTCTGGCCGTGTGCAGCTGTCCCTTCTTCAGTGGCCTAATCCTGCGCTTGGCCCACTCTTCTCTTGGACTGTTCCTTGTTTGAGTGTTGACATTGTTCTGAAAGCTGGGTTATTCAAGTTTGATTGACCTCAGATAACCCTACGAGGTTTTTAGACAAACATTTTTAATTACTGTCATCGAAAATAACCTCTCTTTATTTCCATTAGTTTATTCTTCATCTCCCTAGAGATAAAAAGAGAAGCCCTTTCTATTCTCAGATGCTTCATGTTTGAATTGAAGATCACCTCATTTTTGAGTTGAGGCTATCGACATCACAAGAAGAAAGGAGCCTGGTGTGCAGCAGGTTAAGCTGCCCCTTGGGATGCCCACATCCCACATCAGAGTGCTGGTTTGAGTCCTGGTTCCTCTGCTTCAGATCTAGCTTCCTGTCAATGTGCCTGGGAAGGCAGCAGAGGATGATGGCCCAAGTGCTTGGCTCCTGGCCACCCAATGTGGGAGACCTCTTAGAGTTCTGGACTACTGGCTTCAGTATGGCTCAACCCTGCCTGTTGCAGGTACTTAGGGAGTGAAGCAGTGTTTGGAAGATTTCCCTCGCTCTCCATCTCTCTCCCCACCTCATTCTCTCTCTGTGTCACTCTGCCTTTAGGAAAAAGGATTTTTTTTTTTTGACAGGCAGAGTGGACAGTGAGAGAGAGACAGAGAGACAGAGAGAAAGGTCTTCCTTTGCCATTGGTTCACCTTCCAATGGCTGCCGCGGCCAGCGCACCACACTGATCAGAAGCCAGGAGCCAGGTACTTATCCTGGTCTCCCATGGGGTGCAGGGCCCAAGTATTTGGACCATCCTCTACTGCACTCCCTGGCCACAGCAGAGAGCTGGCCTGGAAGAGGGGCAACTGGGATAGAATCCAGCGCCCCAACCGGGACTAGAACCCGGTGTGCCGGTGCCACAAGGTGGAGGATTAGCCTAGTGAGCTGCAGCGCCGGCGAAAAGGATCTTGTCCCAATATGCGGCGTGAGGGAAGTGGTCCAGTCGTGGTCAGAACTATGCCAACAAAGCATCCGTCTCCTTCACAGTGAGGTCTGTGTCTTCCTGTTCTTTCACACTAAGACTCTCACTTGAGGGGTAACTTGGATCCTGAATCCGCTCTGTCCCTAGCTAGCTGTGTGGGATTTGATTCATTACTATAACCTTGGGGCCTTGGATTCCCCATCTATGAAATGGGGACGTTGAACTTCTGCTAGATGACTACTCTTGAGATCTGTTATGCAAGGGGGGCTTTTATAGTGTGCGAGTAGGGAGAAACCAGCATAATTAGAAGTCACAACTATAAGGAATTTATTTCAGCCTAAAATGTCTATTTTTGAAGGGAACCTAATCAAAACTTTTAAAAATACTTTTTAATTATAGGTTGAAACTTTGCGTTATTTGTAATACCAGTTTAGAAGCATGAAAATAGCATTTCTCTCGGAACCAACTTTGTGCTTTTCCAGTTGGTAAACACTGATTTTCTTTCTCTCTGGGCCTGTAGGAATAAACCAAGCCAGTTCAGCACTTCCTGTTTATCTCCTTGTCATATGTATCATGGACAGTGACAGGCCTGCTCCCAGAATAAGCTTCCTTGGTTTCATTCTGCATTTTCTGGTGAAGGCACCAGCCCATCAATAGTTGAACAATGAAACGATTGGATCCTGCCTTTAATTTGTCAGCTGAAGGAAAGCCCCTTGATGGAGTGGTAGGGGTGACTGTTAGATAGGCGTGTCTCCCAGCCCCTGTTCGTTGAGAGTATCAAAGCATTGTCATCTCTTAAACTTGGCTCGTGTGACACTGGCAAACACTGGGACAGCAAACCCTGATTTCCTCCTGAGAGTCCTGGTGCTCTGAATATCTATTTCTTAAGAAAGAACATTGAATTTCATATGTAGTGAGTGACTAAAGTGTAAGCTTGGAAATATTTTATGTTTCCTTCCTAGTTTGTTCTGCTTAGCATTAATCATCGGAGCCAATCATAACTTAGCATTTGCTAGAGCTTTCTCAAAGTCGCTTGTATTACACTCATGTCAGACACACCTTCGTACAAGTCCCTCTAGGTCAATAGTTTAGAAATCCCTCTTCTTCCTTCCCCTTCCCCACTCAGCACTTATGGAAATATATGCTAATTGGAACAGAAGCAGCCTACCCAGCTAACGGGTTAGACCACTCTTAACACAAGATTAATGAGAAAGAAGTTTAAGGAAAAAATAACATTTCTCAAGCAGTCAGAGAGTGGATGCCAAGTAAAAACCAGCAATCTGGATCCGCCAGGTCCCGAGCTCTGCTCTCCCATGGCTTCACTCACAGGAGTTAAGGGAGGGAGACTCTCTGGATCCAGCCTGGCCGCCCCTCCTGCTCAGTGGAGCCCACTTCCTACCTTCTCCAGGGCCTCAGCTCAGCAGCCACCATTGTGACAACTCAGACCACAGACTCAAGGGTGAGAATGAGACTCCCCCCACCGTTTCCTGAGGCATGCACGAGAAGGAGTGATGAGACACGGACAGACCTCGGTGACCAGCCCGCATGGCTGGGCGAGGGCACTCAGAGACGAGGGAGCTCGAAAGGCACGGGTATTGACAAGAGGTTGTATGCGAACTAGCCTGCACTGCTGCTGTATGTTTGAAACGTGAGGTAGCAGGCAGGGATCTCTCAGTCAGAGTGATGATAACACACTTTGGGAAGAGGTGCAGAAAACAGTATTTGTTTGGAAGGAGAAAAGCCTTAGGATGTTGTGGCCATCTGGGGAGTGCACCAGCAGATGGAAGATTCTCTCTCTCTCTCTCTCTCTCTCTCTCTATATATATATATATATTCTCTCTCTCTCTCTCCTCTCTCTCTCTCTCTCTCTGCTTCTCCTTCCCTGTAACTCTGACTTTCAAATAAATAAGTACATCTTTAAATAAGCACATCTGAAAAGCCTAAGGACGTTCCCCATTTGCTGAGCTGGCACTCGGCACTCGGCACTAGGCACTCGGCACTCGGCACTGCATGTCTGTATCGCTGCTCAGGGAAGCGGACTTCCTCCTAGGTCTTCGGTTCCTTCAGGATGCAGAGGCAGCCTTCCCCTCTGGCGCATGCTCACTCCTCACAGCACCCTAAGTGCCTCCAAAACTGGAAATGATTAGCACACACTAAAAAAAAGTGATTGTGTTTCACATCTACTACCCAGATCTTAAGTTTCTAAATATCCTTGCCAAAGCTACTCAGAGCACCTCGGAGAAATGGCTGAATCCAGGACCGGGGCAGGGAAAGATGAGCCCTGAACATCTTACTGCGTTCGAAATACCAACTCGTTCAAAGAACCATGGGGACCTGTCGTAGTCTCAGAGTAACTCCCCATAAATTACAAAGGAAAAGTAGTGACAAAGAAAAAAAAAAACAGAGCTCCTTCAATTATTTATTTATTGTAAGGATTGTTCATTGTTCATTAAAATACAGCAGTCTCCCCTTATCCGCAAGGGCTGTGGTCCGAAAGCCCCAGGGGATGCCGGGACCCACTGATAACACTGAATGTTCCACATGTTACACTTTTCTTTTTTTTTTTTTTTTTTTTTTTTTTTTTTTTTTTTTTTGACAGGCAGAGTGGACAGTGAGAGAGAGAGACAGAGAGAGAAAGGTCTTCCTTTGCCGTTGGTTCACCCTCCAATGGCCGCCGCTGCAGCCGGCGCACCGCGCTGATCCTGGCAGGAGCCAGGATCCAGGTGCTTTTCCTGGTCTCCCATGGGGTGCAGGGCCCAAGCACCTGGGCCATCCTCCACTGCACTCCCTGGCCATAGCAGAGAGCTGGCCTGGAAGAGGGGCAACCGGGACAGAATCCGGCGCCCCAACCGGGACTAGAACCCGGTGTGCCGGCGCCGCAAGGTGGAGGATTAGCCTATTGAGCCACGGCGCCGGCCACATGTTACACTTTTCTCCCTACACACCTATGATAAAGTTTCATTTGTAAACTAAGCTCCTTCAGAGATGGTGCTGGATTCCATCCCACCGCTCAGAAAGGCGTGCGCCTGAAAACCTCCCAGTTGTTCATTTCTGGTCTTTTCCAGTTGACCGCAGGGACCTGCACAAAGTACCAGTGCGGACAAGGGTGGGCTGCTGTGTGTCTGTGCCGGGGGCGCTCACCAATGCAGAGAGATTGCTTAAGTCCTGTCTCCCCGCAGGCTGTGCCGTTAAATAAGAAACGCAGATGGAGAGAAATTCATTTACAACAGTTCCCAGGCTGTTTCCAATGATGGCACAGGCACGTTGTTTGATAAAACAGACTTTGGTCAGGGGCCCAAGACAGCTCCTTTTGTTCAGGCTCCATCCAAAAATCGTTCTTCATGGAATCGCTGTCACACAGCAGGGACACGAAGGAGCCAGGGCTGAGCCTTCGGTTAGAGAAAGCCAGCGAGCTGCGGCACCCCGAGGGTCAGGAGGTGGCCGCTCCGGGTTGGCACCTGCACCCCGACCGGTCCTTTCCCTCTGTGGCCTCCTTTGTTGTGTCTCTAAGTCCACGAGCAGTTTTCTGTGGCTGCGATGGTTAAGGCTGTGAAGCAGGCAGGACGTGGGTATCTGGGGAGGGCAGGTGAGGTAAGCAGGACGCCGCCCAGTGCTGGCTCAGCTGGGCCCCGGGCCACCGCGTGCTGAGCTGCCCTGCGCTGGCACTCCCGGGAGACGACAGCACCTCGAGGACTGTGTTCAGACGTTAAAATGCACACCCGCAAAACAGCCATCCCAGACCTCTAATCTTACTTTATGACCAAACTGTAATTACATTACAGCAATTACTCGAATATTACATTTTTATTACTGTTATGTCATTATGTCTACTAGGAAAAATATATGCCTACTTTAACCAATAAAATTCTTAATGACTCACTTAAGTTGTGTCTACACGAAACCCCTGACTTAAACATTTTGGTCAAAATCATTCCAAGGGCCCCGGGGGAAGAAGAGGGTTAATCTCCACCTTTGTGAGTGCTCCAAACGCAAGACTCGCATCTGTAGATGTGCTTGGAGTGGTTACTGGGGTCCAGGCGAGGCTAAGCGGGAAATGATGATGGCGAAGTGGAAGAGCTGTGTTTATAAAGCCATCAGTTCCTTATCTTCTGCTGATCGGTTCCAGCTATTAACACAAACGCAGAGCTTGGGACGCCGGGAACGCAGGACCGTGCCCCGTCGTTACGTGTCATATGGGCCTAGCTGTGTGGAGCCCTTAGAGGCCGCTGTGACTTATCTGGAACCCACAAGGACCCTCCTGGATAAAGTTACTACTGTGCGGCCCTCATAGTTTTTAATCGGTAGAACGGTGGTTTACTGCCTTACCTCTCGCGAGATCTCAGTAGAACAGTGGTTTACTGCCTTACCTCTCGCGAGGTCGGGTCTCATTCTCCAGACACCGGTGACCTTGGCAGAGCTCCCTGTGCTGAAGATTGCCAGGTTGCCAGGCTCGTTGCGTTCCCTCTGCCGAGGGACCTCTGACCTGAACCTCCTCCCAGCCTAGCCCAAACCCTGCGTGTCCCTTTCCCAAGCCGTGCAGGCCCGCACAAGCACAGGATGGCGCCTGTCTCCAAAATAATTCTATATTTTGGGAGCCAGCATTCAGGCCCTTGAACTTCGAGAATTTACCATAGGAGCAGCAGTGAGTCAAAATGGCCCAATGTATTCACTTCCCAAAATTTATTCCCACATATAATTTACATATGCATTTGACTCCCAGACATCCTCTGCCTCAAACATACACTTTTCCTGCAAGAGAATTAAGTCACCAGCAGGTTTTTGAGTTGCATTTCTCCCCGCCCCCCTACCTTGGTTTCTGCCTCCTTTTAGCAAACACGTGTGTTCGGTGTGATGGTGTAAAATTCAGTGCCTGATTCTAAAGTTCTGTGCATCTGCTGGCCATGGACACTGTGAAACACTCCTGGCTGCTGACAGATGTGGAAAGGATCGCCAGGTCTATTTTTAGCACTGTTTTGGCCAGGTGGCTGCTGGTGGGTGGGTGGGTGGGGGAATCCTATAGAATCTTAATGGGAAGGCTGCGTGATTCTCTGAAACGTGGCTGTGATCCCCTGACTTAGTAAGTGGGAAAGTCACCGTGCAGAGCGAGGGGCAGAGGAGCCGCTGCGTGCCAGTGCACTCTGGAGGTGCGCTAACAGGGGTCAGCAGCTCATCCCATGTGCTTGGCGCTGAGCTGTGCCTGCCCCTACAGCCCGGGGGTCCCCTAGGTCCCTGCACAGGACATGTCTCACATGCTGGGTTTGTCTTGTCCATGAGCCTGTGTCACCAAGGAGTGTGATGTTTGCACATTTTTTTTTTAAATAGAACTCCATCTGCCCACTATCCTTATTTTTTTTTAATTTATTAGCCTCGCTTTTTTTCAGCAGGTAGAGAAAGAAGGGGTTTTTCCCCAGCTCGCCTGAGTCCCCTTGGTCACTGAAATCAGCAAGTGGCCAGAAGTTCAAAGACGTGTGGCCGGACAGGGGAATGTGCTTTGCCTTGCCTCATGCCCTTCTCTCCCCACTCCTCAGACCTCCTCGGTACCCAGTGTGCGTCCTACTTGTCCTAGGCCCAGGGAGCAAAATGGTGCAGCAGCTGGGGCTGGGCAGGATTGTAAGACAGGTTGGGGCACACGTGGCTTGGGTTTCACAGAAGCCATGGGCAAGACCCCCAAGAAGGTGCACTGGTTCTTAAAATTTCCCTACCTAGCGAAGGCACTTTGTTGAGATTCTTCTGCCCTAAAAAGAATCATAATCCTTGTTTGTGCCAAGCGGCCATGTGTGGTTACTGGAGCCGGGGACCAGGACGCGGCCTCCTGGAGGGGCGAGGACACGCCGGCTGAGTCAGCGGGGCATGCCGATGAGGGCGTGGCTTCAGGAACAGACGTGCTCCAGAAGAGGTTCCTCGAGCCGAGCCGACAGCAAGTCTGGAACCTTGGAAGGTCCCAGGGTCAGCCGTAGCTGCAGGGGGACGACTTCGGGGTCAGCCCGGAGCCTGCAGAAGCAGCACCCACACGGAGTGCCACGGCTTCCATCCAAATTAGGGGCCAGGTGCCAGGTTGGTTCTGAATTGGGGGAAATGGAACATGAGGGGTGGCCTTGATGGTTTTAAATCTGCTGTAAAATCACGCAATCACTGAAGTTTGTATTAGAAAAAGCCCTGGGCCCTCTAAGACCCACTCATGACTCTCCAAAATGGCACAGGAACTTAGGGTACCGGCGTGCCGGCGTGCAGCAGCCCGAAGATGCCACCGTCTCAGTCAGTCACCGGAGCCTGCCTTGCACTCGCATCATGTCTTCCCCATCCTGGTGTTCTGGATCTTTTGGGGGAGAGGATTCCGCTTGCTAGACTCGGGCCCACTGGGACTCTGCTGGCTTCTGCAAGTCCTCGGAGAGGCCTCCCTGCCACCCATGTGCCAGCGATGCCCACCATTTGCAGGGAGTGGTTCGATGGCTCCGCTTCTCCTCTGTAGCCATTGGTGATCGCTTCAGGCTCCCAAAGGAACTCAGAGCCATCAACACACAGTCTTAGCCCAGCCCCTGCCCCAGTTCCAGCCAAGTTCGGCAGGATACCCATTCTCACCACAGGCACTGGGTTCCTTCCCAGGGACCCATCCTGTTACTACTCTCCACCCCTTTCAACAGAGTTCTATTTCCTGCCCTGGTCACCCCAGCTACACCGCTGGGGTGGGGTGGGGTGTTTGCTGGAGACAGCCTCCTCACCATTGCCCTGCAGAGGCTCCTGCTGGGCCCCACTCAGTAGCTCAGACTCCCGCGTAGACACCGCACCCCAGAGCCCTTCTCAGCATGGAAGTGATTGGGACTAGTGGTCGCCTTCCGTGGGATCAGGCCTGTGTTCCATCCAGCTGTTCTGACACCAGCACCCCGCACGTCACTCTGGAGATGATGCGTGCATTTGAGGCCACTCGTGGGCATGTCCTTGTCTGCTTTGCAAGAAGGGTGAGACTCTGGCAGGTTAGTTTGGTCAATCTGGAAGTCAAGTCTAGGGACTCCTTCAAACTATCACATTTAAGATGCTACGTGTTAGTTTAACAGGTGTCACAGGATGCAGCACCCATGGTTGTAGTATATTATATTTGGGTAGACCTTGCACAAACCCTGCTTTGAGACTGCCTCTCACACACTAACGTTATGTTATTCTGAACCCCAACTCCACCTAAGACACAGCAAAGTCGCCATTTGCTGTCCCACCCTCCTGCCCAGGACGCTGGCCCAGGGCAGAGCTTCCGAGGGCTGAGAGCCCTCTTATTCCCTTCTGTGACTGACTGCAGGGGCTGCCATCATTGGCTGAGCTATGGACTTTTCCTCAGTGATTGGTTCTGTTCAGTCAAGTTTTGGCAAAATCCTCTACAGGGTTCCCGTGTCAGTTAGCTGCTGCCGCCTAACAAGCATCCCCGGCAGCATTCGGCATTGCTGAAGACTCCACACGGCTTCTGGTCTTGGCCAGACACTGTCATCTGTTTGGTGGTCAGGTGTGCGGGTCGAATTAGCACGGCCATGGCTACAACAGCTGTGCTGCTCTCCACACGGCCTCGCCCTCCAACCCACACTAGTTCCTGGGGAGGTGGCAGACTTAGAACTTGTTCACGGTCAGCTCTGCCACAAGGCCTGGCCAGATTCAGGGCGCGGGCGAGTAGGCTCTGCCTTTGTCCAAGAGGAAGTGCAGAGTATGGATAGTTTTACACTTGACCAGTGGTCTACTAATAACTTTACTCTTCATAATTCTAAGGCTTTTTATCTTGTGTTCTTTTTTTCCCCAAAAGATTCATTTATTTATTTGAGAGGCAGAGTTCCAGACAGAGAGAGGCAGACACACACAGAGAGAAGTCTTCCATCTGCTGGTTCACTCCACAAATGGCTGCAATGGCCAGAGCCATGCAGATTGGAAGCTAGGAGCCAGGAGCCTCCCCTGGGTCTGCCATGTTGGTGTAGGGGTCCAAGCACCCAGGGCCAACTTCTACTGCCCGCTCCCAGGCCACCAGCAGAGAGCTGGATTGGAAGAGGGGCAGCCTGGACACATACCGGTGCCCATATGGGATGCTGGCGCTGCAGGCAGAGGCCCAGCCCGCTACGCCACAGCGCCGGCTGGCCCCTCTTGTGTTCTTTTACATAATATGCCCAACCCACAAGCTTTTTCTGCAAGAGGAAACTAGACACTTTAGGTGATTGAATTTCTTGCCAAGATCTACTACATGACAACGTCAGGACTAGAATCCAAACCTCTGACACCAAGTTCGGGGCCATTTCCAATATCCTACCCTCAGATGATCCCTTCTGGGCTAATGATTTGCCTTCAAAACAGATGTGTTTCAGAGGAGGGGGCCGTGTGTGGCCCTGTGGTCTAACTGGAGCCTCAACCTGTTCTCTTGGCATCCTTTGGCCCTTGGCACAGTGTGGGCACCCCTGGTCCAAAAAATCCCAGGGAAGTGATTGCCTACACATCCTCCCACACCTGAGTCCTGCCTACACACTCTCCCACACCTGAGCCCAGGCTAGGAGTTGATGCTCACGGTAATTACATTTTATGGACCACGGGTCTCCCAGCCGGCCCACTCAGCCTCTTTGTCCACCTCCTCCACCACACTTTAAGCTCCAGCTCCCCGTGCCAACCCCATCCCCATCTCCATCGTGTCTCCCTGCCCTCCCCTGGCTGTTGGATGTCTCCCCAGGCCTGGAGCCCGTGGGCAGTGTTTCCGGGACCAGCTGGTGACCTCACAAGCAGGAATGCAACCAACAGCCTCGGCGTTTTCCTAAGAAATCTGACCTGGTTCGGCAGCAGCTTGGTGGCTGCTACCTGCTAAAGTGTTGCTTCCCCTCCGGCCCCACAGAAGGATTGTAAAGGGCTAGCGCTAGGGAGGCGCCGCCGGCGGAGGCGCCCGTGCACCGAGGGGACGGCCCTCCTCCTTCCCTGTGGTCCTGCCATGCGTGGGCCGGCTATCCTGCGCCAACGGCTGCGTGCCCCAGACAAGCAGGGACACGAGGACGGTCGCGTCTGCTGGGAAGACAAAAGGGGCTGGGGTACTCGGAGTCGCCCTCTGACAGGCGTCTTATCCCTGAGCGGGCGCTGCCCCCGCTTCGAGGTCGGAGGGCTGGCCTCCGGCAGCCCAGGGCTCACTCCTAAATCCTCCCGTTTGCAGACCCTGGCGGAGCTGACCTTGACCTGTCCGCTCTGTCTGCTGCTTCCAACGGCCGAGCTAAGCGTGTCCCCTAATGCACGAGGAGAAGCGCCTCTTGAGATTCGCTCAAGAGATGGCCAAGTCGGCAAAGAAACCTTCTCCGGGGCCGCTGGCTCTCGGCTGCTCTGACAGCTAAGCGGTGAGGACGGGGCGGGCGAGGGAGTGTGAACTGCTGGTGTTGCCGTGGGGATTACACAAAGCAAACAAACAAAAACAAAAACAGCTTGACACTCCATAAACGACCCATTTACAGCAAGCGGGCGAGGAAGGGCGCCTGTGACTGCCCGGCGCCCACCGCCTGCTGCCCGCGCGCCCATTAGCAAGCAGGCTGCGGGTTGTGCTAACGCAGCAGCGAGCCCGTGCCAGACACCTTCTCAGGTTTTTTGCCCGCTGCATTTTGCTAATCCCTGCATGAAACATAATCGCCGAGAAGCGGTCAAGGTTGGACACGACAGAGAGGAACTCGGCGCTGGCGCCCGCCCAGTGGAAATAACACGCCCGCGCGCTCCGCGGGGCGGGAAACGCACGCACGCCGCAGCCCGGCCTGGCCCCAGCGCGCGGGGCGCTCCGCACGGCCCGGCCTCGCCTCTCGGCTCCCAGGTGTCGTCACCCGAGACGTGTTTTGCTAAGAGAGAACTCGGCGGGGAAGGCAGTGAGCAGAAACTCCAATCAGGAAGAGAAAGGAGAGAGAATTAAGTCATTTATTCCCCTCCAGGGCGAAATAAAAGTAACAAAAGTATTTCTGTGTAGCAAATATGTAATGAGAGGTAAGGTTGAAATGCCAGCAACTTGCAGTCGCCATTCTTTAGCGCTGTCCCGCGAACCGGAGGGAAGCAGGGAGCTGCTGTGATTTCGAGTTCAGAAGGGCCAGGTTGCCACCCATCTGCCATCTGCCTTCTGATGGGGCGGTGGCTAGGGGATGCAGAGAACAGGGCCGCATCTTCTTTCGTGCAAAGAGAAAGAAGTGTCCACCAGGACTCGAAATAGTAGCGTCCGTCTAAACTGTGTGTGCACAGGCAGGTGCAGGGGGTTGCGGGGCCCCTGCAGTGGAGTGGAGTGGCCGCTGGGCTTCTCCTAGACAGGAAGGCAGGCTCAGAACAATGAGACGCTTGACGCCACAGTGAAGGTTAAAGCCACAGCAGCCAATCTCTCTACTTCCTGGTGGCTAAAAAGGCAAATACTGTATCTAACAGCGCATGGCCAAAGTTCTAGAACTTTCCCTGAGGGGCTGAGAATGAGCTCATTGGTGAGGTTGGCGTCTCTCTGTCCAGTTACTGTTGAGGAAACCGGGCCTGGTAGGTTTGTCTGTGGGCAGCTCATGAATTCGTGCTAAAGGCCACCCCGGAACCGGCCTCGCCTCGATGTTGATGTGGTTCCCCTGAAATCAGGTGTTGTGGGCGACACCAGCAGGGACCCTGGTGTCTCTGTTGCTCCTGGGGTGCAGAAGGCGAGATGGTGGTCTCAGGGCTGACCCTGGGGATTCACTCGGGCTCCTTCTTGTTCCTGTGACGCAAGGAAAATGGTTGATTCCTGGTCTAGGGCAGGAAATACACGGGATGGGCTTTGGATAGCTCATACCAGAAATCAAGGGAACGCTCCCACTAATTTTAGTGAGTCTGCTCATGAAAACCGAAGGGGCTGTCGTTGGCCTGGGAGTCTCGCTGCTGCGTGCGAGAAGTGTGTACGAGCCGGGCGCCCCTTGGCAGACCCCCTCCCCCAAGACACTCCATGCAACGGCCCCTCCCCTTGGGTCGTTACTCCCTCCTGGTGCCCAGCACTGAGCCGCGTGGCAGCAGCCCCAGGAGGCTGTGAGCCTTGCCCGCGTCCTCCTCTGCCAGGTGAGGTGAGGCTTCCCTGTGTGCCCATTTATGTTACAGGTGTGTTCCTCTCGCCCCGACTCCCCAAGAGAGTTGAGGACGTGCCAGCAACACGAAGGAGCGAGATCTCTGGCTTTTGAATTCCGGCTCCCATCCTGGTCAGCGTGTACTCTTGGGCACATGTCCTTGACCTCTGTGTGCACCTGTGTGCTCACCCACACTGCGCAGTCACAGCTCCATCCCAGCAGGGGCTGAGCACATGCCTGTGATGCGGCCGGCACTGCGCATGCGGGAGTGAGACCAGTGTGCAGCCGCGTCAGTTGTCATTGGTGGATCTCTGACTTCCAGACTTAGTCCAAAGAGTTAACTGTTTTTTCTTCGCACCATCAGAAATTCCTGGACGCCAGATGTTCCGTGTACGCCTGGGTTTCTGGCTCCTTTTTGTTCTGTATTCAATGATTTCTTTCTGGAGGAGATGATTCCTGGCCAACTTCTTTGAGAGGCGTTGGCAGAGGGCAGCAGAATTTTAGTAAAATGCCACCAGAAGAAAGAGTGGAAGGAGTGACAATAACCCCCCTTCTGCCCACAGAGTGGGGACAAGGTGCTTCTTCATCTCCTGCCTAAATTCACTCCACAAGCACCCTGATGAATCATCGCAGTAGAGACTGTCAGCCCATTTTACAGACGAGGAAACTGAGGCTCACAGAGCTTGTATGCCTCGCCTGGGGGCACACAGCCAAGAAGCAGTGAAGCCAGATCTCTGAGGCAAGTCTCTGACTTAGCACCCATGTTCCTTCTCCCACTGGGAGCCTCTTCTGGGAGAAGTCCTTTGTCTTGTTGGACATCGAAGGCAGGGTGGGTTTTGGACTGTGGTGTAAGGGTGTGAGAGTGGAGTGACTGGGTGACCCAGGCCTGCCCTGCGTCCTGCCTTTTCTGAAAAGCTCTCCGGGTAGCTTCCTCTTGTGGGAACACAGGGAGTGAGGGCCTCGGACTGTAGCCCCGAGAGCGGAGTTAATCCAGATGTTGAGTCACTGGAAGTCCAGGGTCTTAGCCACCAGCCCAGCCTCATGCAAGTTTGCACTTGTGCCGCATGGGAAGCCTCCAGGAGCAATTATCCTGTACGAGCCGTGGCCTCCTCCTGTGATGATGGGGGAAGGTGACGCCTGCTTCTCACTGTTGGGCTGTTGTATGAGAAGGGAGCTTCCACACCGTGGACCTCTTCGGCAGGCAGGCTCAAGGCCAGGGATTATCCCAGGCACTGGGGTGGGCAGTGAACAAGCCAGGAGACAGCCTTCCTCCAGTGGGGAGACAACAAACAATGTTGCCAGGAGTGGTAATTGCTTATGGGGATATATGTTTTCGTATTTAAGTGACCATGACAAAAGTATGCAAACAAACAGAAAGAAACAACTTTATATCAAGTTGGGGATGGTGTTTTGACGTCTGTGATAACATATATTATCAGATCAAAATCACCACAGAGAAATCTTAAACTGCATTCAACAGTCTCACTGTAATCTCACATTCACATTGGACAATCAACAGGAATTTATCATTTTTTTGCTCCTGAAAAATAGCATTCCCTGGCTCTATCCATTGAAAAGGCTTGAAGCCGACACACCAGTAGCATATGCTTCTGGACAGTGGTTTCCAAATCTGATTCACTATCTGGAGGAGCACAGGATTCTTGGGAAAGTGGTTGACTCCAGGTCTAGGGCAGGAAATACACAAGATGGGCCATGGCTATCTTATACCAGGAGGCAACGAAACTCTCCAACTAATGTTAGTGAGTCTGCTCATTAAAACAAAAGCATCTACTTGGAGAGGCTGTCGTTGATAGGATAGCCACCTGCACAGCAAAAAGAGTCAGACATACCAGATGCACACACACACACACACACACACACAGATCCATGGGCTTGAAACCGCTCTAACGTGGAAATCAGGTTGCCTGTTTGTGGGTGACTGAGCCACCGACTCATTGTTCTGAAACTTGCTTTCAAAAATTGAGAGGAATAAAGCATTAATCCTGCCTTCACTAAATTGTTATTAGGGAAAAGCTTTTTTGTTGTTGTTGTTGTTGTTAGAAGAATTCCACATAATAAATGCAAGGAAGAATTATTGAAATATTTCAAAAACCACCAGTTTGCCACTCCGAGTGAAACAGTGTGTCAGGCAGCAGCCGTGGAAGGCTGCAAGATCATCAGATGAAGGGTTGATGCTGGCACCCCCTGAACCCACCAATCAGTCCTGGCACCACTGCCGGTGGGGCAGCTGGACATTACCTGATACACCCTGGGAAGGCCTGCCAAGCAAACTTGAATCTTACCCTAATTGAGCACGGAAGATCCGAGGGACCGAGGAGAAAACCAGATGCCACTGTACCAAAGCAATCAGCCATATCCGAAAATGTAGCACTGTGGTGTAGCGTGTAAAGCCACCACCTGCAGCGCTGGCATCCCATATGGGTTCTGGTTCCAGTGCGGTTGCTCCACTTCCCATCCAGCTCTCTGCTGTGGCATGGAAAGGCAGTGGAAGATGGCCTAAGTCCTTGGGCCCCTGCACCCAAGTGGGAGACCCAGAAGAAGTTCGTGGCTCCTGTCTTCGGGTCAGTGCAGCTCAAGCCGTTTTGGCCATCTAGGGAGTGAACCAGCAGATGGAAGACCTCTCTCTCTCTGCCTCTGCTTCTCTGTAACTCTGCCTTTCAAATAAATAAATAAATAAATCTTTAAAAAAAGATCATTAGACTTTTTTTTAAAAAAAAAGAAAAGGTAAAATGTGTTGGGTAAGGGAGGTTTTAAGGAATACAAAGATCTGGGGGATACAGAAACCAAATGCAGTGTGTAGACTGTGCTTGGCTCCTGATTTAAATAAACCAGCCACAAGAAGACGATCATGAAATCAGAACATTTTTGAGTATGTACTGCTTATTAGTTTTAGGGAAGAATTAGTCATTAAACTTTTAAGGTGTGATAATGGCATGGAGATACACCTTAATGGTTCAAGGTGTACTTTGAATTACTTAGGGTGGCATTAGTGATGTCTACTTGTCTACTGAGCTCAGTGGCCCCCAGACATGCCCCCACCACACCCCCGGGAAGCTGAGTCTGCTGCTTCCTATGGCAAAAGGGGCCTTGCAGGTATGGTACAATGAAGGCCCTTTCGATGGAGAACTTCTCCTGGACCCCTGTCCCGTCACATAACTGACAGTGCAAGGAGACCATGACCTGGAATTGGCAGCCCCTAGATGCTGGAGAAGTCAGGGGAACACATTCCCCCCAACCCCCGCAGCTTCCAGAAAGGCCCCCAGCCCCCCGCCCCAGCACCTGTAAAAGAAGAAATTCACGTGACGTCATTGGGCTCTGGTGACTTGTTACAGTAGAGCTTGAGATAGAAAGCTCATACAAGCTAATCAAATCTTACGCTTCTGTCTGGTTTTGTGTTTGAACATTTCCATACTAGAAGGAATTAAAAAAAAACAACTTGGGGGTGGGTAGTGGGAAAGGGGAGAAGGGGTGGGTCTACTGGAGAACACGGGTGGTTTCTGGTACAGCACTAGGCCTGAGGGCCCAGACCAGAGTCCATGAAGAGAGAGAGACACGCAATGTAGGGTAGGCAGTGACTTCCCCTGCCCGGTGCTGGTGCTGCTCGGTGCCCTGCATGGACTGAATGAGGAGTAGAGGACTCTCTCCGGGAAAAAGCGACACATCCGTCCTGCACTGCACACTTCCCGAGCATCTACCACAGCACTGATCGCCAAGAGCCCAGGCCCTGCAAAACAAGCGAAACCCAGAAAGACGTTACAGTTCCAGCCCTGTGCCCTGCAGATGCACGCTCCCTGGGCGGCGGGCGGGACTGCGAGGTCGGGCTTGTGTCTGGGAGGCTGATTTTCCACACTGTACTCCCATCCCCTCTCCTCTTGGCCACAGCTCAGCCAAATCAGCTCCCTGGACCATTTACCCTGCCCCAGGGTGGCAGGAAATAAATACATTCTCAAGCTGGCATGTAGAAAAGAGGCTTGGGGATAAAGTGGTGGGACAATGAACAGTGCTGCTCTAATGAGAGGCTGCCAGGAGAGGCGACCCGGCTATGGGAAGTTTGGCCAGTTCTCCCCTAGGCCCAACCCAGGCCCTGGGGCGCTCCTTCTCCATTCTCTGCGTGTCTGCATCCTCCCCTTGGCCAGGTCTGCCCACCAGCCTCTGCCCGCGTAGGTGGTTGGATACCATCTTGAATCATTTGTTTTCCTTAGCCCCTAGCCTGCAGCAGTCACTGGTGTCCGTTGTTCAGGGGATATTGGAGCTGTTCAATGGGAAACAGAAAGAAACCGTCAGTGCCTATGCTTGGGAAAGGGACTTCTTTTTTTTGACAGGCAGAGTGGACAGTGAGACAGAGAGAGACAAAGGTCTTCCTTTTGCCGTTGGTTCACCCTCCAATGGCCGCCGCGGCCATCGCGCTGTGGCCAGCGCACCGCACTGATCCTAAGGCAGGAGCCAAGTGCTTCTCCTGGTCTCCCATGGGGTGCAGGGCCCAAGCACCTGGGCCATCCTCCACTGCACTCCCTGGCCACAGCAGAGAGCTGGCCTGGAAGAGGGGCAACCGGGACAGAATCCAGCGCCCCAACCGGGACTAGAACCCGGTGTGCCGGCGCCGCAAGGCGGAGGATTAGCCTAGTGAGCCGTGGCGCCGGCTTTGGAAAAGGGACTTCTGACACAGAGCAAAAACATTCCTCCTGAAAGCCGGGGCTTTTGATTGGCAGGAGCCAAGCTATGCGGAAGCGAGTCCGTTGGGTTCTGAAAGCCAATTTATGAAAATGCAGAAAGCAAAGTCCCCAAGAGTTCTCATGCCCCAATTCAGGATGATTAGGAGAGGGGAGAGGCTGCCAGACACTAGAGCCCAGTGACTCTGCTGGCTCAGAATGGACGGCATAAAGGGAACAAGACAAGGGAATCTGGCAGGGGCCGGGGGTGGGAGGATGGCCATGGAGCTATTACCTGGAGACAGCTGAACGAGCCTCCACAGACACCTGGGTCACCATTTATCGCTCTACCCGGAAGTCCAGTAGGGGACAGCGTTGTAAGCCCATAAGTATCTCCCATTGACTGCAGCCTGCACACAGCCTGGTGGTGCTAACTGCATCTACCGTAATGCACAGTGCACTCAGGAACTCCCTAGACAGATAAGCGACAGAAGAGGTCCAGGGTGGAAACGAAGGCCTCCAGCCCCGTCTGTTGCAGAGAACTGAATGGCCTGGGATCTTTCCCTGAGCACAGATAGTGGTGAGCCCTATCCTGTTACATTAGCACAAAAACAACCACTCGGAGCCCAGAGGCACGGATCAATCGACAGCATCCCAAGCCTCTGTCCTGGAATAGATGACCCTATTGGGCAATGCACTGATGCTCCTGTCTTTCATCTGTGGCCAGGGAGGGGATCACATGGCCTCTGGCCTCCTCCCTATGGAGCGCACACTCTGATTCTCCCTGCCCCAAACCCATTCCCCAGGTGTGGAGCGTCTGGACACTGCCAGGTCCGCCCATCACTGTCTCTGTTTCACTAGCACTGACCCGGCTGGTTGTGGCCTCCTCGCTCTTGCTCAGTGACCTTGACTTCATCCTCGCCCCATTCTCCTGCTACCTTGCTTTCTACTCCTTGTCTGTCTCCGGGGCTGGCTTCTCTGATCAGACATTTAAAGTTGAGCTGCCCAAAGGCTTGGTCCTGGGTCTTTTCTTCTCTAGAAGGTCAAAGTCCTATGGCTTTGAACACCACCTCTTTGCCAGTGACACCACATTTACATCCCTAGCCCTGATGTCTCCAGTGAGCATCCAACTGATCCATGCCCTGCTTGCGTAGAGTCTTCATTTGCTTATCTAATTCAAATTCTTGACCTCTTGCTACAAACCTGCTCTTCCAAGCTTTAGTAAATGGCCCCAGCCAGCATCCGCCAGGTGCCACCTCTCATATTGTTAGGAGCCATCCTCATTCATTCTCTTTCCAAACCCCACAGCCAACACATGAAGCCAAAATATGGCCTTTACTTATCCACTTCTCTCTATAAGCAGCTCCCTAACCCCAGCCCTCATGGCTTCTGTCTTGAGCCCCACCATCCTCTTCTCTTTTCTCACTGCCATGCACCTGCCCGCTACAGAGACAGCATGGCTGATGCGTTCACTTCTAGCCCAATGCCGTCTCCTCAGAGGGTGTCTGACCTCAAGTCGCTCCCTATGCGCTCCCTGGGATCTCTGCTGCTTTACTCTTTGTGTCCTTACCACCACCTTGTTAATCACTTGATTGTTTTCTCTCACTCCTCACCAGATTGTAAACTCTCGCCAGCATCTAGCACAGCACCAGAAATTCAGAAAATATTCATTGAAGAAATGAATCCACAACTTACCTGGTGTAGGAGAAGCAGACAGAAGTGAGTGTGGGATCACAGAGGGTTCCTTTGTCCAGGCAGGGTGAGAAAAGCTGTTTATGGAAGAGGGACGGGATCTTGAGGATTTGGGAGAGGACAAAAATAGCAGGCATGGCCGTTTTTAAAGTTTTTTTTTTAATATTTTATTTATTTATTTGACAGGTAGAGTTAGACAGTGAGAGAGAGAGAAAGAGAGAAAGGTCTTCCTTCCTTTGGTTCACTCCCCAAATGGCCGCCACGGCCGGAGCTGCACCAATCGGAAGCCAGGAGCCAGGTACTTATCCTGGTCTCCCATGGGGTGCAGGGCCCAAGTATTTGGGCCATCCTCCACTGCACTCCCAGGCCACAGCAGAGAGCTGGACTGGAAGAGGAGCAACCAGGACTAGAACCAGTGCCCATATGGGATGCCGGCACCGCAGGTGGAGGATTAACCAAGTGAGCCATGGCGCTGGCCCCTTCAAAGTTTTTAATGAATTAATTGCACCATTCATTTATTAGACAGAAAAAGAACTCCCATATGCTGGTTCCCTCTTCCCATGTGCCTGCAACGGCTGGGGTTGTTCCAGAAGCAGGGAACTCAATCCAGGTCTCCGGCTGGGTGAGAGGGGACCCAAACCATTTGAGCCACCATCTCCTACTTCTCAGAGTCTGCACTGGCAGGAGGGTGGAAAGGGGGAGCAGGAACTGGGACTTGAACCCAAGTACTTCATGGGATGCAGGTGGCCTGACCACTGTGCCCAACACCTATGGGGGGGCTCCAATTGAAAAGGAAACGAAGTTGCTAAGCCTTCGCTCCACAAGGCTTCTAAGCCTTTGCTTGAATTTGCCGCACTTCTGCATCCCAGTGACAGCATTTCCAACAATCCAAGATGGCCCCCGGGGGGAGGTACCTAGCCTAACAGGAGACTTCCGTATTCATGAACAGTATGTGTCCTCAGCTGTGATTGGCCCTTGAGGGCGTGCCCGGCTCGTGTCCTGCCTTACCTTTAAGCTAGTTGGCTCGGTTCCCTTGTGCCCTGGACAGCCCCCCTTTCTGTGTTTATAAAAGCTCTTCCCCTCCCTATAAAGTCGAGAACCCGGCTGTGCCCTGGGCGTTGACTGATCTCCCGGCTCTGGTGTGGTTCCTTTGCCGCCGTCACTCTTCATCCCGCTCGGCCCCCGAGCTCCCCAGGCTGGCCCTGAGGAGCTCTATCGGGCCTGCTGCCCCGTGATGAGCAGCAAACACCCTCCCTTGCCTTTGACCAGGGCTTCCAGGGGGTGGGGGGGGCAAAGAGCGTCACTCTAATTTCCTCGCAGGGGAGACAAGCAGATAAGTGGGGGGGGGGTCACTCCAGGCCACGCAGTCAGTTCCTAGGATATGGGGGTGGGGCTCTGACCGCCAGATGTGTAGCTCAGCTCCTGTTTGGCCACTGGGCGCACAGAGCAGGGAGCCAGCCTCCTGGCAGTTCTGCAGGGAGAGGCGAGCACCCTGCCTGGCTTTCCTTTCCGCTGTCTCCTGGGACACTTGCCCTGGGCTCAGGCCACCATTCCTCCCAAAACTTCCCTTCTGATCTTTGAGTCACAAAAGCCTCGCGGTATGGCCCAGCCCAGGTCTCTCCATCTAAGAAGGAGGAAACCAAGCCCCAGGCAGGGGCATGACCATGTGGCTCTCCAGCACAGCACTGGGTCACACTCATCGCCCAGCTCTCACATCTTCTCATTTCTGAAAAATCAGCTCCCAGCTGCTTTCCTCTTAGCAACTGTCAAGGGGCTGATGCCATGGCTCAGCAGACTAATAGCCCCAGCCTGCAGCACCAGCATCCCATATAGGCGCCCTTTCACATCCCGGCTGCTCCACTTCTGATCCAGCTCCCTGCTAATGCGCCTGGGAAAGCAGTGAAGGATGGACTCTCTCTCCTTCTATCTGTAACTCTGCCTCCCAAATAAAATAAAAATGAAAAGAATTTGCCGAACACCGGTTACAAATTTGCTAAATCAGACATAAATGTGGGGTTGTTTGCTTCATCCTGATGACGCAGAGGCCATGGTTTCTTTATCTCTTTATTGAGGGACGTGTACGTTCTCGCCATTTTTTTTTTTTTTCCACTGTCACAAATAACATGGCAGTCAGTATGGAGGCGACACAGTTTTTCCGATTGCCTGCGGCTGGACCCCTGTTCCCGCCCTCAGCGGGTAGCTGTCGGGACAATGCTGCAGTGTCTCGCAGATCCCGGGACAAGCCTGGCTGCTCCCCCGGCCCCCGCCGCCCCCTTACTAGACAGCGCCCATTCGCACGCCACAAGTGGCTGCACCAATGGACACTCCCTCCCCGCTCAGTCATCTCTCCAGGATGCCAGCTGCTGCCGTCTTCTGCTTTCAATTCCTTATAATTTATGAAAGGAAAATATAAAAGAGGTGCTATTACCTTATTAAAAACGCCAGCTTCCTTTCCCTGCAGAAAGGCGAGGAGAAAAGAAGGGCAGTTGCATATTGGATTAGGGCCTGGCGTGCATTCATCAACTTTATAGGAGCCGGCTTGGAATTCGGGTCTCCCAGGGCGGGGCGGGGCCGCGGGCAAACAAGAGCCACTTTCAGCGCGGCCGCTCCCGGAACGCAGATATAATTTACTCTAAGGTACAAAAAACGTTTGCACTTACAGCCTCCCTGGTTCCAATCAGGACAAGGAGGGAAAGTGCCAGGACACCGGAGACTGAGCCAGGGCTCACAGACTTGCTGGCCAAGTACTGCAAAGGCTGGAAGGGAGACTCACAAGTGGTAATGAACTTGAGGGCTCTGCCCCCACCTCTTACCCCCCAGCAGCTCCTGCATAGAGCTTCTGAATCGGGACCAGCAGCCCCCCCCCGCCCCCTGCAGCTGGGGAGGGTCCCCTCTTCTCACCCTGCCACCCTGACGTCCTGTGACAACCTCAGGGCTCCGAGCCACGTGTCTGCCCCAGGCTGGTGCCTTCTAGAGAAGGGATCCTCCTTCCAGATCTGGACCCCTCTCCCCCTCTCCTCAGCCTCCCGGAGCCTCCTGCTTCCCTGCGCTGTCCTAGTGTGTACCACTGTGCCTGCCTTCACCCTGTTGGTGAGTGGCTCCCCCAAAGACCAGAGTCCCCTCACCACTGGGGCTACATCTTCCTCGCTTAGGTTCCCCGCAGGGTGTGTACCCCCTGTCTCACTCTAGGAGGGAAGGAGAAGAAGATAGTGGCTCTCTCTGGTGCTGCCTCCACTCCATCTTCACTGCCTGCTGGGACCGTTTTCGGTCGGACACCAGCCAGCACCTGGTGCACTGAACGACACTGAAACTTCATTTTCTGCCTCAGATTCGAACCTGTCCTGATGCCTGCTGAGCTGCTGGTCTCTCTTTGTTGGTGAAAAGCGAGTGGAAGGCGCTCATTTAGAGTTTCAGGTGGTGCTGCTGACGCCACAGGTGGAGATGATGAGAGAAAGCCGGCAGGGAGGAAGATGGAGACCACATTCATTGCCAAGCCTTCTCCCTTTCCTTCTCCTTGTTTTGAACTCCAGTCTTGGATCCTAGAAATTACAGGCTCCTTCAGCATTGCCTCTGTGGTTGGAAAAATGCTCATTTCACTTTTAAAACAAACAATGGAAAGTTCCTTTTCAAGGAAAATTCGTATTCGCTCAAGTCCAAGAAAAATCTGCCGAGACTTTCGGTCAGATGTGTGAGGATTGCCCACCGGGCAGAGCTGGGGGAGCAGCCCCAGTTCGGGGTGCGTCTGAGCCCCACCCCCACCCAAGGGCTCCCCTCCCTGCGGAGCCCAGGCCCGTGGACCTCACAGCCGAGGCGCCCAGGAGGAAACGGCTCAGACATGAAAGGGAGGAGAACATCTTCTGCCCAAATAAACAGCCAGGGGACGACGCTGAGGGGAGCGAGGCCCACCAGACAAAGCCACAAATCAAGATCACAAGACAGCGGGTTTGGGACTCGCCTCTGTCTTTACAGTGTCTTCCGGGAAGCTGGCCCTCGGGCAGTCCCGGGCGCTGTGCGGCCAGGGTTCGCGCCGCAGCCACAGCCCGGCGCGTGTGGAGTCCTCGGCGGCACGGGGACGGGAAGGGGCCCGAGCAGGGTGGGGGCCGCGGAAAGGAGGAGCCGGGGCCGGGCACGACACCCTAGGAGGCACGGAGGACAGAGCCTGGGGCCCACTCCCTGCACCGGCGAGCATGCAGGGCCTGCGCGGTGACGCGCACGCGGCCGCGCCCCTGCCACCGCAGATTTTGTCCTGGGCGCTGTGGCCTGGCTCCGGCTGATGGGCCCTCGGCCCTCACGCGGGAAGTCCGGTTGGCCCGGCTCTCCCAATGCGGGCTCTGCTGCCGCGGGGCACGTGATGTGAAGGTGGCTGATGCCACTCGAAGACTCTTCTTTTGGGGCCGGCGTGCCGGGAGGCGAGGAGACAGGAAGGCAGGACAGAGTCGGAACTGGACCCCCCTCCCCCAGGGCCAAAGACAAGCACGTTTTCCCAGCAAGTGCAGAAAGTAGGTTCCCGCAGCCCGGTGAGGGCTGTGTGCAGGAAGATGCACGCACTGTTCCCCTGGTGACGGAGAATTCGGGGAAACCTAAATGCTTGTCTCTAGGCCAAGGAGAAAGTAAAGCAAGGTGGCCGCCGGCCATGGGCACAGTGCGATTATTCAGCCACAGAGCAGGTGCCACGCAGCTGAGGAGCAACCTGAGCGCCAAGATGGCTTTGAATGTTTACATCAGAAAATGAGGCAGGCTGCAGCGAACGAGAGAAACAGCCAACTTAAGACGTTAGAAAAAGAACTTACTATGTCCAAAGAACAAAACTTAAGGCAAAATTGAATGAAACATAAAATAGATAATAGAATCTGCAAAGTAGGGGTCACGCTGTGGGGTTGTAAGCTAGGTCTGCCTGCGACACCTGCATCCCATATGGGCGCTGGTTCGAGTCCTGGCTGCTCCTCTTCGATCCAGCTCTCTGCTGTGGCCTGGAAAAGCAGTGTAAGATGGCTGCTGGCCAAGTACTGCAAAGGCTGGAAGGGAGACTCACAAGTGGTAATGAACTTGAGGGCTCTGCCCCCACCTCTTACCCCCCAGCACCTGCATGGGAGACCCGGAAGAAGCTCCTGGTTTCTGGCTCCAGATTGACCCAGCTCTAACTGTCTGGCCATTTGGGGAGTGAACCTGCAGATGGAAGACCTCTCTCTCTCCCCCTCTCTCTCTGTAACTCTGCCTCTCAAAAAAAAAAAAAAAAAAAAAAAAAGAATCTGCAAAAGTCAAAAGTTGGTTCTTTGAAAAGACAAACCTCTGCCTGGCAAGATTCATCAGGAGAAAATGAGGGGCTGACACTGTGGCACAGCTGGTTAAGCCACAGCTTGTGATGCCCACATCTGTGTCAGTTCCAGTGCTGGCTGCTCCACTTCCAACCCAGCTCCCTACTAAGGTGCCAGGGATGGCAGCCAGTGGTGGCCCAATACTTGGGTCCCTGCTACTGTTGGGTAAACCTGGTTGGAATTCTTGGCTCCTGGCTTCAGCCTGGCCCAGATCTGACTTTTGCAGCCATCTGGGGACTGAACCAGCAGGTGGAAGATACCTCTCTCACTCTCTCTCCCTTTCACAGGAATAAATGAATCTGAGAGAGAGAGAGAGAGAGAGAGACTCTGAAGCATCCAATTTTAGGAATGGAAAATGGATTACAACTGATGTATAGGGTAGAGATATTATGGACAATGTCATGTCGATAACTTTTAAAATTTAGATGAAACAGATAAATTCTTAGGAAAATCACAACTTGTCAAAAGTGACTCAAGCAAAAATAAACTGGATAATACTGTAACAATTAAAGAAGCGGAATCACTCATTTAAAATAGTTTTAAGGGACAGGCATTTGGCTTGTTGAGGCAACAGTTGAAACATCTAAATAAGAATGCCCGGGGTTGATCTGGGTTCTAACTCCTGGTTCCAGCTTCTCACCAGTGCAGACCCTGCGAGGGAGGAGGTGATGGTTCAAACAGTTGGGTCCCTGCCACCCATAGGGGAGACTCAGATTGAGTTCTTTGTCCTGGCTCTGGCATTTGGGGAGTGAGCCTCGTTTGGATTCTCTTTTTGCCCTTCAAATAAAGAGAAAAAAGTTATACAAATAAAACATCCTTCTGGAAGGCTTTACAGTGGGTTCTGTGAGTCATTGAAAGAATTGAAGATTCTGGTGGTGGGCATTGTGGTACAGCTGGTGAAGCTGCCCCATGGGACACCCGTATCCCATAAAGGAGTGCCTGCTTCCAGTCCAGGCTGTTCTGCTTCTGATCCAGCTTCCTGCTGATGCTCCCGGGAGGCAGCAGGTGATGGCTCAAGTGCGCAGCCCCCTGCTACCCATGGGAGAGACCCAGATGGAGTTCCAGGGTCCTCACTTTTGCATGGCCCAGCCCCAACTCTTGCAGCCATTTGCAAAGTGAAACAGTGGGTGGAGGATCTCTGTCTCTCTCTCTGCCTTTCAAGTAGATGAAAATAATTAAACAGTAAAAAAAGAATAGATAACTCCACAACCAAGAAGTTAAAAAAAGGAATTCTCTCCTTTCTGATTTACTGAAGAGAATAAAAGGATACCAAAGTGGAGAGGACAGCACAAGGATGGAAATTGTAGGACATTCTCCCTCCTAAACATAGATGCATAGAATATGGACAAAAGATTAGCAAGGAAATATTTTATTAGAAACAAATGTAAAAACAATACATCCTGACCAAGGTAAGAGCTATGCGTTATACAATTACATTAGCAATGTAAGGAAGGGGGCTGAGAGGATGCCCTTGCTTCTTAAAGCAGGAGCATTAGATAAAATCCAAAACTTCATGAAGGGAAAACAAAAGCTCTTTGCAAACTAGGAATGGAAGAACTGCCTGTGAGCAGGAGAGAGCCTACACCCAGCCTGCAGCAAACGGTATTCTTTGAAAGTCCAGAGCCCCTCCCTTTGTGATCACAAAGCATGAAGCTGTCCTGCTTGCTCCTGTTCAACACTGTCCCAGCCGTCTGCATAGAGCAAGAAGGAGCAATGAAATGTCAGGGGTGGGAAGAAACAAAATTATTATTCGCATATGATTTGGCTTTCCAGATGGAAAACTCAAGGTAACCCGGAGATAAACTATTATCATGAATAAAATAGATTTAAAAAGTCATGTGTACGAGGATTCCCTTTCTATACACCTGCAGCAATCAGTTAAACAATGTAATAAAATATCATTTATAAGAGAAACAATATAATGCATCTCGAAATAAATCTACCCAAATTTGCAAGTCTTCTGTAGATAGCTATAAACACCTGTTAAGAAATACAAACTATAAACACCTGTTAAGAAATACAAAGGGGCCGGCGCCGCGGCTCACTAGGCTAATCCTCCGCCTAGCGGCGCCGGCACACCGGGTTCTAGTCCCGGTCGGGGCGCCGGATTCTGTCCCGGTTGCCCCTCTTCCAGGCCAGCCCTCTGCTGTGGCCCGGGAGTGCAGTGGAGGATGGCCCAGGTGCTTGGGCCCTGCACCCCATGGGAGACCAGGAAAAGCACCTGGCTCCTGGCTCCTGCCATCGGATCAGCGCGGTGCGCCGGTCGCATCGCGCTGGCCGCGGCGGCCATTGGAGGGTGAAGCAACGGCAAAGGAAGACCTTTCTCTCTGTCTCTCTCTCTCTCACTGTCCACTCTGCCTGTCAAAAAAAAAAAAAAAAAAAAAAAAAAAAGAAATACAAAGGAAACCTGATGAAGAATCTCTGCACTTGGCTGGGAAGATTGTATACCCGAAGATGTCGCTGTCTTCCAAGTCGTCGTGTAGAGTCAATGCAATTGCATGCAAAATCTCATTAGCTATGTGTGCATGGTGATTGTGGGCAGGGACAACTGCACGAGACGATTCTCAAATTTAAATGGAAAAAAAAAAGGTCAAAAATAACCTGGAAAAAAAAAACTAAGGTGGAAAGACTTGCCCTACTAATTATTAAACCTTTTAGTGAAGCTGTAAATCTCAGCTAGTGTAGTATTAGCAACAGAAGAGACAAAGAGACCAGTAGAAGAGAATAGCAAACCCAGGGCCAAGCACGGGACACAACGGTCAGACGGGACAGCCAGTGTAACTAAGACAGTTTGTTATCTGTGCAGGACAAAGATAAAATCAGATCTTTACCTCACACCTCACACTGCAAACCAAGCAAAACTAAAACCCGAGAAAGGCAAAGGCTTAGTCTTTCAGAAGACATCGGGGGAGGAGATCGTCAAGGTTGCAAAGGAGGCTGGGAATTCAAGAAATGCAAGTGCAGACTATGAAGGACAATCTTGACAAATTTGACCACATTGAAATTAAGTTACCATGAAGAACTAGGATTATGCAACAGCGAGAAGCAATGAACTAACTGCACATATAATCACATGGATATTTCTCAAAACAGTGCTGAGTGGAAAATAGGAAACAGAACAAAAATTATAGCATATTTCTACTTATGCAAATAAAAACATGGAGACACAAACATCACATATTTTACAAGGATACAAACAAATTTAAGGATATTCATCCAACACATCACAGCGAGCACCAATTCAGAATAAATGAGACTGTGAACCCAGGGGGAAGGGGAGATGGAACAAACCAGAATTAGAGAGGGCTTGCTCGGGCTGGTGGTGATGCAGGGAACAGAGCAACCTCCATTCTGCTGGAAAAGCCCAGCTGGAAAAAGCAGAACAAGCCACCGAGAGCTGCCAATGTCACCTTGCTCACGAATCCCTGATCCTGAGAGTTAAGGCTGTTGCATTCTTCCAGTTGCCAGCATGCATGATGATTTCATGGAATAGCCCCAAATCCCATTATGAAGCAAAAACATCTAGAGTGGGCACCCCTGCAGGTAATAGGGGTTGTAGGTTGAATTCCTGAGAAACAGAACCTTGGATGAGGATCCTGTGTACAAGTGTTTCACTGAGGGAGTGAAGAAAGCAGGATGGGCCGAGGGACGAAGCCAGGCAAAGAAACAGGTGCAGCTGGAGTCTAGCCTCAGGGTACCCCACGGGGGCTCTGGAGCAGGAGCAACGCAAAAAGTGCAGGCCACAAATGGCGTGGAGACTAATGTTTGTGTCCCAAGGCCAGTTGGAGTAAGCTCCTGGCCATTTTTGTGCGACTTGACTCTGCATAGCGGGCCATCTCGGAGACTGGCTGTCACACTCTGTCCTCTGGACTCCCAAATTCACATCATCAGGGCCAGGTTAAACAGCCTTCTGAGAGCCAGAATCCCATATTGGAGTGTTGCTTCAAGTTCTGGCTACTCTGTTTCTGATCCGGCTTCTTGCTAATGCAGCTGGGAAGGCAGCAGAAGGTGGCCCATGTGCTTAGCCCCTTGCCACCTGCATAGGAAACCAAGGTGGAGCGCCTGGTTCCTGACTTCAGCCTAGCTCAGCCCTCCCTGAGGTAGCCATTTGGGGACTGAACCAAGAAGATTCTCATTCTCTTTCTCCCTCCCCCCTCTCTCTTCCTCTCTATTTCTGACACTCTACTTTTCAAATAATTAAATATATTTTTAAAAATCCCCATCCCTTCCAGTCACCCCCCTCCCCCGCAAAGTTTCCAAAAGCCTCATCCCATTACAGCACCAGCTAAAGTCTAGGATCTCACCATCTAAATGTCATCATCCACGGTTGCCAATGGGGCTCCTTGAGCCAGGTCCTTAGGCAAGCTCCTTAAAGACAGTTCCTTCAGATTTTAAAAACCCTTAAACTAGGCAGACAAATGGTCGTCTTCCCCAACATACAGTGTTGGAACACAGATAGGATAGCTGCCGTAGGCAACCCTGTTCAAAGTGGGGGGGCGGGGGGAGGTAGAAAGTACAAATGAGTCACTGGTCCATAGCAATTCTGAAATGCAGTGGGAAAATGTCAGAAGATCTCTGATTAGGACTACATCTGCCAGGGAAGAATTCTCCCTTGACTGTCTTCTAGGCTCTAGGTTTTCTCACATCCGGGGCTCTTGGTTTCATTCTCTGAGTCACCCCGTCTTTTTCTCACCCTGTTTCTTGCCAGTAGATTTTTGGAGTCCCCCAGGGCTTCAGTTCATTTCGCATCAGCCCCTTTCAGTCCGTGTTGGAGATGTTGTCGCAAATATAATTTTCCTTAACATGTTGTGGTTTCCCTATGAATGCTGTTAGAGATTTTTCTCCATCAGACAAAAGCCACACACACAAATCTCTTTGGAATAAGTCTTTGTCTATCTTGCCTTCTAGGACAATGGGTGAGCATCCTCTGTCGTTTGATTGAGACAATCTGGTGGACGCATCCGCAAACATCCTGTTCCCTTTCAACATATTTAATGGTGCTTCAAGACGCCCCTTTAGTTCTTTCTGAGAGCTTAACAAAGGATTTTATGGCTTTATTTTTGGAACCATGTTTTCCTGGCAATGCCTTTGGGCTTATTTTTAGTTGAAAAGTATTTCTTAATTTTAGCATCATTTGGCATCTGGAGATGCCGGAAAACTTTTAAAAAATTTTGTTTGAGAAGCAGAGATAGAAACAGATAGAGAGCTCCCATCCACGATTCATTCCCCAAATGTCCCCATCAGCCAGGGATGGGTCAGGCTGAAGCCGGGAGCTCGGAACTCAATCCAGGTCTCCCAACTACTTGAGCCATCACTGCTGCCTCCTTGGGTGTGCATTAGCAGGAAGCTGGAATCAGGAGCAGAGCCATGTCTCAAACCCAGGCACTCCAATATGGGATGCAGGCATTCCAACCTCTAGGCCAAATGCCCATCGCCTTCTCCTGGAAACTTTGAAATCAGCAAGAACTAGCTTCTTTTTGTTAATAGTCTTTCCAGTGGCTTATCTACGTTCTGTTACATTTTAGTATAGGCATCAAGAACCAAGTCAAACTTTTAACACTTTGGCTAGAAATACCACTCATTAGGGCAATTGCTCTTTCCGCACAACCACAGACAACCCCGTTGCTGAGTTTTCTGCCAGGATTCCCACTGATCCAGCTCTAATAGCTCCATGGACCTCCCAGCAGGCGCCTCATCCAGACAGTTCAAAGCATGCAAACCCATCAATAACACTTGCCAGTACCCCTGGCCTCCTAGCTCCAAAGCCACACCGGCACTCTTGGGTCTTTGTTACGACAGCCTCCCACCTGATGGTACCCAAATCTGTGTTAGTTTTTGATCTCTCTGTGGTTCAGGGATTCTGGAGCTGTTCAGCTCAGAGGTCGGCTCTGGGCCTCTCCTGTGGTTGAAGTCATTAGAGGGCCTGAGTGGCACCGTCTCCAGGGTGACTCACTCGCAGGAGGCTCCGGCCCTCAACACGGGGCCTCTCTGTCTGTTGTTTGAGGCTCATCATGACATGACCCCTAAGTTCTTCCAGAACAAATGACCCCTGTGAGAATCTGGCTTTGTGTTCTATGCGTAGAGGATCACTCTGGTTGCTCCGTGAAGACTAGATGGCAGTAGGCTAGGAGGAGAGACAGGGACTTTACAAAGAAGCATTAAAGTGATACAGGCAAGAGATGATGGTGAGGGGAAGCAGTGGAGCTGGTGAGAAAGAGTGGGGTCCTGGATATCGGCAGATATTTTGAAGGCAAAGCAGAAAAGATTCACTGATAGACTGGCCAAGGAGTCGAGGGAACCGCCCAAGACAGTGTTGAGCCAGCACCATTCACTGAGACGGCCACCGCCATATGACCAGGGAATTTTATTGTGCGTATCTCACAAGTGGGGAGTGGGAGATGATTCTGGGCGCTTAAACAGCTGGCTGAAGGCCTCCCAAGGAGCAAACGATGGAGCTGATTCTGAACCACTGTTCCCCACTGTCCAGCAAGCCTGGGACATCGCTACGTGGAATTCCTCGACAACGCACTTCGCAGGAAGCCACTGAGAGGTGCTTTCATGCTGCTTCCAGATGGCTGGCCCAGCAAAGGGGCAGCGGCACAGAGGACCCGATGCATCCCCACAGCAGCACTTGTGGGGCCACGGTGCTCACTGCCCAGCCCACTGACCCCTGGGGCCCTAGCCAGGCGCTGGTGGACGTGAGACATGCTGACGCGGAGGCTTCCAGATATGCCCTGTCGCTCCAGGGAGAAGGCATATGTCGGGAGAAACCTGTCCCCCAGGGGGGCCACCGGGCTGCCTGCTTCCCAGCTGTCAAACGTTAGCACCACTCGAGGGATTCGGTACCGGCGCCAGCTCCTCAGTGCGAACCCGCTGGCTTTGCCTGAGCTCTTGCCAAGGGCAGCAGCCTGAAACAGTAAGGCAGGGCTCCTGGGAGTGTCATTTCTGCAGCTGTCCACATCTGGACGGCCCGTGTGTTCTGGAGTCTGGATTCCTTTATAAGCAACTGGAGTGTTCTCTTTCTCCTCTAACTCAGTTCCCGCCCTCACCTCCTGGGCTACGTTCCGGGGCCTGCTGATGAAGAGGAGACTTCCAGAAGGCTTCCATGGGGACATGGGGTTCGGTTTCCCTTGCTTGAGAATCCCTTCCCTGTGCAGCTTGGGGAGGGACACTGGTCCCTCGTTCCTCTTTCTCTTTTTTCTTCTCCTCTGCAGAAGACTATGTCATGGCTGCTTAATATACCTATGAAAATTTGTGGATAAGCTCCTCCTACAAAAAAAAGCCACTGAATTTGTTTCATTTTGTAGTAAAGCAAAAAAGTCCTTGGAGAGAGGGGAAGAAAAAACATTCCAGTTGTTCCCTTAGGGGCCTCCTAAGAGAGAGTTTCCTGGAGGTGAATCTGCAGGGGACCTCAGACCTGAAGCCTGCTGGCCTTGGAAGGGACCTAGGGTGTCCCCATTTTTCATGTCAAATGGAAAACATGTATAGACCCAAAGGATTCCACATGAGGACCACAGAGCAATGGGAAGTCCAGCCTCGCTCGTAATGGAAGAAGCATAAAGGAAAAAGAGCCAATTGTTCGGCTCCTAGGGAATCGTGAAGATGTTGAAATGATCCAGCTGGTGAGACAGCTGCCCCCACGGCAGGTGCAGAAGGAGTCATCACAAATGCTTGGGCCCCACCGTTGAAGCAGCAATTCCCAAGACAGGTTTGTTGTAAAGAAAGGATGCGCTCAGGCCGGCGCCGCGGCTCACTAGGCTAATCCTCCGCCTTGCGGCGCGGGCACACCAGGTTCTAGTCCCGGTCGGGGCGCCGGATTCTGTCCCGGTTGGCCCTCTTCCAGGCAGCCCTCTGCTGTGGCCAGGGAGTGCAGTGGAGGATGGCCCAAGTCCTTGGGCCCTGCACCCCATGGGAGACCAGGAGAAGTACCTGGCTCCTGCCATTGGATCAGCGCGGTGCGCCGGCCGCAGCGCGCCGGCCGCGGCGGCCATTGGAGGGTGAACGAATGGCAAAGGAAGACCTTTCTCTCTGTCTCTCTCTCTCACTGTCCACTCTGCCTGTCAAAAAAAAAAATAAATAAAAATAAAAAAAGCTATGGTAGAATCTGCTCTGGTGTAACAATATATGCAACTTTTTAAAAAAGATTTGTTTATATTTTAAAGGCAGAGTTACAGACAGAAAGGAAGAAATACAGAGAGAGGTCTTTCACCAATTCGTTCATTCCCCAAATGGCCAGAATGCCCAGAGCAGGGCCAGACCTTCATCTCCCCATATGGGTGAGCACTTGGGCCATCTTCCACTGCTTTCCCAGGCGCATTAGTAGGGAGCTGGAGCAGAAGTGCAGCAGCTGGGACTTGAGCCAGAGCCATATGGGATGCTGGCTCTGCAGGCAATGATTTTACCACCCACTGCACCACAACACTGGCCAGCAACTTTGATTTTCAAATAAGAAAGCAAGATATGATAAGGAGAGATACACAAACCCCGAAGTTAAGTTTTTCACCAATTTTTTTTAACTTTTATTTAGTAAATATAAATTTCCAAAGTACAGTTTATGGATTACAATGGCTTCCATAATTTCCCTCCCACTCGCCCCCCTCCCATCTCCCGCTCCCTCTCCCATTCCATTCACATCAAGATTCATTTTCAATTATCTTTATACACAGAAGATCAATTTAGTATATATTAAGTAAAGCTTTCATCAGTTTTCACCCACACAGAAACACAAAGTGTAAAATACTGTTTCAGTACTAGTTACAGCATTACTTCACATTGGACAACACATTAAGGGCAGATCCCACATGAGAAGTAAGTACACAGTGACTCCTGTTGTTAACTTAACAATTTGACACTCTTGTTTGTGGCATCAGTGATCTCCCTAGGCTCTAGTCATGAGTTGCCAAGGCTATGGAAGCCTTTTGAGTTCGCCGACTTTGATCTTATTCCGACAGGGTCATAGTCAAAGTGGAAGTTCTCTCCTCCCTTCAGAGAAAGGTACCTCCTTCTTTGATGGCCCCGTTCTCTCCACCAACATTTTGAAGTCTGTGCACAGTGTTTTCATAATGCAAATTTCTGATGAACTTTCTGAGATACCCCTGTGTGTGTGTGTGTGTGTGTGTGTGTGGTGTGCGGATAACAGTCTAGCAAAGCCACTGAGAGTCAAAGTCCACATTCAGACGACCCGGACAACTCCAGTGATCTCCCAGGGCCTCAGCTCTTCAGCTGTGAATCGGGGCTCAGAGGCCCATCTTGGCAGAGCTGCTGCCAGGGTTCAAGGTGAAGTCCACATGCCATGAACAGGAGCAAATCTAAGGCTTTTCCCAGACATAACCAGTGGATCCCTAGGGTTGGTTTGAGAGGCAACTTTTCTCCATTGTCTTCCTTGTCATTTTCTATTTTGGATATTTCCTACAAGACACATGTATTACTCCTACAATATTACTCCCACAACAAGAAAATCAAATAGTTCTTATAAACAAAAGTCCACTTCAGGCCTAGCATTGCCTGGGGGTCTGGTCGTAGAAGCCATGAGGATGCCAGGAGCCCCTAGCAGACTTCAGGCGCCCCTAGCTGTGGCCCAATGGGACCATGAGTTTAGGCAGCACTGGGGTGGGAGACTAAAACCCTTTGAGTCGTATTCTGACCCTACAGTGCCCAAGCCACACCTCTCCAGGCCACACCAGGTCCCAAGGAGCTTACTGCACCAGAGGTGGCCATGGTAAGACCCACCTGGGCCCGGACCACAGAGCACCCCTTTCCCTCACTTGTCTGGCCATGGCCCAGGTCCTCCTCGGCCTTCCAGGCCCAGCCCAAGCCTTGCCTCCTTTTAGAAGCTACAGGAACAGCCTTGCAATCCTCAGCCTCTCCCTGGCCTGAACCTCGTCAGCCCTGCTGAGCTCACAGAGCACAACATTCTCCAACTCCTCAGCCCTCATGTCCGTGAACAAACCTGGCTCCTGCCTACTGTGTACATACCCTGCACACCTTACCTGGTCTCTCTGGGCCTCCATTTCTCCTCTACAACATGGGGGTATTTGCACAGCTGGCCGGATGGCTGTCAGCACTAGAAATGAGCACACAAAGCAGATACTGCTCTGCAGCCTTCCTTCAGCACTGGTGGCTGCTGTTACTACAACTGAATCCCTGGGGCCGGCGCTGTGGCGTAATGGGTAAAGCTGCTGCCTGCAGTGCCAGCATCCCATATGGGTGCCAGTTCGAGTCCCAGCTGCTCCACTTCCCATTCAGCTCTATGCCATGGCCTAGGAAAGCAGTAGAAGATGGTTCAAGTCCCTGGGTCCCTTGTGGGAGACCTGGAAGAAGCTCCTGGCTCCTGGCTTCAGATCAGCACAGCTCGGGCTATTGTAGCCATTTCGAGAGTGAACCAGCAGATGGAAGATCTCTCTCTCTCTCTTTCTCTCTGCCTCTGCCTCTCTGAAACTCTGCCTTTCAAATAAATAAATAAATAAATATTTTTTAAAAAAAGAATAGCTAGGGCCTGCACTGTGGCGTAGTAGCCTAAGTCTCCATCTGCTGTGCTGGCGTCCCATATGGGCACCAGTTCAATCCCAGCTGCTCCACTTCCAATCCAGCTCCCTGCTAATGTGCCTAGGAAAGCAGTGGAAGATGGCCCAAGTGCTTGGGTCTCTGCACCCAAATGGGAGACCTGGAAGCAGCTCTTGGTTGTGCTATGTCCATTTGGGTAGTGAACCAGCAGATGGAAGAGTGTGTGTGTGTGTGTGTGTGTCTGTCTGTCTGTCTGTCTCCCACTCTCCCTGTAATTCTGACTTTCAAATAAATGAATAAATCTTTCAAGAAATGAAAATGAACTCCTCTTTTCTTGAGGTTCATTCTCCCTGTCTATAAGGAGCAAGCAGGCTGAGAACGAGGCGAACGAGGCCCGAGTTACCGAGCACAAAGCATATGATCTGTGGATCAGAGACTTCTGGGAGCTCCCAGGACTTTTCAGCTGCTTTCCTGGTTCTCAGCAGTGAGCAAGAGACAGGTTTGTGTGTTTTATATCCAACGCACATGACCTGACTTTGAATGCAACTCTCCAGGACTTCTCAGGTTTGAAAAAAAATGACCTGAGGCCAGCATTTCCCAACTTAGTGCATCAGCAGGAGAGGTGGCTTTGACAATGAACATCTGTATTTCAGGCGCACATGGGCATCCCGCATGCAGACAATCCCCTAAGCCAGAGTGAAGGCAACTGAAAGGCCACTCCAAGGGGAGGCAGCCGTGGGTGTTTTCCAAGGCCAGGGCCTTGGAAAAGGCTTGAGCTAAGACCGTGAGCTGCAAAGGTCACGTGGAGACCTAACCAGTGATCTCCCCAGCAGGGCACAGCCACGCCTGAAGTTCTCCCATGAGTGCTTCACTCCACTGGGTTCTGCTCCTGTCTAAATATAAACCTATGTGGGCAGCAGCGATTAGCCAGCTAGCTTGTGCTTGCCTGCACTAAGATGTTGCTGAAAAAGACCAACAATGCAAATGAAAAATGGCCAGAGGATATGAGCAGTAATTCACAGAAAATGAATATAAATGTTCCTTAAAAAATGTAAAGAAACGGTCTTAATAAGAGAAATGCATAATAAAACCTCGTTGAGATACCATTTTTCACCTATCAGGCTGGCAAAACTCCAAATGTTTGACAAATCTTTTTTATAAATTTATTTATTAATTTATTTGCAGTGCAGAGAGAGATAGAGAGAGGTTTTCCATCCACTGTTTACTTCCTTTATGCCTGCAACAACTGGGCCTGGGCCAGGCTGAAGCCAGACCTCATTCTAGGTCATTCTAGGTCACCCACAGGGGTGGCAGGGACCCAAGCACTTGAGCTACCACCTGCTGCCTCCCAGGATATGCATAAGCAAGAAGCTGGATTGGAAGCGGAGTAGCAGGAACGTGCACTGGGCACTGCGATGTGGGATTTGGCCATCCAAAGCAGTGGCTTAACTACTGCACCTTATTCCCACCTCTGACACCACATCTTGACATGGGTCAGTTATTAGGTCATTGATTTAGTTACAAACTCACCCTTGTCTCTTCTGCTTTGCCACATTGGGGCTTAGCACTGTGCAAATCTCATTTCCACTTTGCCATCTGCTTACTTCTTAGGTTTTGCCAATGGTGGGGGCAGGGGGGCGGCTAGAAGGAGACAGCAAGGCTGGAGGAGGGAGATATTAACTCCCTGCTTCCTATTTTACTTCCTGTCTCCTCTCTGTTTACCACTCTTGAAAGGATCACTTTGGCCCTTGACTGATAAAATCGGTTATATTAGTGAGATCGCAAAACAGTATAGCCCTTAGATAGGGCAATTAGCAATATGTAACTAATTATAAATTCAATCCCCATTTGGCCCAGTAACCAACCCCTCTTCATTCCTACTTAGCCTGTCCCTTATAAAGTGTCCATTTTATAGGGAACTGGCTAAATAAACCACAATCTATCCATACAATTGGCTGTTCTACAACAATAAAAAGAATGAGAAAAACTTACAGTTAAGTAAAAAATGCAAAGCACATAATCATGAACGTAATGTTCTACTTTATGTAGCAAATAGGGTAAATTTTTTTTAAATTTATTTAATAAATATAAGTTTCCAAAGTACAAATTTTGGATTATAGTGGCTTTTTTCCCCCATAACCTCCCTCCCACCCACAACCATCCCATCTCCTACTCCCTCTCCCATCCCATTCACATCAAGATTCATTTTCAATTATCTTTATATACAGAAGATCGATTTAGTATATACTTAGTAAAGATTTCAACAGTTTGCACCCACACAGACACACAAAGTATAAAGTACTGTTTGAGTACTAGTTATACCATTAATTCACATAGTACAACACATTAAGGACAGAGATCCTACACGGGGAGTAAGTGCACAGTGACTCCTGTTGTTGACTTAACAATTGACACTCATTTATGGCGTCAGTAATCACCGAGGCTCTTGTCATGAGCTGCCAAGGCTCTGGAAGCCTCTTGAGTTTGCCAACTCCAATCTTATTTAGACAAGGCCATAGTCAAAGTGGAAGCTCTCTCTTCCCTCCAAGAAAGGCACCTCCTTCTTCAATGGCCCATTCTTTCTACTGGGATCTCCCTCACAGAGATCTTTCATTTAGGCCTTTTTTTTTTTTTTTTTTTGCCAGAGTGTCTTGGTTTTCCATGCCTGAAATACTCTCATGGGCTCTTCAGCCAGATCTGAATGCCTCAAGGGCTGATTCTGAGGCCAGAGTGCTGTTTAGGACATCTGCCATTCTACGAGTCTGCTGTATATCCCGCTTCCCATGTTGGATCATTCTCTCCTTTTTAATTCTATCAGTTAGTATTAGCAGACACTAGTCTTGTTTATGTGATCCCTTTGACACTTAATCCTATCATTATGATCAATTATGAACTGAAACTGATCACTTTGACTAGTGAGATGGCATTGGTACATGCCACCTTGATGGGATTGAATTAGAATCCCCTGGCACGACAAACGGGGTAAATGTTAAGAGGTATTTAAATTTGCTTAGAGAAACCCTAGAAGAATACACATGAAACCATTAAGTACTCAGACAGCTAGGCATAGGCTTGGGAAGACAATTTTCTAGGTGTTTTCTGAGCATAGGTCCTGATGTTACAAGTAAAACAGCATCAAAGAAGGGTGGCCTCGGTTCTTGTCTCACTTGGAAGAAGAATTTCCACGCGGACAAGGCAGTGAGCAAAACAAGATTTATTTAGGTTGGAAACCTCCTGCCACAGCAGCCAGGAGAGGGGCTCCAAGAGAGGTGGACCGGAGACATCTTGCTGGTTGAGTCTTAAGTACAATTTCTGGGGAAAAGAAACTTCAACAGCAGCAGCTAACAAACAGCGAGAGGACGGGGACAGAATCTTAATCTGACCCATCAAAAGGCCGGAACTCCAATTCTGTCCAGCTTGCTCATGATAAAACAGAAAAGGCATCAGAAGGGTGGAATAGTCTTTGTTTTCAGGATAAAAACTCAGAAAAGTGCAGTCACCACTTCTTTGCTATTCTCATGATAAAACAGGAAACTCAAAGTACTAGGAAGGCACTTTTATCTTGCTAAAGGCAGCTTTAGGGGAGAAGCACGCATTTTTGCACCATCCCACCAGGATTCAGCCTAACTGCCTGTTGGTCGTCTACCTCCTCTCACAGACAGGGCTGGTTGTTCAGTATCTATTGGAGGGTGCTTATATGGAAACAACCCTACACGCTGAAGATCACGTCTCCTTCAGGGCCAGAGACAGGTCTGGGAAAAGTAAAACAGTGTCTTCTTCCAGAGCAAAGATTGGGCAGGTTTGTCCTCAGTCTAGTATAAAAGATTGGGGTTCCCAAAGCCTGGGATTCCCGGGTTGAGATGCACACTTAGTGTGCACAGCACCCACAGGACCACTCCTTGGGTCAACTTGGGAGGCACAGGGAGCTGATGTGAACATCAAACTCACGCCGCCTCTGTGTCCTGAGTAGTGAAGTCGTTTGCCCTTTGCCTAACTATTGCACGTGCCCTTCAGGAGGGCAGTGGAGGGAAGTGCCCTTCACGGGGGCGTGCCCAGGATGGGGGAGGGCCTATGGGCGCAGCTTCTAAGCTACCTCTAAGTCCTGGGTTTCAGGAGCCGTGCTCCCAAGCGACCCAGGAGAAGCCCTACTCTGATTAGGAGGGACTGTTGCCAGCTAATTCATCAGGATGTGATTTCCTGCTGTGTTGTCCCCTCTCTGTTCCAAGCAGGAAATCTCTGTGCTGTGGTACTTTTTTTTTTTTTTTTTTTTTTGACAGGCAGAGTTAGACAGTGAGAGAGAGAGGCAGAGAGAAAGGTCTTCCTTCTGTTGGTTCACCCTCCAAATGGCCACTAGGGCCAGCGTGCTGCACTGATCTGAAGCCAGGAGCCAGGTGCTTCCTCCTGGTCCCCAAGTGGGTGCAGGGCCCAAGGACTTGGGCCATCCTCCACTGCCCTCCCAGGCCACATGTGATGTGGTACTTCTTCTTCTTCTTCTTCTTCTTCTTTTTTTTTTTTTTTTTTTTTTTTTGACAGGCAGAGTGTACAGTAAGAGAGAGAGAGACAGAGAGAAAGGTCTTCCTTTACCGTTGGTTCACCCTCCAATGGCCACCATGGCCGGCGCGCTGCAGCCGGCGCACCGTGCTGATCCGATGGCAGGAGCCAGGTACTTATCCTGGTCTCCCATGGGGTGCAGGGCCCAAGCACTTGGGCCATCTTCCACTGCACTCCCTGGCCACAGCAGAGAGCTGGCCTGGAAGAGGGGCAACCGGGACTAGAACCAGGTGTGCTGGCGCTGCAAGGTGGAGAATTAGCCTAGTGAGCCGCGGCACCAGCTGATGTGGTACTTCTGAATGGGCTTGTGGAACAGGCTAGAAGCCATGGCTTCCTGGGGACCACCCACTGGCCTTGGGGACAGTCCACTTCCTACCAGAGCAGCCTCATGGGATGCTGCAGCTGGGGGGAGGGTAGGAAGGGAGGAGGCAGCCCCATGCGGGGATCCTGTGGCCCACCCTTAGTGAGCAGAGCCCTGTCTGCCCGGAAGGTGGCAGGCCCCCCCTGAGAAGTGGTCTCCGGGTGCGCTGAGTGAGGCAAGGTGAGCAGAGGAGAGCCACCGACCCGGATTGCCTAGAACGGAGATCCCGGGCTGCTGGACTCCCAGTGCTGAAACTGGAAGGAGCTGGGGACTCAGACTGAATTTGATCTAAAACAGACAGTGGGCGGTCGTTTCTTGTGACAAGCGTCGGGGGCATTCTCAGCATCTCCTCTCCTCCTCCTCCTCCCTAGGTCTGCTTACCTTTCTATCTCTGTGACAAGCTCTCCTCACCCCTCTCCCGCTCCAGGTGGACCCAGTGAGACTCCTGACCTAGGACAGCAGCATCTGGCTGCCCTTGAGCCCCAAGCCAAGGACCTGGGTTTTTGTATCAAAGGGGCACTGCTCTTCCAACCCCTGCCTGCATCCCGAGGGTGAGGGGGCTGGGGGCTCAGCTGGCTGCATCCCTCCCGCCCACCCCACAGGAATTCCCGAGCAGTGCTCCCTGGAGGGTCTGGAAGCAGAAGTGCTCCGGTGCACGCTGCTTGCTATCAGAAGTGTGGTCTGACATGGGGGCTGCAGCAGGACCCTGAGCTGTTGGTAGCAGTCAGGAAGCACCAGGCAACCCCAGGCTCTCCCAGGAAGATGCAAATCAGCAGAGTCCCACCCTTATGCCAAGGCCAGGGTTGAGGGGCCTCCAGCTCAGCCCCAGACAATGGCTGTGAACTTCCAAGCCCTTTAAATACGAAATCTCTCCACAAGCTGTGAAGCCTTGTAAGTGGGTGCACCCCAGAGTCAGCCGGGGTTGCCTGCCCCCTTAAAACCCAGGCTTGATAGGCCTGCACCGTCCTCATGCAGGACAAGTTGCTTTGTCTGGGGGTCTTCACGCGGGTTTGAGGGCCAGGGTTTAGAGGAGCAGCCCAGCTGCTGTCCTGGAGTTGCATGCTCTCTGCTCAGTCCTGAAGGGGTTTGACAGCTCAGGCAAATCCCCAGCAAAACTGAGGCCAGCACGTGCTGAAGAGGCGCTTGTCGTCACCTTCAGAGGTCGTGGGGAGCTCCAGGCAGCTGCTCCTCAGCAGGCCCAGCCGCCACCCTGCCCCCAAGGGACCAGCCATGTGCACACGGCCCGTTATACATCACCCTGGTCCTCCCGTCCTTTCGAGGCGGGAAGATGATGAATTCGTTCCCATCAGCGCACTGCCCATAAGTCACGGCTGGAAGGGGCCTTTTTTTTTCCTTCCCTCTTTCAAAGTTTCCAATGACAAAGATTTCATTATCCAAAGCAATAATTTTTAGCCAGAGCGATGCAAGAGTTCCCTGTACCTGAATTAGGCCCATATGTGGGAGGGCAGAGGAGGACCGGGAGGGGGCTGGGGCTCCTTCTGTGTGCTGGCCCCTGTGGATGCTCCGCTTTCTTTGTTCGTGGCTCCCCTCCTCCTGGGCCAGCCCAACTCCTGGGCTCTGTACCCCGCAGTCCCTGACCCCTACCCCCACATCAGAGCCAAAGAGGGGGAAGGGAAGTATCAGTAGTATTTTTAAATGGAAGCCAAAGGGCTTTCCTTCTGAACAGAAAAGCAATTTCAAAACCTGCATGAGACACGGGCCACAGTACCTTCAGGGGGTGCTCACAGGTGCCACCTTCCGCCAGGCGCCATCCACCGCCAACCCCCTCTGGTTCTTACACTGGAGACCAGGAGCATGAACCAGACTCTGCAGAGGGAAGGAGGGCAGCTCAGGAGGCGCCAGCCCCAGGGAAAGCAGCCTGCTGGAAGGGCTTACCGTGGGCGGGGCTGCCTGTCCCCTACCCAAAGGCAGAGCCTCCTGGCTCCGCTTGCCTCCCTGCTAATAGTGCCCCCAGTCCAGGCGCTGTCCCAGGTCAAGCCACCTGGACAAGCCCAAGGTGAAGCCTTGGTGTCAGAGTGGAGGGAGCCACACACAGCAAGGCCTGCGTCTAGCCAGCGACTGCTCTTTGTCGAACCTTGTCCAAGTACAGAAGGTTAAAATGATGCATGAGACACATGCATTTTGGCTCCTCACAGAGCACATGCAAAGTGTAGCAAATACTGGATTCCTTTAACTAACAAAATGGCATTGTCCTGGGACAGAGTAGGGTGCCCAGACTGATCCCTGGAGGAGACCCAGGCAGAGGCCAGGGGAGGATGATGGAGGCAGAGTGGAGGGAGGAATGACCCTGGGGCTTCCAGAGAGTGACAGGGAGTGGGGGTCCTCCAGGGGGGTTAGGAATGCTGATGCTGGGGGGTCATGGGCCCCTCCACTCTGTCTAGAAGGAGCTGAGGCTCTGACTTACAATCGCCCCCAGCTGGTCACAAAGGAGGCTTCAGATGTCCCTGTCACTTCCCCAGTCCTCAGCTACAGTGATTGAGTATGATTTCCGACAACAAAATGCAGTAAAGCACCTTGGGTGCAGTGCGCTGTGTGTGGGGACAAGAGGAGGGGTACACACTGACGCTCAGAGCTGTGATGCCTGCGCTGGGTGCCTCCAGGTGCACCCACCAGCCAAGAGCACCCCCTTCAGCCCTGGTCGCACTGCAGGCCAGTCCCCAGATCCCTGCTGTGACAACCTCACCAGCCACTTCATGTCATGAGCAGAGTTCTGGTGAGCAGCCAAAATGCATGAGATTTGTTGGCACTGACAATTTTTTTTTAAATGTAAAAAAAAATTAGAGGTGACCTTCACCTAGGAAAATTAACCACTGTCAAGGGCACCATCCAGTGGCATTTGGTACATTCATGATGCCACATGTCTACTAGCTGTACCCAGTCCCAGAACATTGTCCTCACCCCAAAGGAAGCCCAGCATCCATTACCCACTCACTCCCCATTTCCCCTTCGCCCAACCTGGTGGTCAGTGATGTGCCTCCTCCTGTCTCTGTGGGTCTACCTCTTCTTCATGTGTTGAGCAAGTAGAATCATATGGTATGTGATGTCTAGGATCTGGCTCCACTCACGTGGTGTGTTTCGGAGGCTCACCGTATTGCAGCAGCGTGAGTCAGAATCGCTTCCTTTTGCAGTGGTGTGGTACCCACTGCGTGCATCACTGTTTCTTTTCTGGTGGATGTTTGCTTCCACTGTGACTGGCCCTCCTGGAAAAGTGCGTGATCAAATATTTATTTAAGTCCTGGCTTTCAATTCTTTGGGGTGGCTACCTGCGAGAGGAGTTGCTGCATTATACGTTCTATACATAAACATTGTACTTCCATATTCAAGGGGGATTGGTTCCAGGGCCCCCATGATTACCAAATCTGCAGGTGCTCAAGTCCTTTGTATAAAAGAGCACAGTATTGGGGCCTTCGCTGTGATGTGATGTAGTAGGTTAAACCTCTGCCTATGGTGCCGCCATCTCATATGGATGTCGGTTCAGGTTCCAGCTGTTCCACTTCCAATCCAGCTCCCTGCTGATGGCCTGGGAAAGCAGTGGAAGATGGCCCAAGTGCTTGATTCCCTGCACCCATATGGGAGACCCAGAGGAGGCTCCTGGCTCCTGGCTTCAAATTGGCCTAGCTCTGGCCATTGAGACCATTTGGGGAGTGAACCAGTGGATGGAGGAGTGTCGCTCCCCGTCTTCGTGGAGGAACGACACAGGACCCTGCGCTGTTCTTTTGTCTGCTCGGCCCTCCCCGGGTTTGCTGCTGGTTCTTCCCGGGTTGGCTACCGTCCCTCCACCTCCGTGGAGGGGCGGGCCCCCTGCCACTTTCCCCACTTCCGCAGGGGAGCGGCACACCACCGGCCGGCTCTCTCGGGGGCTGCACAGGTGTTCCTTCAGATAGATGTTCCCGGTGCATGTTGTCTCTCTCCTCCTTTATAGTCCTCTTCCACCAATCCCAATTCTGCTACCCACACGCCGAGTACGCTGCTCTCCTCCAATCAGGAGCAGGATCAGCTCCTGGAGGTCATCACTCAAGTTGGCAAGAGGCAGCTGGGTAGAAGCTGTTTCTTCCTCTCCCAGCGCCATATTGTGGGAGAGCAGATGCATAGAATAAGTCTTAATTCCAGTAACTTAGTCTAGTCCGAGTTGCTCCCAGTTGCTCCCCACAGAGGAGCTCTTTCTCTGTCTCTCCCTCTCTCTGTGTGTAGCTCTGCCTCTCAAATAAGTAGATAAATCTTTAAAAAAATAAAAAATTTAAGAAGCACAAATTTTTACATATAACCTACACAGTGCTCTCATATACTTTAAATCATCTCTAAATTATTTATAATACCTTATATTGTGCAAATATGCCATGTGCTATGGTTTCCATACAGTTTGAATGTGGCTCCCAAAGAGTCGTACATTGAGATTTAATCCCCAAATGAGGTGTTAAGAGGATGGAGACATAATCAAGAGTGGTGTTTAGATATAAGGCCTTTGGGAGATGATGAGACAAAGTTATTGTCAGGTGGCTGGGTCCAGGCTCTGTCTCTGAAGCAGAAAGAATTCTACTTGTTAAATAAATTAAAAAAAAGAGTGAGCTGCACTCAACAAGGTTCAAGGCCATCCCTGTATGTGATTTGGAGGCTTAAGGAGTGGTATCTGAGGTGGGCTTTAATTGAATATTTACAGGGGGCAGTTTGACCAGGGTTTGAAGACCTCCTATTACCTTGCCCTTTTGTGGAACTCTCAGAAGTGTCATGGTGTCAGGTGCATGATGGGAGTAGGAGTGTCAGCCATGATGATTTTATTATAATAACATTGTAATCAGCTAGAGGCACAGAGCTGGTAGCCATCCTGGTTGTTTTTGGCCAGTGCTGGTTCTGAGAGGCAGTTGTGCAGAAGCTGCAGTTTTCTGCTGCCTGGGAAAGGAAGAAGGTTTGGGCAGTCCAGATGGGGCTGCAGCAGGGCAGCAGGGAGTGGCGTGTGGCCTCAGCTCCTCCCTGTAGCCACCTCCTTGCCTACATCAAGAGTACGAGGTTGGAGCACCCATGATCAAATTCTAGAAGACAGGCCAGCGCCGCGGCTCACTAGGCTAATCCTCCGCCTAGCGGCGCCGGCACACCGGGTTCTAGTCCCGGTTGGGGCGCCGGATTCTGTCCCGGTTGCCCCTCTTCCAGGCCAGCTCTCTGCTGTGGCCCGGGAGTGCAGTGGAGGATGGTCCAGGTGCTTGGGCCCTGCACCCCATGGGAGACCAGGAAAAGCACCTGGCTCCTGGCTCCTGCCATCGGAGCCAGGAAAATGAGCCTGCCTTCAATTTACTGACTTGAGCGCCACCTGTGGTTGCCTGGGCAGGGCCAGACCAAATGATTTGCTCTTGCAAGCAGCTGTTAGACTAGATAGTCTAGGGAATGGCAAGGAGGAAAGAGATTGCACAGATACCATTTTCAAGGGACTGTTTTTGACCCATGGCTGATGGAACACACCAACACAGAGCCCTTTGGGTATGAAAGGCTGACTGTGTAGTGTTTTTTTTTTTTGTTTTTTTTTTTTTGACAGGTAGAGTTATAGACAATGAGGGAGAAAGAGAGAGAAAGGTCTTCCTTCCGTTGGTTCACCCCCCAAATGGCTGCAACGGCCGGTGCGGCGCCAATCCGAAGCCAGGGGCCAGGTGCTTATTCCTGGTGTCCCATGCAGGTGCAGGGGCCCAAGCACTTGGGCCATCCTCCACTGCCCTCCCGGGCCACAGCAGAGAAATGGACTGGAAGAGGAGCAGCCGGGACTAGAACTGGCACCCATATGAGATGCCGGCACCGTAGGTGGAGGATTAACCTAGTGAGCCATGACGCCGGCCCTGACTGTGTAGTTTTTTGAGGAGCAGCCCAACTGCTGGCCACAGTCTGCATCGTTTACACTCCCATGAGAATCTTGAGACAGAAAGTGGTGGAAGACTCAGCTGACGGCTTTTTAAAAAATTTATTTATTTTTATTTGAATGTCAGAGTTACAGAGAGAAAGAGAGAGCTTGATCTTCCACCTATTGGTCCACTTCCCAGATGGCTGCCATGGCCAGCACTGGGCTGGGCTGAAGCCAGGAGCTAGGGACTTCCTCCTGGTCTCCCAAGTGGGCAGCAGGGGCCCAAGGACTTGGGTCATCCTCCGCTGCTTTCCTAGGCAGAGAGCTGGATCAGAAGTGGGGCAACCAGGACACAAACCAGTGCCCATATGGGACACTGGCAGTGACAGTGGCCCTTTATCTGTTGGTTTTATGTGATGTGAGTTGTGGCAAGGGTTGTCAAGCCGGGGCCCAGAACAGTGTGTGGTGTAGGAGCAGGCCCTGAAGACTGAGATGCAGGGTGGGGGTGAGGATGGAGAGGCGGGAAGGTGGTCACGGGCATGGTTCAGGTTCATGGCGTCTGGAGACCCAGCAGTCTCCCTGAGAGTCCAGGCCGAGAACCAAGACTGCACAGGCTTCCCCCTGGGGACAGCCTGGGGACAGCAGGCTGGGAGTGGGACGCCTCTGCAGAGCCCACTGCTGGAGGCTGGGCTGCAACATGAAATGATAACAATGTAAAACATGAGCAAACACGCTGTCAGCCACTTAGAGGCAGCTGCCACCTCCCAGCCACACCCGAGCCGGGCGACCTGTGGCAGCTGCTCTGAATTTCCACTCCGGCCTGGACCACGCTGACCCGCCGGCACCAGGATCCTGACCTGAGAATGGAAACCAGGTGGGGTGAAGCCCTGGTGTGGGGGGGAGCTGGCCTCTCCGGCCTCTCCAGCCCAGGACACCCACCCCTCCCTGCATATTCTCCCGCCAAGCCCAGGCCCCAGGACCCACTCTGCCTCGCTGCCCCTCTCTGCTTGGCTTTTTCCTATTGGCAAAATGATGCTGCCTTGGCTCGAGTAGGCACCGGGGAGCCCGGATGTAGCCCAGATATGTTTTTTGATTCACAGAATTTCCCCTCCTCGCCTGGTCTCAGTGAGACAACTGAGAAACTGGAAAGTCCCTGAGGCCCTCTGGAGCCAACGCACAGGGCCAGGGTCACCAGCCAAGTTCTTGGGGCCACCTGGGAAGTGGGTGCTAAGGAACGTGTGGGGGCCCAGCCTCTCCAGATTGCGCATGGGGTATAAACGAGCCCTGGAATCATTCCCCAGATTAAAAGCCGAACTCAAAATGGCAGCGAAGTGGTGGACTGTCAGGCAGCCCTCACGTGTGCTGGGGGTGGGGAGTGCGCCTCAGCACACGGTTGCTGTCCAGTGCATGCCAGCAAGGCAATGATCCACACAGCCGGTGAGCTGGGGAAGCGGACCGATGCCCTGAGCCACGGTCCACACTCCCCGGCGGGCAACTGGGAGATTGGCCAGGTTGCTCAGCAGTCAGCTCTCTCCTGGTGGGAGATGGGGAAGTCCAATCGCCCAGTCCAACCTGCCCCAGTGGGGGCAGGTTCCTAGGGTTCCGTCAAGGTCATGTCTAAATCCAACAAAAAGCAAGCAGGGATGTCTTTCTCCGACAGTCATCCATTCACACTCTGGACACGGTGCCTGAGCACTGCCCACGGGGGTAGGCAAGGCACACATGTATGTCCACCCACATGCCTAGTGGCCGTGAGGGTCGCAGCTTTCTTGCTGGGAACAGGAGTGTGTGCAGTGGCTGAGAGCAGACGGCCACAGGCCAGTGTGGCGAACGTGGGGTGAATACGAGGTGAACATGGGGTGAACGTGGGTAACCCACCCACCTCCCCGAGCCGTGGCGCCCTTGTCTGAGCTCTCTGCAGGGTTCCATCCTCAATCCAGGCTGGTCTGGCCTGGAGCAAGTGTGTGTAGCTGCAAGGCAGACTGGGAGAGGACAGGGACATGTCCTCCGTGTCCTTGTCAGCCCAGGCGACCGCCTATGTCTCTGGGGGAGCTGTGGTAGCAATCCCCAGGCCAGGAACACTGGCTGCTAGGCAGAAGCAAAATCAGAGCCACTTCCACCGCCCCAGGGGCCCTCTGCCTGCTCCTCTGCCGAGGGGCCAGGTTCCCAGCTGACCCCCCGAACCTGTCTCTACACCTGACCTGACTGTCCCCTGGCAGGTGACCCCCATCCACATGTCCGCTCTGATGCCCAGACCTGATGTCCCCCAGGGTCCTCACACTCACTCACCCTGGCCTGCTTCAGCCTCCTTGGCTGCTTTTCCCCAACCTGCTACTGGGAACTCTTTGGGCTGGAGAACAGGTTCAGGGTCAGGCAGCCTGGACCTGGCTCTGGCTGTGTGTTTACCAGCCGAGTGCTTGTGGGCAAATGCCTTGAGCTTCTGGGTTTGCGGGGCGTTGAGTGACAAGTTGGGGATTGTGACGCGGGCCTCTGAGGGCTGTGAGGATGCGGGGGCGTGGCGGAAGTTCCCAGCACCAAGCAAAGGCTTCATAAAAGGCAACAAAAGCAATGCTGTTCATTTGAGTCTGACCACCCAGGGCCCTAACCGGAAACCTCCAAGTCATCCCCCCCACCCCTGCTCTTCCAGAAACCCAGGAAGCGAACCACAGCTGTGGTCCCGGAACCTCTCCGGCTGCCCTGCTCCCTGACCTGGGGTCTGTGCCCCCCACCCCCACCCTCTGGACAGCCCCTGGTGGGTGCTTTGAAAGTTACCAAAATACAAAGCACCCTGGTGCTGGCTCTAAGGAGCTGTGTGACCCAGCGGACCCTGGTCCCTCACCTGGAAACCACCTCCAGGGACCCCACTGTGACCCTCCCTTGAAGCTGTTTCCCGGCCCCAGCAGGGAACACGGGGCCTAGTGAGCTCCCCCAGGAAAGCCCATTCAGCAGCAGGCAGGAGTGAGGTGGCAGCTGCCCGGGGGCCTCCTGCTTCTCTCCCAAAGCCCCCAACGCAGCCGAGATGTCTGCACGACAGTCCCTTGGCTGGCTCCAACATTTATGAGCTCTCCTGATGTTTTCTTTCGTAGCTCTGTGAAGCAAGCTCAAACTCAGCCGAGCACTGCCTATGCGAAGACCTAAAACCACATGTTTATTTTCCTGAGCTATAAAAAGTTTACAGGGGACGGCCCGCTTGTCCAGCACATGCTCAGAGCTGCTACTGCACCCCCGGGGAGACACAGGGTTCTGTGTCGGTCGGGGACCGGAAGGAAGTGGGTGGGGTGCAGCAGTCCAGCCCCCAGTGGAAGGGCACAGGGCATAGGATGGGATAACATGGTCATAACTCACAGGGTCAGGGTGGCCATAGCGGCGACGGTGATGGGATGGGAGGTGTGGGGGAGATGGAAGTATGGCTGCAGCCTGCAGCAGAGTGACACGGTTAGAAGCAGGAAGCCTGCTTTCTCCTAGCGTTCTGATCTGCGTGGCCCCTGTCCAGGCAGCTTTGAGGACACTGAGTGTACAGAAGCACGGGGACTGGCCCTGGCTGGAGCCCCCACCCCGACCCCCACCAACACAGTCCCTGCCTTAGACACAGACGCGTCGAAGCTGGGCGTTGAACACCCACGCATGCCTCCCCGTTTTACGCTGACCCCAGCCCACTGTCTGCTCGTTTCCAACCAGAAACATAGACGCCATGGTGCCATCCAGAACTCAGGCTCCAGGACCCGTGCTGAGACACAGGATGTTGGTCTGCTGGCCTGGCAGTCCTGGACCCCCTGACACGGATTGGGCCTTGGCCCGCAGGTCCGTGTTTGCCCCCAGCAGGTGCAAAGACCTTGCAGTGGACAGCACCCAGAATGGCTCATGAACCCCTGCACCCTCAAGATCTGCTGAGACCTGAGCCTGAGCTTTTGGTACCCCAGGCCCATTTCCCACTGTGCCTGTCCTGGGACCTCGCGAGGGTCGCAGGAGGAAGGAAGCAGATAGAAGTGTTTGAAGGCCCCATTCCAACTCCACGGATCTGAGCACTGGGTCAGGATGAGGGGCAGGGAAACTCATGAGGTCTCATCACAACCTGAAATCCTGCGATTCTTTAGGTAAAGAGAGAAGTGCCATCGCTTCAGAGCAGTGATTCTCAGCCTTCCCAAGTGCAATGCCTCTTGTGTAATGCAATGATTCATAAGTCTCCTTTGCCATGCAGAAATGAAAGTACAAGGTAATAGAACGCCAGCCGCACTCATCGTCATTAAAGTCAGCATTGTAGCTGTAATAAAAGGGAAGAAGCAGATGATGCATTGGTATGGCCGTACGAGATGCCCAGGTATGGCTCCTCTGCAAGCCTTAGACAGGGCCCAGCATCCAGGAGGGCCTCACCCATGCTCGGTGGAGCAGGTCCCCCAGCGCAGCCTGAAGCGGTGCTGGACCCCTGGCTGGTGGATTCACAGTGTGAGTCACCTGCGTGGCCATCACAGTGGCAGGGGATTGCTAAGGCCTTTCCAGGGTACCTACAGTGCAGGGGCCCGCAATTCTGAGAATTCTCCACCTGCTCTGCTGCCACAGGTGTCAGTCTGTTGCCATTTTGCTATCAATTAAGACTTGAGTTGGGGATGCTTACCTCCCACACCTGTGTCAGCTCTGGCTCCCAACTCCAGCTTCCTGCTACTGCGGATTCCGGGAGGCAGCAGGTGATGGCTCAAGTAACTGGGTTCCTGCCACCCAATGGGAGACCTGCATTGGATTCCTGGCTCTTGGCTGGTCTGGCCCAACCCCAGCTGTTGGGGGAATAAATCAGTAGATGACCGATCTCGATCTGTCTCTAGGTCTCTCTGCTCATCAAATAGCTATTTTTAAAAATGCAGTTAAATTCACAGTACCAGAGAGCAGGCAGCAGGAAAAGGCTTAGCCCCCCTGCGGAGGACTGGGTGGTGGCGGGGCAGCCAGAGAGGGCAATCCCAGCCCTTCCAGAGCCTCTCTCCTGGACTGCAGAGGGGAACAGGAGCTGAGATGCAGCTTGGGACGCAAGCCATGACAGCCGTGAAGAGCATGTGTCACACACAGGAAAGAGCTTGCTTTCCCTGGTTAGAAACTTCTAGAGGGAGCCGGCATTGTAGTGCAGCAAGTTAAACCATCGCCTGCAGCACCGGCATCCTATATGAACATTGGTTCGAGTCCTTGCTGCTCCACTTCTGATCCAACTCCCTGCTCATGCACCTACCTGGGAAAGCTGCAGAAGATGGCCCAAGTGCTTGGGCCCCTGCACCCACATCAGAGACTCCAATGGAGTTCTGAGCTCCTAGCTTTGGTCTGGTCCAGCCCTGGCCATGGTAGCCATTTGAGGAGTGAACCAAGAGATGGAAGATTCTCTCTCTCTCTCTCTCTCTCTCTCTGTCTCTGTCTCTGTCTCTCCCTCTCTCCGTAACTCTGCCTTTCAAATACATAAATAAATATTTAGAAAAACAAAAACAAAAACAACTGGGGCCAGTGCTGGGGTGTAGAGGGTAAAGCCACCACCTGCAGCACTGGCATCCTATATGGGCACTGGTTCGAGTTCCGGCTGCTCCTCTTCTGATCCATCTCTCTACTCGTGGCCAGGGAGGGTAGTGGAGGATGGTTCAGGTGCTTGGGCTCCTGCATCCATGTAGCAGACCTGAAAGAAACTCCTGGCTCCTGGCTTCAGATCATCCCAGCTCTGGCTGTTGTGCTCATTTGAGAGAGAGAACTAGCAAGATGGAAGACCTTTCTCTCTGTCTCTCCCGCTCTCTGTTTGTAACTCTGCCTCCAATAAATAAATAAAATCTTTAAGAAAACATAGCTGACAATATTACTCAGTTGTTTATTTTTAAAGGATGAGTCCCAAATAGGTTCAAGGCAATCATACTTTATTGTGCTTTGTTTTGTTATTTATTTGTTTCTATTTATTTTAAAGGGAGAGGGACAGACAGACAGACCGCAACAAAGAATCTTCCTTTCTCTGGTTTACTTCTCAAATGCCCACAAAAGCTGGGCTGGTCCAAAGCCAGGAGCCAGAAACCCAGTCTGAGTCTCCCACATGGGTGGCCTGGGCCCAAGTACTTGAGCATCATTGGCTGTCTCCCAGGGTCCTAACATCATCAGCAGGAAGCTGGGATTGGAAGTGGAGCTGGGACTGAAACCCAGGCACGCTGATATAGAAAGCAGGCATCCCAAGTGGTATCTTAACTGCTCTGCCAAATGTTTACCCCCAATGTTTTTTTAAAATGGATTTTTGCACTATAGGTTTTGTGAAAGAGGCTTTTTATTCCCTCTTTCTTAGGACCGAGACTTTTTCCTTTTCTGAAGCACCATTTGTAACCATCTGTAAGTGTACAGTTCGGCGGTGTTAGACATAGTCCTGTTCCCGGGCACCCCTCACCACCAGCCATCCCCAGAACTCTTAATGCTTGCAAAACTGAGACTCTGTACCCACTCAACACGAACTCCCCATGCCCCTGCACCCTTGGCCCCTGACAACCACCATCCCACTTTCTGCCTCTCTGAATCCAGCTACTCCAGGTAGCTCACATCAGCGGAATCCCACAGTCTGTCTTGGGATTGACCCATTTCACTCGGCTGAGTGTCCTCCACAGGCATCCGTGCTACAGCGTGTGTCAGAATCCCCTTCCTTTGGAAGGCTGAGTGCTATTCCTTTGAGTGGATGTGCTCTATTCTGCTTATCCCATCCCACACTGATGAACGCATTGGCTAAGCACCTTTTGATCATTGGGAGTAGAGATGCCGTGGCCATGAGTGTACAGATACCTTCTTGAGACCCTGTTTTCCACTCTGCTTGGTATAGACCGGAAGTGGAGTTGCTGGAGCCCCTGGCGGGTCTGCTTTTGAGCTGAGGGACTGCACACTGCTTTCCAGAGCAGCTGCCCCACTTTGCATTCCCACCAACAGTACCCGGGGTGCTAGGTGCCCCGCCTCTGCACCAACGTCTTTTATTTTCTGTTTTTTGATAGTAGCTATCCTAATGGGTGTGAGGTATGTGATAAACTTTATATGCGCTTTTTATTGAGATCTTAAATAGCAAGCTTTAATGATGGTTCTAATGACTGCCATGATACTGAAGTCACAATGGGCGTAACTAGTGTTTCCCAAGACTTGCAATTGTACTTGAAAGCATCTGTGATTTTACTGGTGATAAAGCAAAAAATAATTTTTTTTTGAAAGGGAGGTTAACTTCAACTTGCTCCCAGTGTTCCCAAAGTCTAAACTTTGGAAGGAAAAGCAATGCTAGAGAGACCTCCCCAGGGGAAGCTACTGGACAAGCCCGGGCAGCTGTGTGGGTGGAGACGTGGAGGGACTGTGGCTGCCCTACCCCACCCTGCGACTGGGACCTGCAGAAGGACCTGGTGGATAAACCTCTCTCCCTTAGCCCCCGGCCCTCCTTAATCTTTTTTTTTTGACAGGCAGAGTGGACAGTGAGAGAGAGAGACAGAGAGAAAGGTCTTCCTTTGCCGTTCGGTCACCCTCCAATGGCCGCCGCGGCCGGCGTGCTGCAGCCAGCGCACCGCACTGATCCGATGGCAGGAGCCAGGTGCTTTTCCTGGTCTCCCATGGGGTGCAGGGCCCAAGCACTTGGGCCATCCTCCACTGCACTCCCTGACCACAGCAGAGAGCTGGCTTGGAAGAGGGGCAACCGGGACAGAATCCAGTGCCCCGCCTGGGACTAGAACCCGGTGTGCCGGCGCCGCAAGGTGGAGGATTAGCCTAGTGAGTCGCGGCGCCAGCCCCTCCTTAATCTTTATGTGAACTTCAGCCACAACAAGAGCCCTGGCCAGGATCTGCAAACCCATCGTGTCCATGCATTTACAGCCCCCTCACTGCCCATCCCTGCCTGTCTGAGCCTTGACCTCCAACTGCTCTGGAAAAAGGCACCCTCCCGGGTCCCAGGGTCCCTGTGGGTCTCCCTCGCTGCAGAGGAGAAATCACCGTCAGCTACAGGTGCTGCTCCCCCGGGGAGAAGCCAGGCTGGATCAGGAAGGGCCTCTCAAAGCCCCAGAAGTCAGCCACTCAGCCAGCCCAGCCACATCTTGAAGCGTTTTTACTATCCAGAAGGATCTGCATTCACATTTCAGACCTGTCTCTCGCTTTTTCCTGCACGGAGTGTTGCAACACTGGCAAGCAAGGAAATCCGGAGAGACAGCGTAATGGGTGTGGACGACTGCTGATGGGACCTTCCCGTCCCCCGGCTGTCAGCCCTGTCTCCCCTAAGCACACGTTTGGAGTTCAAGTTCAGTGAGGTGCAGTTGGGTTCTGACTTGTTGATTTAAAAAAAAAAAAAAAAGCACGCAGAGAAAAATTATCATTTTCTTTTTTTTTAAAGATAGTCAACATTTCAACCATTCATGTATTCAGGAAGGCTTATTTTCCAGCACGAGGTTGTCGGGCTGGGGTAAGCAGTTTTCCCCTTGTGCTCAAAATTATTCCTTCTTGTTCTACTCAGGCCCAGGATACATCTGGAAGGCAACAGGGACACTGCTGGTGAATGGGAGGCTGTTTCTTTACAATTTCCACTGCTGTTTAGTTTTTCAATTATTTTTTCCCTCCTCAAGATGCAATACCTATTTCCTAAAAGAAATTTCATCTAAAAATCACAACAGTCCTGGGGTGTCTGACTTTATAAGGTGAAAGTTGAACTATAACCCCTGGCATGGACTCAAAGGGCAGTGCCTGGGGGATCCTGAACCTCTGGCGCTGTCCCTCTCTGCCCCGCCATTCCTCACAGGTCAAGGAAACTGCACTATGTCAACCTGGTAGTCCACAAAATCTAGTTTTGCAGGGAGTTAGGGGTCCCTGGGCTGCGGCTACCGCCTCGGTCCAGGAAGTGCTGTGGTTGTTAAGGGGGGTCCTGACCTCTGGTCACTGCCACTCCACTGGCTGTATTTCAGGGGGCTCCCTGCACGCTCGTGTCCCCGGACCACAGCCTGGGCTTTGGATTCATCCTAAGGTTCACAACTTGCGATCTGAGCAGAGAGGCTGAGCTTCCATTCTCGTTTCTCCCGAAGGGTCTTGAATGAATTCCTGAAGCAAGCGTGCTCACATCTGCTCAGGAAGTGTCAGCTCAATCAAGTGTAGCTTGCTGGACGACCCAGCCTGAGACCTGCTGCGCACAACCATCACCCCTGCAACTTTGTGGCTTCCCACAAGCACCATTTCTTTGCACAGATCATCCAGTCTTCCCAGGACAGTGCTGGAGATGGCAACGGTGTCCCAAACTGGCAGATTCCTGGACAGCGTCACAGGCAGGCTCCCAGGTTTTGCGAGGTCGGGGCGAGGGGTGATTATGGAGCAAGGAGTTGGGGGGGGGGACACCACTATTGCTCTCAGAGACAAGGTCTCCGGAGCCAGCATCAAGGATTGGCATTGGAGAACCTCAGCAGCACTGAGACTAAAACAACGAGCAGCCTTCAAAGGCCGGGTGAATTACCGTCTGTGAATAGTTAATAGAGACATCTCGTTGGTCAGGTTAATTCAGCTTCCAGAAAGGAAAACGAGAAAACATCCTATTCCCTTGAGTCACCGTGGACTTACCAGGGAATTAAGGGACGTCACTAAATAACATATCCTCTGTCCTGAGAATGAGGCAATGCTGGTGGTTAGAGCAGGCTCCAGATGTCAGGGGTCCAGGGGCTATTTCTGGTGGCCTCAAATGTCATCAGGTGACTCGGAAATTCACGTAACCTCTGCGGTTCAAAACAGTTGGGAAAACATATCTGAAAGTCATATTGTGGTGGATGACGCCAGCGAATTTCTACAAATTCAGTGGCTCCGAAACAGCCTAGGGTTGGAAGTTGAAGTTCACTAACGGACAAGACCCAGGAACAAATACCCACAGAGCTTGCAGCTCGGGATCTGGTTCCGCTGCAGGCTCCTCTGAGTGCCTTTGGGCTTTTTGGGTAAAAGCAAAATGAAACACAGACCAACAGTGGCAACAAAAATCCAACAACAGTAGCTGTGTCTGCGTGGTGCTACAATGTGAGACATGTGGTTCCAAGAATGTGCGTCTGGTTCAACCTGCTTCCGGGCCACTTTCAAAGCAGCCTTTTGACACAGAGCCAAAGGCCCAGCGGCTTGCGTGCGACATTGGCAGGTGCAGCGTTCACAGGTGTTGCTGCTTTCCATCCCCTGCCTCGCCCCACCTGCCCCAGTGAGCAGCAGAGAAAGAAATCAAAGTGTCATGGTCAAGCTTTGAACTGAGCCGAGCTCTGAACCCCAAACCAGCCTGCGCTGCCTCTTTAACGGGAAGCCAAACCAAACCCCAGTGCTATTTTTCAAATGTTGCCACTAACCAAACCAAAGATTTTCCAAAAGCCCAGCAAAGCTTGTTTGAACAAATAATTGAACCTGTACAGATTTTTAAAAATGAAAAATAAAAACCCTGACCTGGAACAAAAACACAACATGAAAGCGCTCTCCAGATTGGACAGCTGCCTGACGTGGTTCTCGCGTCTGGTAACTCTGAGGTCATGGTCTGGGTCTGAACCGTGGAAATCGGCCAGAGAAAGCCTGGTTCTCATGATCATAGTCATCCCCCAGCTGGCTCTGTGACTTCCCCTGCCCGCATTTGCTCAGTCCTCTCCATCCCTCTGACGCTGTTCCACCTGTGACCCCTATTGCACAGAAGGGGGAAACTGAGGCAACGAGCAGCAAGGAGTGGCCCTGCACCAGCAAAGCCACTGCAGCTGGGATGGGGTGTCTACGGCGCTCCTCCCCGCGAGGCGGAGATGGACCGCGGAAGTGAGCGAGCAGGACCAGCTTGGAGCGAGAGGTTCCTCCGAGGCCGCCTTGGCCTCAGGAAGCTCGCATCGTGTGTGGAAGAGGAAATGGTCTTTTTACTGCCGACTCACTGATGTGGGCTTTTAAATTAGGCAGCTCCGGAAACAGCAGTGCTGTATGATGCTGTGGCACATGTTTAGACGGATCTGGCACCCTGGGGAGGCTCCCCAGCTCCCGTGTGTGGCAGGCCCTATGCTGGAGTTCTTGGCAGTGCCCCTGCTGGGCTGCCCACCTCTGCTCCGTCTGCTCCCCACTGCCTGCTCTCTCTGGCAGCCTCTGGGGAAGGTGGCTTCAGGAGGACCGGGGTTTGGTTCTCTCTCCCTTTGCCCTTGGTGATACCATTCTGGCCTCCTGAGGGTCTCAGCTGGGCCCAGAGGATCCCTCCAGGGGACATATTAGTGTGGGGGGGGGGCCTTTTGAGCAGTGGGGCCTCTGTCAGTACCCATCCCTGGGCAGGTCAAACAGAGTCTCAGCTCTGTCTACGAAGCCACCCTCTGGGGCTCGATAACGGCTGAGTCCTTGGTGAGGCAGGTGAGTGAGGCTGAGCAGGACTGGCCCAGGGCCCGGGGCCTCCAACAAGTGCTGGGTGAGGAGGTTCAGGTCCTGCCCTGATTCGAGCAGGAGCTTGGAGACATCAGAAGTTAGCGACCAATGGCAGGGTGGCTTTAACTGCATTCTGTGTGTGTGAGCGTGGGCTCCACTTGGAACAGACCGTCCCAAACTGTAATGTTGCAACATGACATAAGGTTATTCCTTGCTCACAGACTCATTCTCGACAGCTGTTCAGCTGATTCTCTCCTGTGCTATCTGGGGACCCAGACTCCCTGCCCTTTGTGCCTGTTCTCCAGGGTGCTCTGTGCATCCAGATGTTGGAAGGAGAAAACTCTGCGGATCCTATGTGGGAGACTTCGTGGCCAGGACTGGAAGTGGACACCTCACTTCCTCTCACATTCCTCTGCCTTCAGCTCAGTCACATGACACATCTAGCTGCAAGGGAGGCTGGGAAATGGATTAGCATGTGCACAAGAAGAAGGGGAGAAGGGTTTTTCTAACCAGCTCTGTCTCCACTCCCCACCTACACATTGGTGAGGCCTGCAACTCCTTGGAAGTTGCTTCATAAAGCATTTAAGGGAGAGCAAAAGGAAATGAAGAAATAAGGAGATATAAAAGTGATCTTTTACCATGATGAACAGAGTAAATTTAATCTGAACCCACAGATTAAAAAGACCAGCCCATTTAAAGAATCTTTCTAATCTGTTTAGGAAAATTGTCCTAATCTTTCATGCAAAAAGTGCTAATTACCACTTTATGCCTACCAACTATTCAAGAGAAAGGAAATTTCCATCCACTGAATCTTGACTGAATTGCTTTAATAATCCACCCGAAACGTGCTCGGGTTCCGGTGTTAAATGAAAGAGCAGGACAGAGGGTTGAATGCTCAGCCTGATGGCTACTAGTGACACTAGGAAAGCCGAGGGGAAGAAATTGCATGGAGAAGAAGCAGGGATAAACACATCAGGAGAGAAGCAATAGTTGTCACCAGCTAAGGGAATTCTTGGAGATCCGTTTCCCCTAGATCTGAATTTTCCATGTTTAAAGATTCCCAAGAGCACATGTATGGGTTGGTAGTGGGGCAGGTTACAGAAGAGAGGATCCCATGCCTGAAGGGGCACCTCCTCTCCCTGTCTGTCCCAGCTCAGGCCGCCCTCCTGTTCACCCTCCAGAGGGCCAAGTAGACGTCGCCATCCTGTCTCACTACCAACCCAGACAGAGGTCATCCTGGATCTTCAACTTCTGCTTCCGGGAAAGAGGGGAGAAGCTCTTGCACACAGGTCCCCACAGCCTGGTGTCCCGAGCTGGGAGCATCCAGGGTCACCGTTGATTTTTCCATCACGAGGATTCATGAATATTCATGAGCCATCTCCCCGCCTCTGCCCACTCTGCTCCCATCAGCTGTCTCCTGACCAGCGCACCCCTCACCAGGGTGACGCCTGCTCATGTGTATGCTATGTGCACGCACATACATGTGCCGATGTGCTTCCTCGTGCTAACAAATGGAGAGAAATTAAAATCAGTGGGCAGAAGACTTTCTGATTAAATCAGGCTTACCTTAAGGGCTCAAGGGGCTGAGATGATTATGATCTGTGAACAACTGCGAGTGCTCAAGCCCACAGCCGATCGTGAGAAGGAAGCAGTGATATCAAGAGGTGCAGAAAGGGACGGCGGGGATGTGCCTGTGTGAAGGGCGGGGCCCCGGGGAAGACAGGTGCAGTGCAGAGGGGGAATGGGGAGGGAGCTGAAGGAAGAAGGGGTGGGTTGGGTCGTGCAGGGTCTTGAAAGTCACAATGTGAAGTCTGAATTTAATTGCAACTACAAGGAGAAGCCACTGAGCCTTTGTATGCTCAGAAATGATCTGAATGACATTTTGAGGAATGGTTCAGTTCCTGGGGCAGCTGGGTGGAGGATGGACTGGTGGGAAGGCAGGAAGGGAGGGAGCAGAGATGGTGGAGACCACCTGGGAGAAGACCCAGGTTATCCAGACAGAGGCAGCTGGTGCCTGAAGGGGCGGTGGATGTGCAGGACATAGCTGGGGCCTGGGACTCCCACTTCCTGGACTTCCCGATGGGCTGCATCTGGGGCAGGAGTGCGAGGTGGTGATGGAGGTGGAAGCAGAGATTTGCAGCAGGAGTGGATGCCACCAATCCCAGCTCAGGTGCGCACAAGGCGGGAACAGAAGCCAAGAGTCTCATTTCAGAGGTAGATAATGAATTTGTAAATTAACTGCTGCTTTTGCTTTTCTAAGAAGCATCATGGTTGGGCCTGTGCTAGAGTTTTGTGTGTGTGTGTGTGTGTGTGTGTGTTTAGATTTTATTTATTTGTTTGAAAGGCAAAGAGGTAGAGAGGGAGAGAGAGAGAGAGAGAGAGAGAGAGTTTCTATCTTCTGGTTCACTCCCCAAATGGCCACAACGGCTGAAGATGGGCTGATCTGACGCCAGGAGCCTGGAGCTTCTTCTGGGTCTCCCACGTGGGTACAGGGGCCCAAGCACTTGGACCATCTCCCCTGCTTTCTCAGGCCATAAACAGAGGGCTGGATTGAAAGAGGAGCAGCTGGGACATAAACCAATGCCAATAGGGGATGCCAGCTGCAGGCAGAGGCTTAGCCTTCTACACCACAGGGCCGCCCCGTGCTAGAGTTTTTAAAAATCCCCCAGAACACTAGACCCATGGCAGATTCTGAGTGACCCCTGGTCATTTTTCCTTTGGCATCATTTCCAGAACTCTCATGTCCCGACCTGAAGCAGACTCCCCTTTTGAACAGCGAGGGTGGCTGCAAGCGGCAGGTGTCAGGGGCTCTGTCGCCTTGGGGAGGAGAGGCTGACCGCACGGGGCGCTCTCAGGAACCGGAAAGGCGGCAGCTCCTCTTCGCAGCTCTGCAGAGCCACCCTGAGGAAGGGCGCCTGCGCAGGCAATGGGGCGTGGTCCCTGAGGACCCGCAAGGGCGCCGCGGCTGGGGCTCATCCTCATCCCCAACTCCATTCCCCCGATCGGCGCTTGGCAAAACCCCAAATGCATTCCGGCTCCAGACTCCCTCAGCTCTGCATGGAAGTCCCTACATATTTCAGGGAAATCTGTAACCGATTTGTGAGCAATCCGCCTACCCTGGAGCAACTTTGTCACAAAATATAGTATTTTTGCATTCTTGTCGAAACCACTGATGCGTCCGCCCCCGCTGCCCAGCCTGCACCCCCATCCCCTCCCCGACCGGGAACTCCGTGCACATCTACCCATGCCGAATGGATGCCAGACCCAGCATCGGGTCGCGGGGCCATGTGCCCCAGGCAGTGGCTAGGGGAAGGTGTGCTGGAAACAAGAGCAGCTTATTTTCGGAAGCCATGCTTTAGAAAACTTGTCGGCCCATGCTCTTGCTAATCAGGCCCTCAGAAGAGGCACGGATGTCTCCCTTGGTGATGGAGTCCCGGATGAGCTGGTGGCTGGATCCACCCAATGGCTCGCCCCGGTCGTTGTATGCTGGGCTCATGGAAATCCCAAATGCTTTTTGCCCCTGCCCCTACCCTCTGGGTTGAAACTCTGTGTATTTCAGAGAAATTGTATCCATCTGCTTCTGATTCATTTACCCCAACTCATCCTGATCTTTGTTTTGCAAGAGATATCCAGCGATGGGAGAGTGATTGCCAAGCTCTTCAGAGAGAAAGGCTGTGTCTGTCCATGTACGGAGGTCACGTACCCGAACCCCTACAGGACAGCCAGCTGGGGAGGAGGGACGATTGGCATCTGGTTGTGTGACCTGTCCCCAAGCCTGCGAAGTCCCAGGTGCCAAGGAATCAGGACGGGACCCACCATGTGGCTGGCACTCTGAGCTTCATTCTGGGGACGCAGGGGTAAGGACACAGTGATGGCTTCCCAGTGGTCCCCTGGCGTCCCGTGCTCCACCAGCGTGGCCTCTCAAGGTGTATGGAAGCAGACAGGAGCAGAGGCCTAGGGATGGCAATGAGGGGCGAGGAGACGTCCAACAGATGGGACAGTGATCCTAGCTGAGGACAATCCACAGGGCTCAGGCAGCAAAGATGCTCACAGGAGCAAAGATGATCTGAGACAGCGACCTTAACCGTGACCAACCCCTGCCTCACTTCAGAAAGGGTTCAGGACTGCTGCTGATAGTGCTTGGTTCTGATGCTCCTGGGTGGGCACTAGGAGACCTCAGACCTGGCACCGAGCACGGCTGACAAGGGTGATCCCAGGAGGAAGCAGGCGCACGGCTCCTCGGTGGTCCCAGGGCTGGAGTCGGGGCCAAGCCACCAGGAGCCCAGCCATGCTGGGAAGGGAGAGGGTGCCGGCCAGGGCAGCCCATTTCCATGGTGGTCACCAGGAGGTTGTGGCCATCTGCCCCTCCCGTGGACGCCCCGACCTTCAGCTGCCCCCCTGCCTCTGGCTGTGGCTACAGCTGAGGGGGCCAGGGGCAGGCTCCTGTCGCCATCAGCGCATCTGGCGGGCTGGGCAGAGGCGCGTGGGGAAACACCAAGGCAGGGCAGAGCAGGCACCATCTGGGAGCCATTAGAGGCTGGCTTTCACCCCGAGGCCTCCATAAACCATCCATCAGGGAGGCAAGCAGCAGAAACACAAGCTTCTTTCCCTTTTTATTTATTTATTCTCTGCTTTGTTTATAGTGACAGTGGTCACAGTTTCCCTGAAAGGAAATCACTGAAAATTACAGGGTGTTTGCTTGGGCTTTTTAAAAATTAATTTCCTCTATTTTTGCATGAATTCGATTTGCTCTCATTCCCGTCCCCTAACTCACGCTTAGTGAAAAATCCCTTTTGATTTGTTCTTAATGTGGAAAATGTTGGCAGTTCCACGTGGCCGTTGGAAAATCCCCGAGGAGCAAAGACCAGGTAGAGCTTTCAGAGGCTTTCCAGAGCTCCGGGGATTATTGCTGTGAAGCCAGGCCGAGGCCCAGCCCTCTCCTGGGTTCTGTCCCGAGAGCCCTGGGCAGCCCCAGATGCACCGTTTCATCCCCAGGCTCTTCTACTGGCTCCCAGGTGTCAAGTTCATTGCCCCAGGGTGTGCTTTGTTCCTTCCGCATCTTCACAGCTCCCACCCTGCAGACCTGCCTCTGCAAGGCGCCTGTCCTTGTGCTCAAACTGGCGGTGCACCCTTCTGATGTTAACTCACAGCATGGCTTTTGTAGGCTAAGATGACAAGGGCCTGCCTCCAAGTTCATCACAGACACCGATCTCCTGGGGAATCGGGCGTCTCGGGACCCAGTGGCCTGGAGTCGCCCTGAGCAAGCCCTTGTCACAACACACCGTGGCTGGGGGATGGAGCTCTAGAGTGACAATCTAATAGGAAACCTGGTTCCAGACCCAGTGCAGCCGTTCACCTGCCGTGTGCCCTCGGACGGGCCACAGTGCCTCCCCAAGCTCCAGCTTCCCGTGAAACGTTGTCGTCATCATTGTCCGTTCAGTGTGTGGAGCTTTGCTTTGTGCTAACCTCTTTACTGACACTGCCTTACTTCATCCTGAGAACCACCCCAGAATAGGCACTTTTATCCCTATTTTACAAATGAGGAAACTGAGCCTTTGAGAATTTATATTGTTTGCTGAGGATTAACAATCGAGTAAAATACAGATTTGGAATTCAAACCCAGATCATCTGATCTTTTTGTTAAGTTGTCTGACATTGTATTTTAAGATGTATTTATTTATATATTTATTTGAAAGATGAAGTGACAGGGAGAGGGAGACAGAGAGAGAAAGAGAGAAAGAGAGAAAGAGAGAGAGAGAGAGAGAGAGAGACTGCATACGATGATTCACTCTCCAAATAGTGGCAACAGCCGGGGCTGGGCCAGGCTGAAGCCAGGTTCCAGGAGCTGCATCCAGGTCTCCCACGTGGGTGGTTGGGTTGGGCCATCGTCCGCTGCTTTCCTAGGCACATCAGCAAGGAGCTGGATCAGAAGCTGAGCGGCCGGGACTCAACTGGCGGCACTCTGACACAGGATGCTGGTGGCAGGTGGCAGCTTAACTCACTGCACACACTGCCAGCCCCGAGCCTGACTCTAACGCAGGTGCTCAGCGCCGCCACTGTTGTATTCTGCTCACCTTCCAGTGATAACAGCCAAGTGTTGAGCGTTGATGCTATGGAGCTTTGTCTGGGTGTCCTCACCTGTAACAAGGTGCTCGTAAGAACTGTTTTTAGTCACACCAGTCCTCAGCGTCCGGCTCGCTTTGCACCAGGCACATTCAGTGTGCCTTGCAGGCAAGTGACTCAGAGCCTCATATCAACCCCGCGAGGCAGGCACTGCTGTGATCCACGCGACAGCTGAGCACACTGGGGTCTGACAGTTAGGTAAGCTGCCCGAGGTCCCCAGCACCGGGCTCTACCAGAACCGCGTGCAGAAAATTGGCTTGAACAGGAAGGAGATGCGAGACAAAATGGTGAGTGAAGAGCTTGTAAATATCCATTAATTCTAAACAATTATTGATTTCTAAAGTATTTTTTTTATTTGACAGATAGACAGTGAGAGACAGAGAGAAAGGTCTTCCTTCCATTGGTTCACTCCCAAGATGGGTGCCACAGCCTGCGCTGCGCTGATCTGAAGCCAGGAGCCAGGTGCTTCCTCCTGGTCTCCCATGCGGGTGCAGGGCCCAAGCACTTGGGCCATCCTCCACTGCCCTCTGAGGCCACAACAGAGAGCTGGACTGGAAGAGGAGCAACCAGGAAAGCCAGCGCCCATATGGGATTCCGGCGCCGCAGGCAGAGGATTAACCAAGTGAGTCACGGTGCCGGCTCAGATTTCTGAAGTATTAACAATGGCTAATTTAAAGCAAAGTGGTATCAAAACAAAATAATGAGGGGCTGGCACTGTGGCATAGCGGGTAAAGCCGCTGCCTGCAGTGCCAGCATCCCATTTGGGCACCAGTTCGAGCACTGGCTGCTCCGCTTCTGATCCAGTTCTCTGCTCTGGCCTGGGAAAGCAGTGGAGGATGGCCCAAGTGCTTAGGCACCTGCACCCACATGGGATACCCGGAAGAAGCTCCTGGCTCCTGGTTTCAGATCAGTGCAGCTCCGGCCGTTGTGGCCATCTTGGGATGAACCAGCGGATGGAAGACCTCTTTCTTTCTCTCTGCCTCTCTTTCTCTCTGTGTGTAACTGACTTTCAAATAAATAAATAAATCTTTAAAAAAAATGCTAGAAAATAACAGAAGATGAAGGTATACTGAATTAATGCTTGCAAAGACCCTTTTTATAATCAAGAATGAGAGAAGACGCTTTGGTTAACTTTACACTGAATTAAGTAAGAATATATTGTTTGCATGCTAAGGATAATGTGATACAAGGTCACAAACAGGTCTCTCTATAGGTGGTTACATTCAAATGGCTTTTATGGTATAGCAATAGAAAGAGCAGGTGCCTCGGGGCGGGCTGGTCAGATCTTGGTTGAGAGCTTCTCCTCCATGTTCTGGCCTTGGGACCCTGGGAAAGCCATGTCCTCTCTCTGAGCTTCAACCTCTCAAGACGATCCTATCTTACCATAAATAATTATGCTTAGCACAGCACTGTTCTGTGACTACTCTCTCTCAAGTTACTGTAGACATCATGGAACAGGCAAGGTGCTGGAGTCAGTCTACACAGCCAGACTCGCACATCTAATGTGTCAAGTCCCACGGGAGAGTACACCGCTCCAGCATCGGCAATCTCAAAATAGACACCACGCACAGAGCTTCCTCCGGTACAGTGTGTGTGTCTGCCTCGTCCTCACCTGCCTTTATGTGGACCTTGGGTGTGGAGCGTCCCAGTCCGTGCAGAGCACCTGTCGGCCATCCATCCACACAAGGTCCAGCTCTTCTTTCCTGTTCCCACTCCTGTCCCTGTGGACAAGCACTCTGATGTTCTTCACGTGTGTGCTTGCATTCGAACACCTACTTACACATACGCGGTATGCTATTTAAATGTACAGGTACCTATGCTCACTTTACACGGGTGATACGGTCCTATGGACCTCATGCTGCCTCTTAGACTGTCCCCCAGTAAGCACCATGTTCTGAAGGTGTAGCCAGGTGGCAGCATGCTTCTCGGCTATGGAGCAGGTCCTCTGTGTCTCTGCCCCACTTCATCCCCCACACCCAGTTCCTCCCCTTCCTGCTTTTCTAAATAATCTGAGATGCACAGGCTCGGACAGGACGCTGAACCCTCCGCACCACACATGCTGCAGCATGGGCATCATGCCCCTCATTTCACGCCACCCCTCCGCAGGCTGCACCTGTCTGCCCTTCCACCAGCAATCCCCGGGGCTCCTGTTTCCCTGGGGAACCCTGGCAATGTCCAACTTGCTGATGGTGTCCTCCCAGTGTGTGCAGTGTCATGCGTTTTGCTGTTCCATGTGGAGTTTTCTGACTTCCAATGCACTTGCTTACTGAACCATTTGCGTCTTCCTTTTCTATAAACTGCCCTCATACATCCTTCGCCCACTTGTTTCTTTTTTATTTATTTATTTATTTATTTATTTATTTATTTTTTGACAGGCAGAGTAGACAGTGAGAGAGAGAGACAGAGAGAAAGGTCTTCCTTTGCCGTTGGTTCACCCTCCAATGGCCGCCACGGCCAGCGCACCGCGCTGATCCGATGGCAGGAGCCAGGAGCCAGGTGCTTTTCCTGGTCTCCCATGGGGTGCAGGGCCCAAGCACCTGGGCCATCCTCCACTGCACTCCCTGGCCACAGCAGAGAGCTGGCCTGGAAGAGGGGCAACCAGGACAGAATCCGGCGCCCCAACCGGGACTAGAACCCGGTGTGCCGGCGCCGCTAGGCGGAGGATTAGCCTAGTGAGCCGTGGCGCCAGCTCGCCCACTTGTTTCTGGTTGATCACCTCAGTTATATATATTTATATGGCCTTTTGGCTCATCTTTTGTTGACATAATTCTTTGTAATAACATAAATTTTAGAATACACTGAGTTTCTCGAAAAATGCAGTGGATTTTAAATATCCGGATTGTTTGGAATTCGTGCATCACCTGGAGGAGACAGGACATTCTTTTTCTTTTTTAAAAAAATATTTATTTATTTATTTGAAAGTCAGAGTTACACAGAGAGAGACGAAGAGGGAGAAGGGGAGAGAGAGAGAGAGAGAGAGAGAGAGAGAGAGAGAGAGAGAGGTCTTCTATCACTGGTTCACTCCCCAATTGGCCACAACAGCTGGAGCTGCACTGATCCGAAGCCAGGAGCCAGGAGCTTCCTCCAGGTCTCCCATGTGGGTGCAGGGGCCCAAGGACTTGGACCATCTTCTACTGCTTTCCCAGGCCATAGCAGAGAGTTGGATCAGCTCGAAAGTGGAGCAGCCAGAACTCGAACCAGTGCCCATATGGGATGCCGACACTGCAGGCAGTGGCTTTACCTGCTACACCACAGCGCTGGCCCCAGGACATTCTTACTGTGTGACTTCCTGTCACCTGGGGTGGGAGGTTTAGATCTAAACTTTCCTTCTATCCCTTAGAAGAACTTTAGCTTCCACGTTGTATTCTTTCAGTGAGAGCCTGGGTACCTCACTTTTCCTGTTAGCAAGGGTATTGTATGTTCTATTATGTTTTTAGCTGTCTTTTGCCGTCTAGGAAAGCTGCGTTCGTTGAGTTCTTTAGCTGTTGTGAAACGGCCTTGGTGCTGCGACGCTGCTGCTCTGCCAGTGTCACTGGGATCCTGCTTTGTTCTCACACTAAAGGGAATTTTCATCTCTGTATTTTCACCATTCAATGTGATGTAAACTACAGCTTTTTGATGTACAGATCTTTATTAGGCTGAAGAACGACCACCTAGTCCTTGTTTAGAAAGAGGTTTCGGGGCTAGTGCTGTGGCATAGTCGGTTAAGCCTCTGCCTGCAGTGCCAGCATCCCATATGGGCACTGGTTCGAATCCCAGCTGCTCCACTTCCAATCCAGCTCTCTGCAGTGGCCTGGGAAAGCAGTAGAAGATGGCCCAAGTGTTTAGGCCCCTGCTCCTATGTTGGGGACCTGGAAAAATCTCCTGGTTTCAGGATTTGGCCTGGCCCAGCTCTGGCCATTGCAGCCATCTGGGGAGTGAATCAGCAGATGGAAGACTTCTCTCTCTCTCTCTCTCTCTCTCTCTTTCTCTCTCTCTGTCTCTCCTCTCTCTGTGTAACTTTGCCTCTCAAATAAATAAAACAAACAAGCAAAAGTGGTTTCTTATTTTCTCATCACAAGTAAGTGTTGAGATGTAGAAAATGCAAGAATGAAGTGGTAATGTGCTTCTTTCTCTCCTTAATCCATAGATGGGGAAGCTGTGTGGCTCTGAACTCTCTCTTTCTTCATGGGACACAAGTTGTGATTTAGAATGTTATTATTTAAACAAGTTATTGGATTGTGTTGCCTAATATTTGAAAATTTAAACATTTAACCTCATTGCTTAACATTTTCTTTGAAAATCTATATTGGAAATGGGTTTTTCCGGTCATACAAATGTACATCATGCTTCTTGCTTTATCTTAAAAAAATCATAGGTGTGGATCTGGCAGAAATTTGAGAATAGTAAACAGCATTAGTGTTGAGTAAAGGAAGGATGATGCTGTATTCATTGGACTTAATGTTCTCTCTGAGAGAAAAGCTAAGGAGAAAAAAAATCTCAGAATTCAGTATATTTTCTTTTGCAGCTATGACTTTAAATCAGCTCCATGATTTGCTATGAAATATCTATTTTTTTTTTAAATCTAAGGCTTGTTTCTTTTTTAAAGATTTGTTAATTTGAACTGCAGAGTAACAAAAAGAGACAGACAGAAAGAGAGAAAGAGATCTTTCATCTACTGGGTCACTCCCCAAATGGCTGTAACAACCAGGTCTGGGCCAGGCTAAAGCCAGGAGCCAGGAACTCCAACCTGGTCTCCCACGTGAGTGGCAGGGGCCCAAGTACTCAGGCCATCTTCCATTGCCTTCCCAGGTGCATTTGTAGGGAGCTGGATTGGAAACCAAGCCGCTGGGACTCAACACAGCTCTCTGATAGGGGATGCTGGTGCCAACAGTGGCTGCTTACCCCGCTGCACTGTAATGCCAACCTCCTCCTCCTGCTGCTCCTCCTCCTCCTCTTCCTCCTCTTCCTCCTCCTCTTCTTCCTCCTCCTCCTCTTCTTCTTTTTCTATTTTCAGTTCTTTTTATTATTATTATTATTATTATTATTTGACAGGTAGAGTTAGACAGTGAGAGAGAGAGAGACAGAGAGTAAGGTCTTCCTTCCATTGGTTCACTCCCCAAATGGCTGCCATGGCCGACGCTGCGCCAATCCAAAGCCAGGAGCTAGGTGCTTCCTCCTGGTCTCCCACGTGGGTGCAGGGCCAAGTACTCTTGGGCCACCCTCCACTGCCCTCCAAGGCCACAGCAGAGAGCTGGACTGGAAGAGGAGCAGCCGGGACTAGAACCCGGCGCCCACATGGGATGCCGGAACCACAGGCAGAAGATTAGCCAAGTGAGCCATAGTGCCGGCCCCTTCAGTTCTGGAAGATGGACAGGATTGCCAGGAAGTTCCAACTTGTCCCACATGTCCTGGAAGACAGACGTCTGGTCAGTGAGTCAGGGGGATAAGCCCCTCACTCCCAACTCCACCCAGGGCCAGGCCGCCTCCACCCACCCCCACCACCTGCCCTGACCTTGGGCTCCTCAACCCTCCTGAACCCTCTGTGGTCAGAGCCAATGGCAAGGGTGACAGGGAACCGAGTGGGAGCCTCCTGTTCCTCCCTCTTTCATTACAAGAAGACCTGGCCGTGTCTCCTGGGGTGGGTGGTAGGGACGCACAGAAGGCCTCCCCGGTGCGGGGGGGAGGCACGGACATAGAGCAGCAGAGAGCTTGTGCCCTGTACCCCACTCTACTCTGCAGAGGAAGAATCCCCGCCCCGGAGAGGCGTCCACTGCAGATGTTTAGTCTCCTGAATTTCTCGCATTCCTTAATCTCCCTGCTTTTCCCAGGACTGGGTCTCAATGGCCCCATGGAGACCATCTCTCAGAAATGCCAGGAAGTGCTCAGGTAGCATGAAAACCAACTTCCAGTGCAGCGCCTCCTGCATGGGGGGTCTGGAGAAGACCAAGTACTTGGGTCCTCTTCCGTTGTTTTCCCAGGCGCATTAGTAGGGAGCTTAGATTGGAAGCGGAGCAGCCAGGCAAAGCCATGCTCTGGCACGGGATGCTGGTGTTGCAGGTGGCAGCTTCGCCCGCTGCGCCACAACGCCGACCCCTCTCTGAGGCTTTGAGGAACTTGATGAGGCTGTGCAGGGGCCGCACGTGAGAGGGCACCTGAAACCAGGAAACGCGGCGCCTCCCCCCACTGTCTCGAGTCTCCATGGGACGCTGAGCCACGGTTTCTTCATCCCCCAGTCCAAGCAGGCAGAGTGGATGCCTTTGAAAAGCCCTTCCAGGGCCAAGAAAACATCCCACGCTGTTTCACACTAAATTCCACCCAATTTCTCATGCCCAGAACCCAGTGGCCCACATGGAGGAGCCCCCAATTAACAACCTTGTGGAGCCAGGGTGTAGACACGCAACTTCACGGGGCACCCGACCAAAACCGTCCCCACAGGCAGAGACCACCAGCGCGCTCTCGGAGCCTGTGCAGAGCGGCTGGCCACGATGGAAATCTGCAATTAGCTGTTTTAATCCCTCAAATAGCTTTGCTACCGTTGCATACAGTCACGTAGGGAAAGAGCAAGCCAGGAACCCCCACAGCCGAGGTCCAGGGGAGTTGGAGACACCGCCGGCCCCGCGCACAGCCACCTTCCGTGTGAGTTGTGTGTGGTTGCAGATAATGTGCTGATTTCGAGGGAGCTGACAGATGGGATGAACGGCTGCTTAGCCTGATTAGATATGCCTCGGCCGCGGCCGCTGGGCCCGGGACAAGCGCTCATTGGCGATGCGTGCCGCTGGCACCCGTCTGAGAGAAGAAAGGGCAGCCTCCAGCAGACAACACATTCTTGGATGCAAACCTTATGGCTTTCTAACCGCCCGGGGTTCTTTTCCACTGAAGACTCTTTGTCGAAGGGTGTTTAGAGCAACTTGTAACTTTAGCACTTTTCTGTAAGTGCAGCTTGTCATTTAGGACGCGCTGGTATGCGGGGGGAGGGGGGCTGAGGCGTAGGAAGGGGGAGACCCGCACTGACTCCCCTCTGCCCGGCCCCCTATCCTGGGCAGCGGCTCCTGGCTTTTCCCTGCAGCCCCTCGGCGAGCCAGGGGGCTGCACCGCTGGTTGTCGGCTCCACACCGCCACAGTTTCACCACCAGCTGGAGCTCCCCTGCTCCGCCATGGTCCTTAGCTGCGGCTCTTAGCACATGCGGCCTCTTGGATGTCTCCAAGGGCCTTGTCAGTGGCCTGTGGGAGGGCAGTGGGCTGGCCAGAGGGGCTTCTTCCAGGCGTCCCCTCCCCAGCATCTGAAACGCGGCCCATCCTCAGCCTCAGGGGGCCTCCAGGCCCAGCACGACCCCGTGGTGCTCTGAAGCGTGCAGCACAAAATACTTCAGTCTGGGCACCTGCTGTGAAGAACTAGGCCTCTTTAGAGCACCCCTCTCCCCTCCCCCAGAAGGACAGAGCGCACACAGCACCCAAGGAGCAGTAGGGAGTCCTCACATTTGCCTTGTGTTGCCACAGCCTCATCTGTGCCCAGAGTCCCACCCCCACCTCTCCAACTCTTATTCACCCTTCAAAGTCCCATGTAAATTACCCTTCCCTGGTGACACATCTCCACACACAAGAGTCAGATGGGCTTTGTCCTGCTTCGCTTCTCATCTTCTATGAAATGTCACTTCATGGCAGGACTCAGCAAGCTCTCTGTAAAGGGCCCCGTGCAGGCTGCCTTCATCCCAGTTACACCACTGCACCAGCAGCCATAAGTAAGACACACACAAGTGGCCATGACTGTGTTTCAATAAAACGTTATTCATAAAAACAAGTGGTCTGTTTTCCCGGGGTGCTCTGCGCCCTGAGAAGGGCTTCCCGGGAGGTCTGGGGGTTGCTTTGTGCTGGAGGCGGAAGCACAGGGCTCCCTGCACCCACACTGGGCGGGCGGCAGGGGCGGGGGCTGCATCTCCGCCCTAACTCGCTGCGTCCCTTTTCCAGGCCACTGTCTCGCCCGACAGTGAGTCAGAGGCAGCACCAACCCAGTCACTAACCCGAGAACTCCTCACACATGGTGGCCTGGCAAAAGGAAGCCTGCCAAGGCGCCATGATCAGGTCCCCGCCCTCTGCGGATTTCAGGCCTGGGGCACCCAGAAAGGCCTCCATTGTCTGCTTCCGGTTTCCTCGCCCATAGCTTTGCCCCGTGGAAGAGCCCCAGAGGCCCCGCTGGCGCCCACCGCGGTCACCCATGCGTTGTCCGAGGGACATACACGCCGGAGGGGAAGATGGGCATCTGGCGCCTCTGGGGACATTACCTGGCGACTACCTTCACTAAGGGCGGGGAAGGGGCAGTGACGCTAGAATCCCACAAGGCCAGGCCGTCCCGCTGCCGCAGGAGAGCAAAGTCCGTGAGATCCTCGCAGGTGGGGCTGGCACCCAGCGCACGGAGAAAAGACCACAATGCCTTGGCCTTGGCCCTTCTGGGACCCGGCCTGCAGGGCCTTGTCCGCTTCTGCACCAGAGGTGGCACAATGGAAACTGTAGCTACGTTGGCTGACCAGATGATCAGTAGATTTGAATTTGTGCATACAAAAAACGTAGACGCCGAGACGTTGAGCCAGACGCTTCCTCATGGGCGGTGGACGTCCCTGCAACAGATTCTTCCTTATTGATTTTGGCCAAAAGGAGACAACCAGACTGGACATCACACACCATGCAGGGAAAATGCAAACTCCATTGGCACGGCCGATACGCCAGCATCCATCTTGGCATTGAGCCTGGGACGGGGGCTGAGCTGACATGAGTTCTTAGGGTACGCTTTGCTATATTTTAATAGAACCAGCCAGTCGTGGCCAGGACTGGAGGCCGCAACAAAGAAAAGTGTGACCAGTTGAGTGAAAAGATGGCATCCCTTCCCATTAAGTTTTGTGCAGGGGTTTTCCTGCAGAATGTGCTATGCCACGGAGCAAGCGCCAGATGACGCGGATCTGAGGCGGCTGTTCCGCGTCCTGTTCCGGCCCCTGAACCCCCAACATGACCACACGTTAGCACCCTGCTGACGCAGGAATCAGCACAGCGGGCAGGCTCTTCCACTGGGCAGGACTCAGCCCACTCTAAGCACGAACCGTGGTGCAGCAGGTGATGGAAGTGGCCTTTGTTTCTCCCTCAGTCTAGGAAGTTTAGTTGATAGGTGCACCGGCCGCTGGCTGTGGCCAGGGCTTACTTGTTGTAAGGGGCTTGGTATACTGGCTCCGGACGCTGAGTCATGGCCGCTGTGACTGGGAATGTTGACAGAGCTACATGGTGTGTTGTTTTCTATTGCATTTTTCTCAAGTGAAAATGCTAACTAAATAGTTGCCACACACACACACACACACACATATGTGTGTGTTCATATGCCAGTGTTTTGTTAAAACCTTTTATTTTTGCGGGTGGACATTTGGGCTGTCAGGATGCTGATTGGAACACCTGCATCCCATTTCAGAGTTCCTGGGTTTGAGTCCCACCTCTGCTCCCAATTCCAGTCTCCTGCTAATGCGCACTCTCTGGGAGGCAGCACAGGGTGGCTCAAATATTTGGGTCTCTGCCACCCATGGGGGAAACCTGGATTGGGCTCCCGGCTCGGGTTCAGCCTGGCCCAGAATTGGTTGTTGTAGGCATTTGGAAAGTGAACCAGCAGAGGGGAGCACTCTCTCTCTCTCTCTCTCTCCCTCCCTCTCGCTCTCTCTCTCTCTCTCTCTCTCACACACACACACTGTCTGCTTTTCTCTCTGTCTCTCTCTGCCTCTCACATAAATAACATTGTGAAACTTTTATTTTGACTATACTGATTTCAGATATCATTTCGGAAGAGTGGCGTGAGCAGTCCTCAGCCACAGTTGCGCTGGCTTTCGCTGCTCACAATCGTGCATGCTTTTTAAGGTTTTTCCATCTCTGGGGTTTGCAAGTTTGTTCACTTAAAACATTCTTGAAATGACTGGCTTTGGGTTTGTATGCCAGCTGATGTGGGGGCAACTGGAGATTCCAGTGTCTGAGCACGGGAAAGACCCTCCCCGCTTACCTGGGATAGAAAAAACCCCTGTGGCTCCCCAATGACCCTGGGGGCTCTGCATTCTCTCTCTAATATCCTTGGTGCTCAGCTGAGCATGTGTGCATGTTGCTTCCATAAAAGTAATCTATCAATCTGTGCTCTGGGATTTTGTTTTCATTCTGAAATGGGAGAGGTTTTTTGTTTGTTTGTTTATAAGTCCATTAAACACTAAAAACTATATGGAAGAAAATGGAATAAAAAACCAAAAAGCAAAAATGCCTTGCTGACTCACTATGAAGAAAAAATCTCCCCAACTTTTTGATAAACAAGCAGCAACGATGGGCCAGATTTGCCAACCTCTGCTGTGATCTCTTACGCTGTTGGTCACCTGTTGCCCTTTATTATGGTTATCTGAGGTCAGAACTCCTCTCCACTTCCAGAAAGGACGCTTCTTGGGGGCAGAGGCCACAGTTTTCTGTTGCCACCACTGACATTTGGCACATAGAGACGACTTAACTATATGAAGAGAGACTGGAACCAGGCAGGTCAGGCAGCCAGGGACGAGGGCGGAAGAGACAGATACGGAAAAGGACCTACAGAGATACTGAATCAGAAAGAAGTCATTCTGAGGTAGAAACCGGGACAGATTCGACCAAAAAAGAGGGCCGGGAGCCTCAGCAGGGGCTCCCCGCTGCACAGGTGCAGAAGGGTTGCCAGCAGTGCTGTGGGCCGCTGGGACCCCCAGCACGAGCCGGTTCCTTTGTTGAGGTCCTAACTCCCAGGACCTTTGCACATGGCTGATTTGGAGCTAGGGTCCTCAAAGAGGCAATTAAGTAAAAATGAGCTGAGGGCGCGGCCTCCAATCCTGTCTGACGGTGTCTTTATACCAAGGGGGAATGCGCTCAGGAGGATGCCAAGGATGCACGTGCAGACAGACGATCCTGGACAGACGCACTGGGAAGGCAGCCACTCGCCAGCCCAAGAGAAAGGCTGCGGAGAGAGCAGCCTGCCGACACCTTGCTCTTAGCCCTGCAGCCTCCAGACCTGCGAGGAAATGGGTCTCCATGGGCCAAGCCGCCCAGGCTGCGCCATTTGGTTCTAGCAGGCTGAGCTGAGTCACAGAGGACGGCCAATTAGAAAAACAGAGTGGAAGGCCCCCGTGACTGCTAATGATTTCAAACCCTTGGCCTGCTATTTCTCAAAAACCATACGTCTCTGAAGACATTCAGGTTTTATTCTTCTGGGAGGTGAGCGTCGGGGAGAGTTAGGAACGGATTCTGTTTCCGCGTCTGGGTTTCCAGTTTGTTGCTCCAGGCTCGCGTTTCTCAGCCCTCCGTTCCCAGGGTCCCTGCTGCACGCTCTCTCGGCCCCTTGCTCCAGCTTCCTAGAAGTTTTGCATCCACGTCCACTCAAACGGAATCTGCTTAGGACCTGCTGTTTCTCACGGACCCTGGAAGGGTTTTATTTGCATGGTAGAGCTGAAGGCAAGCATTTGATTCTTCTACCCTTGTAAAAACTCCAGTCGGGAGAAATAAATTTATTTTCCCCTCTAGGTTTATTTTGTTTAGCTAAGGCCATTAGAAATAGCTTCAGTTTTGCCTTTTTTTTTTTTTTCTCTCTCTCCAATCTGCTTGCAAAGTGTGTTACCATGGTGGTTGGATTTCAATGGTTTGGATTGTTTGTGGGTGATTTCTGAGTTCTCCTTCCAGTTCCTCAAATTCTGGTTGCTATCTAGGTGACCAGATGGAAGAATTAATTATTGAGTAGGCATTTTTTTTTTTCCACTGACTAAAGGCTTACATGTGTATATAAGAGTTGAGAAGCGGACGTCCCTCTATAGGGATAAATTGATCTCATGTACCAAGGGACTCAGCAGCCAAGAGTTCCTCTCTGCCACAGATAACTCGAAGACCTTGAAAAGCCGCGTCCCCGGGTGCTCGCTGTGGCCTCCTGCCCAGAGAGCACACCTTCCGTTAGGTCAATAGCCACCACCACCTGGAAGGCCTGGGAGACTTGTGCCTCCCGGCACCCCTGGCTTCTAGCAGGCAGCACAACAGGAAGTGTTGGCTTGACTTGTGCAGTTTGCAGATGCTCATTCCGCGTTTCCAGACTTCCTTCTGTTTCCCTAACCGTCATGTAGCGTTAGATGGTGCTTTTGTTTTCACTCTCCCCATTATACAGACAGAGACACTGAGGACCAGAGACGGGGTTGAGCGCTGCCTCGGGGGTTGCTTCTCTTTTGGGATTGCCTTGCCCATCCGGAGTTTGCTCGAGGAGTCACTGGGGGCAGGATCTGGGTTCCTCAACTCTTTCCTGTCCTCCTGGTGCCTTGTGATGTTAGAACACTACCACGTGTTCCGATGCACAGTGCTGCTGAAAGTGAACAAGAAGTTAACTTGAGTGATCAAAATCAAAATCCGTAGCTGAGAGATTTCTGGGATTGGTGACCAACAAGGCAGGATGCGAGGCATTTTTTTGGCTTTAGAAATCACCTTATGTGGGGGCAGCCAATCCTCCGCCTGCATGTGAACCTGCTCTTTTGTCAGGCAAACACCCCAAGGTGCACTCGCTTCCCTGATGCAGGTGAGCACTGATCCTGTGAGATGCATGAGGGGGGAGAGCACCCCTGCCCCGGGGTGGGTGGTCCCGGGGGGGCAGGCCCTCCTGCCCCTGTTGCAGATGCTTCCTCCGTGGGCACACCGGGCACCCCTGCTCGGTGGCGCTGGCGAGATGCAGGGCTGTCCTCCAGCTGCTAGGGAGGGCCCTGCATGGAGGCAGCGGGCAGGAACCAGTAGTTGGCACCGCTCCCCGGGAGGAAGCTACATCTTGAGAGATGTGAATGAAGGGACCCAGGAGGGTCTCAGTTTGGGCTCCGTTTTATTGAAGAAACCAAGCACGGACACAGACATCAAATGAAGATAAAAGCTTCTGATTTTATTTATTTTTTTGCCACCCAAACAGACTTCTGCCTCCACAAGCATTCACTCCGAACTGAAACTGGTGCCTAGCCAGGCTGTTCCCCTGTCAGCTAGGCAGCTGTCCCATCCCCTGCCTTGCAGGGAATTCCGGGGACAGAGCCCTAGTCCCCCGGCCCGGGGCCAGCACGGCCTGCCTGGGGGACCTGCCCTACTCCCAGCAGCCTTCGCACCTGCAGTGCCCTGATTTAATGAGGGCTGTCAGGGATTATCGAGTCGTGAACTCGCCTGCATCCGCCAGGCAGCCCCTGAATGAGGCGTTTTGTTCAGCGGCCTCTCCCTTCGTGTTTCTTGGAGCCAGCACAAAGAGAACAGGCAGCTATTTGGGGCCAGGGTCTAATATTCCAGCACAACATGATGGAACGGCCACCTCAGCTCACCCCACTGCCACCCGAACCCTGCTCCTCTGAGTCCCCCACCACCCCGCCCCTGTGGCGGGAGAGTCGCAGCTCGGGAACTGAAACAGAAGCTGGGGCCGCAGCCCACCCCCAGGCACGCCCCCTGGGAGCTGAGCCTGCGCAGGAGGGGCTGTAGGCCAACACTCGTCTCCCCGAGCTGGCCGGCGTTAGCATCCGACTCACACGGGCTCCTTCTGGATCCAAATTAATTTTCGGAGGGAAATCCAATAAGGAAGGGGCTAATGATCAAGTGACATTTTGAAGCTTGAAGAACATATGTCGGTAAAGGAAAATAGTGACTTGGAAGCCCAGGCGCTTTCAGTGGCCGCTGTTTTGATCAAGAGGAGGAGGAACATTCCGCGTGAGAAGCTCCCCCTGCCTCCCCAGGAAAGGGCGCGAGCACAGGGAGGCCAGCTGGGGCCTGCAGGCAGGACTCCCTGAGCACAACGATGCTAACTGCCCTAAAATGCATATAGTCAAATAAAATAAATACCATTTAAAGAAAATAAAATAAGCCATTATACTTGCATTATCAACAATAATTATAAATGAGATTTCTTTGACTCTTTTTCCTGCTGTCACCACAGAGAACCCCAAAACCTTCTGATGTTGCCGGAAAGAGGATATTGTGATAACTCTCACTGTTTTTTTTTTTTTTTTAAGATTTATTTATTTATTTGAAAGTCAGAGTTACCCAGAGAGAGAAGGAGATGCAGAAACAGAGAGGTCTTCCATCCGCTGGTTCACTCCCCAGTTGGCCTCAATGGCCAGAGCTCTGCCAATCCAAAGCCAGGAGCCAGGAGCTTCCTCCAGGTCTTCCCACACAGGTGCAGGAGCCCAAGCACTTGGGCCATCACCATTGGTTTCCCAGGCCATAGCAGAGAGCTGGATCGGAAGTAGAGCAGCCGGGACTTGAACCGGCACCCATATGGGATGCTGGAGCTAAAGGCAGCGGCTTTACCCACAATGCCACAGTGCCGGCCCCGCTCCCACTGTTTTCTAACACCTTCCTTAAAGCAGCAAACGGCCCTAAGACAGCCAAGCCCTCAGGACCCATGGTCTTGCTGGAAGAGCCAAGAGTGAGACTTTTCAGTTCTACCCTGTCTATTCTCTGCAGAAGATAAATTCCATCGAGGATCAAAATGTCCTCCGCACTCCACATTGTTCATCTAGCCATGCGACGAGGAAATAGCTCCTTCTCAAAGCAGCTCCCATGCTACAGCCTCTAAAAGAAGCCTGTCGACCAAAAGGTGGGTGGAGGATGGCGACCACAAGCGAAGTGGGCCACAGGGGTCCCAGCTGAGGAGGTCAGAAGACAAGGGCCCAAGCATTGTTGAGCTGGGAGCCACGAAAACAGGGTTGGTCAAAACAGCCTTCCACACAGGAGCTCCTTGGGTTTGTGAGATTCTGCTCCGGGCTCTGGCCACCCCAGACCACAGGAACATTCAGCATAGAGGCTTGGAAGGATTGAAACACAAACCCTGAACCTCAGTGTCCTCCTGTTGGCTGCAGTGGCCATCTGTCTGACCTTCCAGAAGCCTGGGGGAGGGGCTTCCTCACTCTCCAGCCTCGGGTCCCTGGGTCTGGGCTGTGGGTGAGCGCGGCGCAGGCAGCTGCACGTTGTGGCTTTGGTCCCTGGGGATGGCTGTGGATGCAGTTGGCCGTGGTGTCATGTAACCAGGATCGGTATGCAATTCCGGAAATCTCAGGGTAAAAATAGCTGTAGCCCCGCCAACCTCTGGTGGGTGCCACCATGCTGGACAGGACTGACCGACTGCAAAGTGCTGAGTGTCACGGTCTTGTCTTCCTTCCGGTGGTGGGAGGTTCTCAGAATAAGAAGTTCTGGGCTTTGGATTTCCCCCAGAAGTTTTCTGGGTGCTTCCCGGGCCTGCTGAGTCAGTGTAGTTGGGTTTGAGTAGGCTCTCCAGAAAGGCTGTTGGTTTTTGAGATGGGAGCACGCGGACTGAACCGCCTCGGGCTCAGTGGCCAGGGGAGGCAGCCACCAAGAGCCTCCACTGGGTCCTCACCTCCCCTGCTCCCAACAGCCCCTCGCCAAGGGTTAGCAGCCACCCACCCGAGTCGCAGAGTGGATCGCTCAGGGCCGAAGCCTCTTTCTTGCTCTATCAGTCCTATCTCATGCCAGGTCTGCCTCTGCAGTTTGCCATTTCCTGCCCAACATCCTCACCCCCTCGTTCTTCCTCTGCTGCCTCTGCAAGAAAGCCAGTGCAACAGCAAGTCCACGGTCAGTCCCCTACCCTGGCCACCGTCCCGTGCGCTCACTCGCCATCTGATCGTAACCCTGAACCGCTCTGTCCCATATTTCCCCCATTTTTTTTTTCTGGTAAATGTTCATTGCAAAAATGTTCTGAGAACCCCAGGAAGTAACGTAGCCTTTCCACAGACAGCCGACAGAGAGGCTGCGCTAACCTGGCTGCACCTGAGCTGGCTGCCCAGGCGAGTTCTGGAACGTCTCTAGGAGCACAGTCTCGCCGTTTCAGTGCTCAGGGAATAGATTCCGCTGGGCTGACACAAGTGGAGGTGGTCTTGGCTCTGTGATTTCCTGCTTTAGTAATTTGAGGGGTATAATTTCAGTCACTATGTTATTCTTTCAAATAAAAGGTGCTTCTGAAAGGAACGGGCTTCTGGAAACAGTCGATTGGATCTTAAGCTTTCTTGGACCTCGCCAAACCCGATTTGTCTCTCTCCATTATACTTACTCAGAACTCAGCTTTTAAAAAGTGTTGCTTGTGTGCACACACTTAGCATCCTCACTGTTAGGCTGCCTGTGAGGGCCAGGGTTATACAATTCACCATCGCCAGCACCCAGCATGTTTTATGAACTATTTATTAAATCGGACAGGATTACATGGAAAGATTCTTAAGGGAAATCCTGTTTACATTATTAATTTGCTTGGCAGGCTCTTTCCTTCCAGACAGTAATAAGATGCACTGCATTTTCAGGCCTCGCCCCAATCTGAAATTGTGGCTGAGTGAGGCTCCATCATCCCTCAGTGAGTCTGGCTGGGTATCTCCCACCACATCTTTATTTCTTCCCTCCATGTTGGAGGAGGACCCCGGCCTGGCTGGCTCCATTGCCTGAAGTGTTGTGCTGATAAGGCCAGGATCACATGTTTGGGCTGCTGGGGTCTGCTAGGGCCCACAGACCCCCAAGTTAGGCACCGCGCATTGCTCTTGGCCTCAGGAATGGAGGTAGAAGGGCACAACTGGTATCTGCCAAGAAGACAGTGTTTTGTAGGCTGTGAGCTTTCAACCAAACCCACCTGATTCAAATCCTGGCTCTGGTACTTTGTAAGTGTGTGGGCTTGTACTGTCAGTGCAACAAAATGTCTAACACAAGTTGCTAGAGGAGAACAAAGGCTTATTCCAGCTCCTGGTTTCAGAAGCTCAAGTTAAAGCTTGGGCAGCCACACTGCTGGGTTTTGGGCGAAGGTGTTCTTGATGGCTGAGTCCCAGGGTGGTACAGAATACCATGTGGCCAGAGGGAGCATGTGTCTGTCTGTGCCTCTCCTGGTAAAGCCACCTTGGGGCTCCACACCAACTACCTATTCCAATCCGATCACCTCCCAGAGGCCCCACCTCTACCCGCCATATTGGATTACATTCCACCCTCTCAGTGCCATGAACGTAAGACTTTGGGGACACCCAAACTAATATACAAACCATGCAAGTCTGCTTTTCTGTAAACTGAAGAAGACAGCAGCTCCTGAGCAAGAGCACTGAAGGAACTGGACATAAAGAATGCAAAAATGATTCTTGAGAAGCCAGAGCTGTTTACTGGCAGAAAAACACTTGAAAGTGTGCTCTTCTCACTATGGGCGAGTCCCACTCTGTTAACAGGAGTAGATGCTTCCCAATTCTGAGTCTGGATCAAGGAGCTGCTTAACAACGCAGAGGCTAGCTCTAGCTCATAGCAGGTGATCTTTACCTGAGACAAGGCAGGCAAAGAACAGCAGTAGACTATGAATGGAGCCTCACTAGTATCAAGCACTAGGCTAAGGACTTGGCAAGGAACATTTCATTTCTTCCTCACCATTTCTATTTTATAGGTGAAAAAGTAATTCAGCAAAGCTAAGTTCACACAGCAAGCTGAGGTCAGCTCAGTTCCACAAAGAACCAGACACCATGCAGGAGACCAGCTTCAGCAATGGAATGAGCCATACTTCAGATGGGCAGACTGAGGGCTGTGGAGGCAAAAGGAAATCTCTGCCTCTCTGTGTGACCACTTAGAGCTGAGCTGGGATCCAGCGAGCCCTCCCCATGGGGCTTGACGAAGCAGAGGGACCCAGCCCTTATCCCCAAGGCCTCAGCATCCTCTGCCTGACTCGGGCTAACGAGCTGTGGGCTGTGGATAGCTGTGATGAAACCAGTGACAGAGAAAACCCAGATTGGAACATTTCACTTCGTTCAGGACCAACTGCAAACCACACCTCAGCCTGCCAAGCCCTAATTGTCATCCACAGCAGAGTTCCCTTTTAGTCACTGGCTGCCCCTCCAAGGGACTTGTAAGACAATTCCAAGAACTCTGTGATACTCACTTTACACCTTTTCAGTTTTTATTTCCAGAATTTTCCCTCATTAAACATCCCTTAGCCCTGAGCCTGTATGTTGGAGTCTCCCTCTGCCTGATTCTATTACAGGGATCAAAGTCCCACAGCACCATCCTGGGGTTTGTGTCAGTGTCAATGGGATCAAAAGGGAGAGAAACAAGGCCCTTCAAAGTGAACAGCCCTGGGGCCGGCACTGTGGCATAGCAGGTAAAGCCGCTGCCTGCAGTGCCAGCATCCCGTATGGGCGCCAGTTAGAGACCTGGATGCTCCACTTCTGATCCAGCTCTCTGCTATGATCTGGGAAAGCAGAAGATGGTCCCAAGTCTTGGGGCCCTGCACCTGTGTGGGAGATCTGGAATAAGCTCCTAGCTCCTGGCTTCGGATTGACCCAGCTCCAGCTGTTGCGGCCATTTGGGGAGTGAACCAGTGGATGGAAGACCTCTCTGTCTGTCTGTCTGTCTGTCTCTCTCTCTCTCCCCCTGCCTCTGTCTCTCTGTAACTCTGCCTTTCAAACAAATAATTCTTTTAAAAAGTTCTTTGAGGCCGGCGCCGCGGCTCAATAGACTAATCCTCCGCCTATGGTGCCGGCACACCGGGTTTTAGTCCCAGTAGGGGCGCCGGAGTCTGTCTCGGTTGCTCCTCTTCCAGTCCAGCTCTCTGCTGTGGTCCGGAAGTGCAGTGGAGGATGGCCCAAGTGCTTGGGCCCTGCACCCACATGGGAGACCAGGAGAAGCATCTGGCTCCTGGCTTCGGATCAATGCGGTGTGCTGGCCACAGTGCGCAGGCCGCAGTGGCCACTGTGGGGGTGAACCAACGGCAAAGGAAGACCTTTCTCTCTGTCTCTCTCTCTCACTGTCCACTCTGCCTGTCAAAAAAAAAAAAAAAAAAAGTTCTTTGAAACAAGGAAACAGTTAAAAAAAAAAAAGTGAACAACCCCAAGCCAAGCCAAACCCCAGCCACAAGCCAAAGCAGGCTATGTGCTCGGGATTAGGAGACGCATAGCCATTTGGTGTTGCAATTTGGAGATGGGGTTGGGAGGCCTAGGTTGAGAAAGGGCTGGTTGCCTGGACAGAGGGTCCCATGCCTCAAGGGGCATAACCCAGGGATGGCTGCAGCTGACGCCTGGGAGAAAAGCGAGGCTGGAGGGAGGGTCGCGGTGTATCACAGCTGCACGCAGAGCAAAAGAGCCTGCTGCCCAGAATGGGAGCCATGTTTACATCTGCAGCCTCAACCCTCTCCATCCACACAAGCACACACATCCACACGCATGCACACTTGTGCACACACACATGCGATGGATAAAGGGGTAAGATGTGGAAGTTCTTGGTCAGGACAACATCCTCAGGTGCGTGAACTAAAGACGCTGCTTCTTTAAGACTCAGCTCCCAGCTTGGGCCTGGGTGGAGAGGCAGAGCCCTGGGTATGGAAGGCCCAGGAGATGTCCTCGGTGTCTTTCCTCCACGTCCCTTCTGCGAGGGTCTCACCTCACTGGTCTGGTGGCCATGTCCCTGGATTTCTGAGCACTTGGATCCCAGGGGAGAGGGCTCTGATTTTCCCTCTTAGGTTCCACATTCCACACCCTGACCTTGACCTCTCAAAGTTTTAGCAAGATGCACACACGCTGTGCAAAAGGTGGTGGTGGCTGAAGCAAACCCCAGAGGGAGAGAGGAATGCAGGAGCGTGCTGTCCGCAGGCTGGAAGCTGCTGTCACAGGGACTCGGGGGCCACAATCCAAGTCGGGACCGTTTCCGTCTCTCTGGTAGTCTGCAGGTGAAGGGCCCAGGCGGGCAGGGACGAGCTGCTCCACGTGGTCACCCAGGCTCCTTCCACCTTGTTGCTCTGCCATAAACCGGGC